>NW_020170389.1:1633365-1752365 GCF_000524195.1 Echinococcus granulosus | reverse complement strand
ATTATTGTTTGGGAGTTTCATTCCTTGAACTTGCCTAATCAGATTCAGAACAACCAAGAAAGTGGTAATTCAAGGCTAGAGTCCACCGATTTCTCTCACATACATTGCTCGGATAGCTATGAAACGCTGTTTGTCACAGTTAGGCGTCGGGATTTATATCAATGTTACAGATGGCACTTTTATGTAGAGGCATGAGTCTATCTTCCTTTTGGTTGGTTGTCAAGACATGCAGCTCTCTACACTGTAACTGGGTATCACTATTTCAAAGTGCTTAGATTCTCTACGGTCTAACTCATGCTTTTGTCGTGAGTCTGGGTTGCTTTATGCTTGATTGTGTATCAGTGGACACGTTTTGTACGACAGGTTCTACATGTCATCACAGAAAACAAGAACTTTTTGTACTTCGTCAAATGTGAATTCGTTTCTCAACATTCCTACCGAAGAGTGTTCGACTGGACTCGATTTGTGAATGTAGATTGCGACTATCTTCACCTTGGAGCAACACAGGTTCTTACTCCAGATCCCATGTGTCGTGTTCGTTATTACAGAGATTCTCGCTACGCTGGTTATACCAACTCATTATATTACTCTGCCGTAATACTTTGTTTAATTCTTGGTTTCGGTAACGGTCCACTCTGCCGTGGCACCTCCGCCGGGGGACTAGTCTACGGGCTATGCCAGTAGACCCCATGCCTTTTCCCGTGTACCGTCTTCGTCTTCAGGGAAGTCTCGGTGAGCTACGATGGCAATGGCCGTCATCAAATTGCAAAATTTGCTTTTGATATACGTCTGTGTTTACCAGGCCCCCAAAATTACACTTTCACTACCACAAACGCAATTTAACCTCGACTAAACATTAAAGCCAGTAACAAGTTTTATTGCAATAGTTTATTGAGATGGAGATTGCCTCCAAGAGTAAAGAGGCAACTATCTCGACAGCAAATGTACTACAAACCTCCAAAATACGTCACATTAATTGACACAAAGTAGAAAGGTAAAGCAGATGGAGTAGGCTGCACCCTCAAAAGCTTGAGGTGTGCGAAGGTAGGTATATCTCGGTGTTGTCGATCCAGCGCGTTTCGCGATTCCAGATCGGACCGATGGCTCTCTTGTGTACTCGAGCTAGGGTCTCTTCGAACAACACCTTTTCCTTCGGATTCAAGCTCTTGGTAATGAGCTGCAAAGAAAAAAAGGAGAGAAGGCAGGTTAGATTTCACTTGCCCTCATTTGAGCTCGCAGGCGCATTTGAACTGCTAAATTGTGTGTTACGTGTCCAAGAAACTGAAACAAGGAATGAACAGACGTTTGACGTTTCAATCAGGTAATGCTACTGTGAATGCCAAACCGCTGTTGCAAGATGCAGGAATTCGCCTTTGTGACAATAAGCTGCTGAAAAAGTGGGACTACCTTCAGTTGACCTCTGTAAAGAGGGATCGAGATATCGAAGCAGCGCTTATTATGCCCGGTCAAGTCGCCTTCCAATAGCACATTAGGGTCGAACAGCAGCGTTGTCACAGAAAATGAGCCAAAACAAGGCAAATAGCAGGTTATTCGAGAAATTGCGAGGAATCAGAGCCGCTAAGTGGTCATGTGCAACAAAAACATTCTTGAATCTAGGTGTCCCGTGTACCCTAATGATTAAGTCGGAGGACAAGGCTCAATCAAAAACAACAGTCCTCTCTATGCGAAACTGATACAAATTATTATGTAAAAATAAGGTACCAAAGTTAATGAACGGATAAGCGTCCATAAAAAGAGGTACACAGTAGGTGAAAAGGTGCCTTTTGTGGAAATGAGTCGTTGTGCGCACGGTTTGGGCGCATACTCCAAAGTTCAGGCTTTAAGGCGGTAAAACGAGACCTTGAAAGCATTTATACAGCACTTTAAAGACGGTAGGAGTCATAATTCATACACAAAGAATGGATTTAACAGAAAAGATGTATGTATATAAGTCAAAGTTAGATTCAAAAGGTGGTCTTCCTAGAAAATAAAATTTTCGCATAGATGGCAGGTGATGAAACAAAATTGCCGTTCCTAAGTAGTGTATGGAATAGTCCTAAGTCCGATGCTAAACAGGACCGTTTAAAACTACGACCAGAGTGCTTTAAAACAGCACACTTGGAATGATCAAATGTACTTTCCATAAATAGTCCCGGCCGACGAAAATCCATTTGATTAAAGAAGATATCGAAATGCTTAAGCTAAGTTAAAGTCAAGGCGGAGACCCTCCAAATAGTGCAGTTTTATGGATCTTAGTAAAAGCATACACCGGGCACAATGGGAACGGTGATTTGTTGATCATCGATAGCCACGACACAGTACAGAAGGGTCGAATTAATGACCCAAGTATCAGAAATTAGTCATACATTTGAGAAGTACTAATAGATTATTATCGTCCATTCCATTCGCCGAAAAAATTATCATAAGTTTCCTTGTACGCGACCTCAATTGAAGGGTAAAAGCCTCCACTTGAATAGTGTTAATCAGCTATCCGTGACCGACAAGTTAATAGTTTAAAGTTTTTTGCAAAACAAAATCAAATGTAAGAACCACTAATAAGTTAATTCATATAAAATAAAGCGATCACCCCTTGCCTACATATTAAGTACAACAGAGGCTACCGTTACCGAACTGGATTTTATTAATCAAAAAGTAATGTAGCAAAGTGTGAAACGCTTTAGGGACTGACCGCAGTGATATCGTTTTTCTCACAACTAGACCCGCCAATTTGACATAGCGACACGATGCCCTCCTCGGCGGCAGTGCAGACATTGGCATTCTTGTCTTTTGAGGCGATGCACAGCGCGTTGACGAGGTTTAAGAGCCATGCAGGTGGGGGATCGGTGCGACTCTTGCCGGTTCCCTTGAGGAGGCTGCGCAGATTGATCCGACTTGCTATACAGCAGACTATCTTCGCCACCAGCATGCGATCTTCCGGCGGGTTCAGCTTTAGTCCCTGTCAATGATGGCAACATAGCTGATTGAGTGATGTTTTAAGTGACAATTAGGTCTTAGCACCGTTGAGTGGGTGCGTATTTCTGTTATCGAGCCATTTATGGTTCTAGTTGGAAGCTACTACAATAACCAATTTACGTCTTAGTGGCCCAATGAACTAATGGGCATTATACGCATTAATGGGGGATTTAAAAATAACATTTAGGAGTATAAATGCAAAGAAACCTATCAATTTAAGCCAAATAATAATTAATATCTATGTTTTTACTCAAAAGTGGTCAGCATATTCGGTTAAATCCATTCATTTAATTGGTTCTGGTTGTTCTTCTAGGCGTTTATTCAGATCCAACGCCGAAAAACGTGTGACTTATGGAGCTGTTCAGACCTCTGACCTTCTCACTATCATGATCACCTTATTATTGTACGATACATCTCATGGAGGTCCTCAGACAATACCGCGAGCAGGTAACCCGTAGATAAGCTCCCTTTTAACCTAAATTATTTAATAAACGTTGAAATATACAAGAGGATCTTCACTAGTATGATTAACTAAATCAGTTTATTTAATAAAAGCACCACGCTAAGATAAGTCCGGATATGCTCCAGCAGCCCTAGAAAATACACCAGATTTCTACTGCTTGATAAGAACAAGTAATCCGTAAACACCATTGTATGCAAATAGCATAATACGCAAACTAAGATATGTGCTACCTTTAAAATTGCCTATGAATTACCACATATTTGCACCTTTAAGTAAGTAGGACACCCACAAGGCGACTGAGCAGCCAATGGCATAATACATTTAGCAATCGACCGAAGCCCATCAGTTCAAATTTCTTACATGTAAACATCAAAGAATGAGTAGATCAAAAGCAAACACACCTGAGCGATAATTTTAACCAGATTCGAAATCTGATCATCTGGTTTGGAGGCCACGATCGAGGCATGAAGGAAGAATCCTAGAGATCGGTGGCCCGCTTGGCGCACCTCAATTTGCTGAAATGGACAAGAGAGTGAGTGTGGGGATGAACAGCAGAGGAGATAGACATGTTGGCTAAAACCCACATCACTGGTGCAGCACTTGGCGATGGTAAAACGACATTGATCGTAGACCTCCTCGAAGGTGCTCTGAACCAACGTCTTCGGTGACGACAATGAAACTACCATTATCGCCTGAGCATAGCTTTGGAGGACCAGTGGTGTTTCTAGCAGTGGATAGAAGTAGAAGCAAGCGCATACCCAGAAACTCAGTGTTTCTGTTATCAATAAATAGAGGTGGCTTCAACAGAGGAGCATCGGCCATTGAATAAAGTAATCATGCATCTTGTAAATAATTTACAAAAACAGGTCCAGTATTGTAATAACAACGGAATCAAAACGATTGGAAGCGTTTCAATAAAACTCAAAATTCGAGTCTGTAAGTAATGCACACTGGGGACACTTCAACTATGAAAAATCTTGATCCTTGTAACAATGTCAGAACAAAAGCACATTAAAGAAGGTTGAATAAAGCGGTAGATCTGAATCCACAAGAATATTTTCACATTCGTTTTGAATATATATTATTTTGGCTTTCATAGCGAAGTGGAAAGCTAGAATCAGAAGAAGTTAAATGAGAATATATCAGATGGACATGCACACTATCCGAAAACACGTAGGTATGTATAAGTCGGCATATTCAAAAATATCAAATAATTTCACTAAAAATAGTTTGTTTGCAAGCAGATAAATACCACGCATTATCGCCTAATTACCATATAAATTCAGGAATGAAAATGATAAGGTCATGTCTGCAGTTTTCCTGAAATATCCCTGATAATTTTGGATCAAAATGTTTACAAGAGAAATTTAGGACAAATAAAAAACAGAATGTCATTGAAAGAAGCTGCTTTGAAGAATATTAAGTAGATCCGGGTGAATAAGTCCGAATTTGTGTTGTGTTATTGAACCCCTTACCCTTAATTTGTGGGGTGCCCATGTCCAGATATAATTAGGATCGCCTTGTAACGAGCTAGACTGCGCGGTGGCAAGACATAGAGTGGCATGGTCCCAATTAGATTGTTCGGAAATCAGAAAATTTTAACATCGTGCTTTGGAACAAAATCATTTACATTATACGGATAACGGTCTAAAAGATTGAATCTATTTACATTATGAGCAGCTGAAAAAAGAAAAATCCATTGGATTCCAATATAGTAGAATCGATCTTCGCAAGCCAAGTTCTACTAGGTACGGCTGCTGAACCAAAGTAAATGATCCAAACCCGAGTTTAGTGGTTCCTAATTGTTTTTTCCAAAAGTGAGGAAGTCAAAATCTCTTACGTAATTAAAATATTTAGCTCAATCAGTAGACCAAATAAGCGCCTATTCTCGAGAAACACACGGCCAAAACTAGCTTTCAAAAGGCGCTAACTTTCCAGAAAAAAAAACTGATAAACAAAAAATGACCCAGAATATTGGCGGAGGACTGGCACCACGGCATTAAGCCAATAACGTCCGAGGCAGTCACGTCGGTGATAACAGAGGCAGAGGCGACGGAGGCGCCTATACAGGCGTTGGCGGCCCTTCGGACGTCAGCGAGATTGACCGTCGGGTCGATCTTTCCCGCTCCCGCGCCGTCAGCAAGATAGCCCAATGGCGTCAAGTAGTCAATCACGGTGCGTAGGGTAGTCAGTTTTGGCTTCCCACTAGACTTTTGTAGACAGTTGCGCAGACATTGAAGCATAGTGTCTCTGAAGACATCCAGGAGGGTCAACATTTCTACCGTCCCATTTGAATGGCTTATGGTCATTATTAATTTAAACGCGCGTTTTAATTTGTGAATATTTTGCAATACGTCTTCTTTAGAGCATGTTTATGAATCTATAAGTCCTAAGTCATGCCATTTATTAATGTAATCTCCACAATAGACTTAATGCGCGTTATTGTAACAGCATAACATTCAGAATGCAGACAGGCCCTTCCGAGCTCCTGTGAATCAGCTTAAACGACGGCAATATGGAGTTCTGCTCATACCATCTACGCTGTCTCCAGGCCCTTCTATGCTCCAACACCGGTGCCTTACAGCGATATAGTGTATTTCAAGTGAGAAGGATTACTGCAGCAAAGTGAGCTTAGAGAGATCAGAGGGGAGACCCGAGTTAAAGTCATGGAGTAACTATAAGATTGAATTACGTAGTATAACTGAACATGGAATTGAAGAAAGGTTTAGCACAGGTTCCATCCTAACAAAGTTAGTTCATTTGAAACAAATCAATGATGTAAATAAGGTATTCCTTCCAACTTCCTACTGCGTAGCTAAGATAAACCACTTTTCACCACTCATTGCTAAAACACTGTACGAAATTTACCATTCATAAAAATTTGACGATGGGCACTTTGCGGTCTATCACTACTATTATGACGTCCCAAGACTCGATCAAATCACTACAGTGGTGAACATCCGCTGAAAATAATTAGACAATTCGGTAAATAATGGTCAAGAGAAACTGACAGAAAAAAACACTCACTTAACTATGCTTAAACTACAAAACTTGAGATAAGTAGCATCCTTCATTCAAACTTGCAATAGCAAAATATGGAACGAGACTGTCTTTTGAATTTTCCGTTGCAAGCAGGCGTAAACGGATCATCATTAATGATGGCATAACTCCGCCATAGGTTGAGTGTTCCCTTAGATTAGTCATATAGCTTTTTGTCAGAGCACAAAATCGGAAACATTATATTTTGTGACTGAATGAATGCGGCATGAGGATGTCTACTACGATCATTCAGACGAATATGGTGAATTAGGGTGGTGTTTGGTTAGATAAGATTGGGCAATAACGACTGAAAGGTCAATGAAGTACTCAATTAACAATGGCTGGGCAGTATAAACTGAAATTTAAAGTATTTAACCTCGAACTCTGCATAGACTGACTATCACTGCAAACCTGTCCGCATTTTTCTTCGCTGTAGACAGGCAACAATACATCAATCATTCAAGCATAAACTATGATTGGTTATGTAACTCACAATCGCATAAAATTGCAATTAAAAGTTAAATATTTCAGTTTTATTGCCCAATAATAAGTGAAAAGTTAATGCTGAAAAACTGACGCGTAGGTAGCCGCAGCAGCGAGTATCTGTTGATGAAGTCCAAGCGGCCGGCTGGAAGGTGGGTTGGCGATGGTGACGTCGAAGGTGGTGGCCAGAATGGTACAGATGTCCACCAATATGAAGTCCAGCTTTGGTGAGATGGCCAGCACGTTGGCCAAGCCCAGACCGCCTACAAGACGAATCTCTTTCGTTGGGTCCCCCAACACCTTCGAGAAAGTGACTAGCAGTTGCGGTGAGAATGGACGCGTGGAAGTTGGACACTGTGTAAAAAAGTGGTGGTAATCCTGATTTTTTTTAACCAAGAATAATAATACAACCCCAAAAGAATCTTGGATTGAAGATGCTGATATTAACTTTGGACTGACTTCCACACAATACCCAAGGTCATATGCAACATGCCACATGAATTGAAATTTACCGAGATTCCCTTTCTGATCCAAAGATAGTCAGTTATTTAATCTCCGAAATATGGTTTAAGCCACCCTTTTGGCATGTCTAGGATTTAAAAGTGGGGAATGGCTTACCGAAATATCCGTAAGTTTTCGACTGCTGGTTTGCTGATTATGAACTAAGATGGGTTATATTTAGGCTATCTAGAATGAATAATGCAAGTATTGTGACACCAGTACTCCGCCGTAAGTCACTAATAGATCTAGGAAGGTAAAGGTTGCTTTTTAAAGGTGATAACTCGATTCTAACAACTGAATAGTGTTGGTACGCAATTTAGGGGTGCAGGCAATGCTGTAAGTCTATTAAGCCTAACAAATGTCAGGTAACACTAAAAAATAGCAGTGGGCTTTTCCAAAACATAAAATAACGTCATTTTCAAACATTCCGTAGTTAGTTTATCTAAAAACGTCTCTTTGACCTAGACATGCATTCACATCACAGGATGTCCCAAAATTGAGTTATTTACAGAATCCCGCGATTTGATATAATCTAAGGCGGTTAAACTCCACAAAAGGGTCGTCATAACAACCGAAGACTGTCAGATGTTAAATGTTTCGACCGTCTAAACTATATGACCAACCAAAGAAGTCACAAATTTATTGTATTGCAAGAGACCGGCAAATGCTTTAGTTGGGTATGTTACCATACGGATTCTGCTCATTTCTCAAAGAATCTGAATTCACGCCGATGGCACGAAGCTCAGCCTGCGCCACATAGGCTACTAAGCTCTCAAACCCCTGCTGAGAAATGATTTATTATGAAACATCCCTTTTGTCTTCTTGGCACTCCTAGAATAACTTCAAGCATAAATCACTGATGACCATAGAATTGTTTTCTTTTCAACGCGTAAAATTGGTAACCACTTCCTTTCGTATTCAAACAATACAAAAGGCATCGTCACCAACGATTATTTCTTTGTTGGCAAAACGTGATTTGATTAGCCTAAAGATAGAGAAAGCACATTTTTAAGAAGTCACATAGATCGTTATGTGTCGATTATTTCAACTAGCATATCTCTAAGAAAACCTCATCATAACTACACTACACAATTTGAACAGACACCGAGTCAGGAAAAAGAGGCACACCTTTTCAACAAGTGTGGCTAAGCTTTCAGTGACAGCGGCTCGGACGACGGGTGGTTGCCGTTCGCCAAGCAGACGAATCATGGGACCAAGAACCTTCACCACACAGGGCTGGATGGCCTCGCCACTGGATAGGGCAACACACTCAGCGAGGCCCTGAGCGGCGGGCTCCTTGGCGTCCATGCTACCCTGGAGGATGCAGTCGGCATAGAAGCGCACCAGAGAGGGCAGCGGCAGAGTGGGCTCCGAGAAGCCTGGTAGTAGCATCAGTCGTCCTGCCACCACGTCCTGCGCGCGCTCACGCTGCAACCGCAATTGGTTGCTCACAAAGTCCACAGTGGCCGTCTTGATGGCCTTCTGAAGCTCAATCACGTTGTCACCGGAGATTGAATTGGTGGACCAATACTGCAGAAATAGATTTCAATTTGCGTGAGGCGCTGTAAACCACCACCTCCTTACATCTGACACTTCCAGAATAATAACAGAGGTCAATACTGATGCAGAAACATGTTTGACGGCATTCAACAGTGAGTTTGAAAGCTGTCAGAACATTATAACGGAAGTAGATCAGTTTACGAGGCAGATGTCAAGGACCTCCAAAGCCTCATCATCATATAGGAGTTTCAAATTTAGTAATACGTATTGAACTGGTACTGCTGACACTGAAACAAAGGTATACTCAAAAATCTAACAGTATGGGTTTCGATGAATGTGTCCAAGCACGACTTTTAAAACAAGTAATTATTTTGGAACTAATGTCAGCTTCTAGAGATTTGTCACTGAGTCAAAAAAGATATCAACTTCGGGACTAAGTCTACTTTTACTGATCGATGTGAGTAGTAATGTGCAAATTAGGTATTGTTATTTGTGTACAAATATGATGGTCCCTTTCACATACGTTAAACTAGATACGTTACAATGGAAAAAATACTTCGAATAAGGTGCCACAATATTCTAGCAATACTGGGATTCCAGTCGTCCGTCTGGATATTATCGCAAATCAGGACAGATACAATCAAAACACAATAAAAAGACAAGGACCACAAAAAACAAGCCAAAATTACAAAACGCGGCTGGTTTTAACTGGTTTTGCTGCGATGACAACTTAGTATTATCTGCATGGTGGCCAGTGACTAACTAGGAAGTGTTTTTGTGTGCTAATCCGTCTGCCCAGATGAAACGTAACAGGCTGGAACAAGTAGATCACGATGACGTTTGAGCTAACAGTCTCAAATGAAACACAATTAACACAAGTTCAGTCATCTGGGACAAATTCGTTTGTCATGTGGTGTACACAGTTTTCTGTCCACATAAACATAACAATACATTCACCACGGCAACATACACGAACACTGACCATCAAAAGAAATGGAGATTACAGAGCGATTAAAGCTGAACTGTGCAGGTTAAAACTCCATACAGAATGAATTTAAAACTGAACCAATGAACAAAAGTTGACAATAGAATGTCTCGAGGAGATCTTACCTTGAGAATGGCCTCAAGACAGGCCCAAGCAAAGGTCATTAATGGTAAGTCCTTGACAGCGAGAAGCTTGGAGAGATTTCGCAAAAGTGGTGAGTAGTAATCAGGTAGCAGGCATCTCAGTGATTCCTTGGGATCTCTTGGCCGAGGAAACATATCATGGTCGTCTGATGAATCACTGCCATCGTCATCACCCGCATTATTTTTTGCCATGAAATCATCATCGTCATCACCACTTCGTCCTCTTGATGTGTTTTCTCCATCGCTATCATCATTGTCGGATTCCTCCGTTATAACATTTGTAACTTTTCTACGCACAGAAATCATGTGGGGTTCTCTCTCCTCTTCTCCCGCGTTATCCACAAGAAAGGCCTCCAAGTAGACGTGAAGAAGACGCAGACAGGCGTAACAGTACTCCGGCGTATTGGGCTTCAAACTGGTGAACTCAATCTGTGTAGCGTTGGAGTCACTAAGCGAGAGACCGGTAATGAGTTCCTGCAAAATGGACCGCACAGCGGTGGTATCACTAATAGAGGCAAGAACGATACTGCAGTAGCGTAGATCCGCACTTTCCTTTGCGCACGCATCGACACCGACCGCGGCCTCTAGAAAGGCAGGCAGAATGCGGTCGAGGTGGCGCGCCAGTGAATCCCCAGCAATGGGGGCGAGATGCGCAAAAGTTTTGGCGTCGAGACGGGGATGGGTGAGCTTTGGCACGAGGTAGGGCATCAGGGCTCGACCTCGGATGGCTAGGAGCTGGCGAATGCCGTCTAGAGCAAATTCACGTCTCTGTGGATCGTCGAGGAGGACAAAGAGTTCAGGAAGAATTTCGTCAATAGCTCGGAGGTGAATACCGCTATAGAGCAGATCGAAGGCACGGGCGCCGGTAGCACGAACCTCCGCCGAGGGGTCGACCAAGCTTCGACGAATTGGCGAGGTCAGACGGTCGGAGAAATAGGCAATCTACGGGACGTGTTAAGATTTCGCTGACCTATGGATACATTTCAGCACCAATTAACATGACTTAAGATAACACTTTTGTATCCACTCTACCTACCAGGCATCTTCACCAACGCCAAGTCGGGTAGGCATGGGATTATGTAATGGTTTCGGATCATTCAGTGAGCACGTAATTGGTTAACTACTCATTTGTAGCTGATACCTGTAAGGTCAATTTGTGCAATAGCAAAGCAGAAAACGTCATGATGCGTCTAGCTTTTAAGAGCAGTGTAAAATCTAACAATGTCTTTATTCCTTCCTCTAGATAGTGCAAAAACCTAACACCCCCGTTACTGAAAACATCTCGTCCTCCAAACTAAACTGGGCATTTACGCATTTTAAGAAGGGCAATTGAGCCATACCAGCGTCAGTTTTTTTCAAGTATTTTGCATAAATATTCAGTACTCATTTAGAATTCTTCATAAAAGGCAATGGTAACCACGCGTTCAAGCGACAAAAAATGTCTAAGTGCATTAAACGGTCAATATAGAACGCACCAAGTGTGCTCTTTAAAACCGTTTGCAAATTATCAAATGCAATGAAACAAGCCGTAGGAGTCCGTTTTTGCCATCCGTGTTTTTACAAAATTAAATATTATCATAACACGAACCTTTGTTGAAGCTTTTGCTGCCTATTAGCAATGTGAAACGCTGATAGAACTCCATATTCTTAGATTAGTGTCGGTCACAAGACACTATGAACCATGAACTATTAAAGCATTGGCTTAAGCCTAAAAATTTGACTCTAAAATCCACCTAAAAGAAAATAGGAAAACCAATTGAAGACGTACCTGTTCTGGCTGACAGTTGTTCATAATGTCGATGAGACCGTTGCAGACACCACGGCGCCTGTTTTCGTCTGGCGAATTGAGGCCTTCTTCCAGATGTGGAATCACCTCAGGAAGAACGCGCTCACCCAACTTTTTCACAAGGTCACCTAGAGCCCGACCAGCCACCTAAAAAGTAAGTTTTGATTGATCAACGTAGACAACACTAACGGTGCACATCACTGACTAGTATCTTAGGTTTAAATTAATATAACTTCGGTCCACATTAAACGTCCGATTGGTAAAAAAATATGTGAAGTGTGATTCATCTCACTGGTTAGTTTTAATATTCCCATTCACGGTTTTCGCACCAATTATTCTAATTGAATGTAACTACATTTCCTGGAGATATCTGTGATCCCAGAAACTGCTCCCAAACATTTCACGCTTGCTTAAACACTCAGATTGGCTCTAAATATGCAAACAAATACGCGAGAATAGTGCCATTTTGTGTCCTTGGTAGTCAGTACCCAGTTACGTACACAAGTGCCGTTCCCCCCCCCCCCCTAACCTCCTCCCCCAGCTTATACCAATCGGTAAATACGTTCAACTAAAAGCTAATGTCACTGTTAATCGCATCGCAAACAAGTCGTGAAACAAGATCTAAAAATTGATTCATGATACACTTTAACCGACCAAGAAACGATTATGCTAAATTAGAACCCGTCCAGCGAAAACCATGTATAAAAAAGACGAGAGATCTAATTGTCGCACTGAAAAAAATAGGAGTGGCACTGTTTTACTACTTTGACAAAAAGCTAAGGTTAATGGTAATACAAAGCCAGCATCACTATGCATCGGTAATAAAATCCATCAAAATCTATGGAGTTTTAAACACAAAGTCGATAGTAAAGAAGTTAAAATAACAAAATCCAATGGTTGTACTACAAGAATATTAGCGGACTTAAAGTATAATTTCAAATAATTCCTCGGGGCAACTGAGAATTGGTAATCAAAATGAACTTTCCATCGTTAAAGAATTATCAGTATAATTTATAGTTCCCTTCACCTACATTTGCGAAAACACTTTACGAAAGCCCATGCTTTAGTGGTGTTGAAACTTGTCTAAGAGTAAGGACTTGAGGGAAGAGAATGGTTTTTGTTCACAGTCAAATAACTATCCAAAATATTCAGTACATGAAAATCGACACACTATAAATAATCTGGTATAAAAATAGTAGAAATCTTAATATTTTATTTGTAATAAATTCGCCTTTGTTTTTAGTTGACAAGACCATACTTAATCAAATCCAAACTACCGGATCGCCAATACTGCCAATACTGGAATATTTTTAAACGGATGATTAAAGCCGCCTAGATAAAAATTTCTGCCTTTTGAATGGAAAGTATTAATACCGTGAGTCAAACATTCCTCTACTAATTCCTAAGGTTTCATTTAAATTTCATGATAAGAATCGTAAGCTGTTTGATGCTGGAAACCTGAACGACCTCCAGACGCATCACTCACCTATAATACCCTTTGGGCACCTTGGAATTTTTATACATTCAAGATTGTTCTTCTTAAGCAAGTCCACCCCAAGACTTAATCAATCGTTTGGATGTCAACTACACTGATCAGCTTCCAACATTCAACCCATTGGTACCTGAAATTGGCTTACCAATTTTGAAATCACCCCAATTTTGTCCCCGAAGCAGCGGCGAAATGCTAGATGCTTCGTGATAGTGGCTATTCAGTCTACTACATCTCGACTTCTATGGAACTTCAATTACATCACCTGCAGTTCAGGTTTCGAGTTATTCTTTACTTCTACTAGAGGATTATTCTTTAATATCAGGCGGTGTGAGATGCAACCAAATCCATGCGCTACTTTGTAGTGGCCTTTCGCGAGGTCACAAGTAGATTCCACATCTCCGATTCCCCCTCTAAACTTGTGGGCGTCATAATATTTGTCTACTCCACCACTTCAGGCTTTGGCTGCTATGAAGTTCCGTTAAAAGCAATTAAAAAATAAAAAAGGTCGGAAGAGCCGGTTTTTGACGGTCATAGACAGTATATTAAGCAATTATTTTAACTCCAAATCCACAGGAAAATGATAGCCTTAAGTACTATTGATAATGCGTCCATTTTAAGTCTACGAAGTCTCGTTTCCGATTAGGCATTCATGATTCTAATCTCCCTCAACAAAGCTATTATTAGGTATCATAAACAGTTTGAGTGCCATAAAGTAACAGATGAAAAGACAGACGTAATGATGTCACCATAAATAAATGAAATATCGACAGGACCTGCTGGTGTTCCCGCAAAGTAGATCCCAGGGAGGTAAGAAGTAATTGTACGAGAACGGGCATAAGTTCGCGAAGAGTGCGCGGTGTGTTGACCACCACAATCTTCCAGATGTGGCTGGCCGCGTTGCGCACTGTATAGGTGGGGTCAGAGCGTGCAATGTGGAGACGCGCCAACACGCGGTTGCGTCGCTCCTCCCCCAGCGTCTCAAGAATTTTTTCGCTTGCTGCATTCGTCCCGAATGTGTCGTCCTCGTCGGCGGTCTAGGATGAGACAGAACATTAAGGGTCATTTCAAAAAACCAGGGTGAGGTAAGTCGACTGTAAATAAGATAGAGAATGGTTGGTTTATCATCCAAAGGATCGACTTTTTGAATATTTCATAACCAGCCTGCCAAATATTCCTTAAGTTGGTTATCCAAATGATAACCAACAAAGTTAGTTTTCTATAAAAGCAGTTTAAGTGGCCCTGAAAGTTTGAGAATTCACTTTGATTGGCTTCTACGTCCACCTGGAAAGAAAGCGCACAAATCTCCTGGCATCATATCCCCAATTAAAGTGAATTCTTATAAATCGCAACGCAAAATTCGGGCTCCAAATCGCATAGTCGATAAATATCTTATTTTCACATTCACAGTTATTTTAAACACAAACAGACGCTTTACTTGTCCTCGTAATCGCAAAAGTTTCGTAAGTCTATGCCACATACCAGATTATTGTCATTTTAAATGAGTTTTTCACGTAAAAAATAACAGCGCTTTCCAATGAAGCAAATTTAGGCTCCGAAAACGAGTTACACGACCGATACTTCCAGCCTTAATGTATCCGAAAACTCTAAATCCGATGGATCTGATCCAACAATGTTATAAATTAGCACTTTTTTCTATTCCTTAAATTTTCGTCCAAGAATGCATCATCTGTTTTGGAAGGAGATGCTAAATAATAGCTTTCTAATTTTAATAAGAAGCTTTTAGCTTTTAAACACCCATCATATTAGTGATTTGTCATGGATGAGCCGAGAAATCGCAAAATAGGAGCGGTATATACTTCATGAGGACTTGATTTAAAAATTAGGATAACCACTATCTTTAAAAACTGAATCTACTCTCATGTTTTGCACTCGATTAACAGACTTGGTAGCTTGTGGCGCCAGACCTCGGGTGAGTTTGGCCGCCTTTTACATGGTCGTCACGTTGGGGCCATGAGATGAGTTGGACAGTTTATATTGCGGTGTATACACCTGCTTTTCGTCAACCCAAGTTACGAAACGAAGTAAAAAAGAGGTTTCGCACTTGCTTATCAAGGCCATTAGTGATCTTCAATAAAAACCTATAATTTTGGTCACTCTTTGCACTACTCTAAAATAAATTTTGTCAACCTGACCGTTTGAGGGACCAGCTTATCGTGAAATTCCGTCCGATTAAAAGGCTGAAAGCGTTCAGAAATATTATAAATCCGAAAACAAACGTCAATTCCCCATTCTTAAAAAGCAATTCTGATCACATCAAAGCATGGCGCAGCCTTCACATCATGTACGCACAGTAACAGCCCAGATCGAGTGGTATTTGGCATGTAAATGAACTCACACCAAATCAGAGACAACCAAAAAGACTAAAGGAATACAGCATTATTGCCATTTTCGGGTATTTATATTGCAGTATTTAAAGAACACGCGTTCACTAGTAGCTTCGTAATAATCCCCGTGCATCCATTTTCACTCATGAAATACTTTAAATGGGGGAATAGTAACAAATACAGAGCCGTAAACTTTTTATCTTAATGGAATTAGACGCAGTCGCGGCTGGTTCAAATAACATTACTGTTGTTAAGAACTGAAATAATTAGATAATTTTTTAAATGCGATCGTACTTATTCCGAGTACAAATGGCAGTAAAATCCACCCTAAAGCGTACTTATAAACAATGATACATAGTTCCGCATGATACATAGGTTAATCAGTGTAGGGGCGCAGTTCCCTTAGGTAATTTTAACTAATGCTGTAGCAAGAGTTATAATTAAATTTCTCTCACAGGTACAATTAACCTATAATGACGTTTTCTCAAATGGGAGTCATTTACTGGAGGAACCGACAAGTTGCAAGAAATAACGGCAGATGAAATACCCTTGTGGTTCCCTTTCCAGAGACCCCGGAGAGTTTGTAAAGGAGGTCACCGGTGAGGTGGAGCGACGAGAGCCGAATGCGCCACTCAACGCTGAGCAAGCCCTTCTCCAATTCGGGCAACAGCAGTTCCACGGCCTCATTTGCAAAAAGGTCGATGATACGCTGACCCGCTCTCAAGGCTGTCTCACGAAGGTACTCGCATTCATCAGCAAGACCCTGGACAATAAGTGAGAAGGATCTTTTTCACTCTATACATTTTTAGTAAACGAAGAATATATCATACACATTAAAGGTACGAAATAAGGATTAGTTAAGAATGGACCTAATTTATAAAGGATATGGTCTGATAGCATGACTTAAATAGAGCGTTAAACTGCTTTTTACGCAAATTAACTACCACATTGTGAAAACTCATTACTGTTTTTGGAAATTTGAAGTAGGAAATCTAAGCACTGGAGAATAATCAATAGATTTACTACTGGAGATGGGGTTCTGGACAGCAAACTTCTAAGCTGCTCATATTTTGAAGCAAAGGTTTTCAAAGAAATGCGTTAGCAGTAAGGTATTGTACGGCCTTCACCTCTATTCTAAACAATTCATTTCACTCTATCTCCCCTGAAAAAACGTTATGGAAGTCTATGTGAAAATGAGCCATCAAACTTTGGTCTTTTCACTCAGTTGATTTCACATTCCTCGTTTGTATTTCTCTAATAATTTGGATCTAGAGGTGCGACAAATAAAATGTCAAGAATGACACTCGAGTCAGGATGACCAAACAGCATAAGTGCTGATTGAGGTATAAATCTTATTGTGCAGTTTACGCGAATTGCCACGTTAAGGTTTCTGTGCTGAATGTACGAATGTGTTCAGTCGAGTTCTCGACCTTGACAGACACTTTCCAGTCAAAAATACTTAAAAATATGCTAATACACTTCCGGACACGAAATCATTACAAATAATAAAATAGAGATGTCAGAAATGATCGACTCTCGATCCCACTATGTAAATAAGGGTAATCGGAATAAATAATGGCCTCAGAATTTGCACATTTACAAGAGAGGGCCGCATAAAAAATTGAGGCAATATCGAAGTATTATTATTTGAGCAATTTTTTTTCCAAAGAAATAGAAGTGAAATCGAACATAAATAAAACAGCGATGAAATCACAGTTTGGAAACAGGTGTGTTTGATAAAATGAAGAACCTACTGCAATTTGGAATGAAAACGAGGTGGCTATAAGCAACGCACTCTAACTACGTTTCAAAACCGTTCTACCGAAAGATGATTTACCAATGTGTAGAACTTATTCGAGAGGGAGACGGGAACGACGGGAGGGAGATTTAAAAAATGCAATTTCTAAATGACCTTTCAACTCATTTGTTCTTTCCATTTAAAGGAATTTCCGACGTGACTTCGACTGAATATTAAACTACACCTCCTTGAATTGAACTGAGGGGCTGGCACGTGAGGTAATCTACTGTAAAGAGCGACAGAAAGGAGAAGCCTGACCTTGAGAATGGGTGAGAGAATGGGCGCGATGAAGGGCGAGAATTCGTTGCGAAAGACCTCGGGCAGGTAGATGAAGAGCATGAGGTATCCGTCGCGCACGTAAGGCTGCACGTTGGTGGACTCCGCAGTGCGAATGAACTCGGGCAGGATGGACTCCAGTCGCGGCAGACCCATTCCACCGAGTACCTCTGCCAGGCCCTGAGCAGCGCCCGACCGGTCCACCGAGGACTGCTCCGATGTCAGCGTCGTCATTAGCCATGGCAGAAGATCCTGGGTGAGATCAATCCAAATGAGTGCGGAACTCGGTGCAAAATATCCTGGCAAAGATCAACTATTCCCTCTTCAACCATTCCAAATATCACCATCAGGAGGGGAAGACTTATCAAGTTTTTTAGCAGTTGTTTTTAAAGTTGATTGCACAAATGCATATATTATAACCCTGAATGTTTTGTGAAGAACAATAGCTTAAATTTTCCACTTTTAACTAGCACCATCACCAGGGGAAAGGAGTGTGGAAAAATTTACATGTTTTCGCAATTTCCGTGAAACTTTATTGCAGGGGCACTTGTTTGTCCATTTATTTCGAATAGCTACGAACCTAGGTAGCCACTTTGATAATGTACTTCTTTAGAGCCCTGAGCTGTACCCTTGCAACATGATCCATAAAGGAAAATTCGAAGTTATAGATCCACCTGAATCTGAAAAGCTGTACTATCATCAAATTTTCAAAATCAAATTAGCTAAGACTGGGAACAGGTTAATTCAACTTAAGTAGGTAGTAAAATAGACAATTCATGCCGAGTTCACACCTTTCAAACACTGAAATCCTAATTAAATCTTTAACCTGTTAAAAAGTTGAGTGTGAAAAGTTAGAAAATTAATACAATGAATATCTCTGAATAGAGACTGGTTGTCCAAATAATGTGCGTGATGTTTACATCGTTTTTCACCCTTTAATCTCTAGCTAGTAAAATATGTTCAAGGCTCAAAACCCGAGTTATTCATGGTAAGGCATTATTTAGGCTATTAGTATTTATATGGATGCACAATCATATCGCATTGAAATGCAAATTCAAGCACAATATGCAAAAGATTAGCCACAGACTCGGACTTAAGGACTTTAAAAGCACAAGCATACGGAGAACCAGATTAGGGTAACTGGGTCCTTTCGCAAGGTCCGAAAAATCGCCCTTCTCGATTAATCTAAAGTTTACACCAAGTTTGAAAACAGATTAGAAGCACACATGTTTGGAAAGGTGGAAGTTAAATAAGGTCAACGAATCTCGTTTTCTTTTACAGAAACACGGCCGTAAAACGAGGCGAATTTATCAAAACACATAGTACTCTTCACTGGTGCTCTGAGCAAGACGTTTGGGCGATTTTAGAACTAACCAACATCTTTGCCTACAGCTTGTGATAAGTCGAAGCAAGCGTTTATCTTGCAAAATGGCAAGCGCAAAAGAGTCTGTACGAATCGCTAAAGTGTATGCCACCTTATCCCAAATGAATTGAAAGACCGCTATGTGTGAAAATGTATCCAAGAGACTTAAATACACTAATTCAGAAACACCAAAGGCAAATATTATTCACGAAATGCACTCAAAGACGCTTCCGTAGAAGAAGCCGCAATCTGAATTTTAAGACGAGCTCAGAAGGAAAAAGTAATTTAGTGAAATCTTGCACATTCATATTGGAGCCTCCACGCAAAAAAGAAATATAACAATGACAGGTTTTCAATGGAAACAACTCGACGCACTTATTGCTAACTTTCAATACGCTTTAAAAGTGAATGCTTAAATGTAAATATATACAACACCAATCCTCCGTAAGACTAAGCAAAATACAACTAAAAAAATGAAAATAAGACACCTCTATCTCAAATGTTTTTAAAGAATGCCCTTACTAAATGGTTTACAGCTTGACTTTAAGGTTTTCGCAGAACGAACTAGAAATTTGCGTTGATCCCAATTCTATGTTAAAAGTCATTATATCTTACGCATGAAGGGTCACAGAACAGGATAAAATAGCCAAAGCACCAGAAAATAGACGAAAATAACACAAAACGCTTCCGCTTTGAATGAAGGATAACACTACCTTCACCGTTAAGCCTATAGGTAAGTCTTCGAGTTGGTTTCATAACAAATCGGTAAACTTTGTGAGACTCCCTATAAAGCGAAACAAGTTCTTATTTTATGTTTTTAAAAAATCGCATTAAAACGTGATGTATTTGCCAAAATCGGCTCATACAAACCTTTGGAAATGGGCCTCCAGTTGAAGTCTTGAGATAGCTCCAGAATAGAGCCATACGGAGCAAGAGCTTGGCAAATTTATTTGGTGAGAGCGAACATAAGTCCAGATAAAACTAATGGGCGAAAAGAGGATGGATGGAAGTGAAAGTACCTTGGAGCAGGCCTCACCAATGCCTCGGACCATGGCACCGAGGGCGCGCGCAGTGACGGAGCGCACCTCGGGCACGGGGTCGAGGAGGCAATGGCGCAGACCAGGCAGGATCTGTACAATGTAGGGCTCGAGGTCTTCTCGACGCGCGAGCCTGTAGAGAGTGCCAAAGATCTGCGCCGCCGCCTTGCGAATCGATGTGGAGCGATCATCAAAGGCGCGGTGTAGCACAGGCATGATCAGCGCCAGGCTGGCAGCATCCACCACGTGGGTGAAACAGGTATCGCGCAGAGTCAGGAGACACGTCCCCTTGTCGGTCAGTGGATCCTGCAGGCTTTTGATCAGGCAGGGCACGAGGGCTATTTCAGGTGAGAGAATACAACCAATGAGCCACTATCATGTTATTCATTACTAGGTAAATGCAAAAACTATGGCTGTCATCAATATTTGATTGATACGCTAATTTGTATCAATAACGGATGACTTACTGTTTTCATCGTGAACTGTCGTAAGCTTTTATTCAGCCACTCCAAGCATGAAAATGAATAATTTGGAGGAATCACAGGCTCCTTTCACACCACTTCATAAGCTTTTATTAAAGCTATTCAGACTTACAGAGGACTCAGGTGTTTCATGTGACCTATTTACAAGATAATAATCAGGTATCCAACATCTAATGAAAACAGCTTGTAACGGAAGACCTTCGTAATTTCTTGATTACACACAAAACGACGTAGCGAAAACAGATATCATGAAAAATTTTGGGTTGATTACTGCGCTTATGTGGTAGCACCAACGAGCCATTTTTTATTGCACCACTTTTAAGTAGCGCCAAGGTTGGATACGAGACTATTCCCAGACATGACTAAAAAAACTAGTATTCGGAATCCCTTTTGATGAAAGCTGACCGCACTAAACGTGTCAGAAAGGTTTGGGCCTATAGATTTATAGAACAGCCTATCTATTTGACATATCAGTGCGACTACGATTAAATACAGTCATTTGAGAGGTCGGTGAATTTTATTCTCAGATGTTGACTGGTCATATTGTGAAAAAGAGCATTTTCAGTGCTCCAAGTGTCTCAATAACTCAAGCTATATAAAAAAATCCTTAATTCATAGCAAGACAAATGGATTGTTAAGTATTAATGCCTCTGCTCCAAAGGGGTTTACTGTTACAGTTGTCTTTTCTAATAGAAAACTGCCATTCCAAAGTCAATCCATTTACTTCAATATTGTTGTGAATTTGACGATTCCCGTTTTATGATCATTGTTGGAATTCAGTCAGACTTCACCGGATAAAAATCAGTGTAGAACCTTGGGGAAAAAACAGAAAAACAGCTCTGAAACACGTGCAAAACGTTTTAAAATCAAAGCCAGTAGGGAACCTGTCTAGCTTTTGCGCCTACTTTGTTTTTTGTAGAAAGGACCCACAAAAAGATGTAATTAAATTATCAAGAAGAAGGAGAGAGGGCATTGCGCACCTTGAACCTCGGGATTGCGAATAACTGTTCCTATGCGTTCAAGGGCACAGGCCCCGGCCTTCTTGAGGTTCACCTGCGCGTCGATCAGCACGGTGAGGATGCGGGGCATAATCTGCGGCAGACAGGAGGAGAGTTGCTTGGGTGCGCAGCTAGTCATTGTGCCCAATACCTCGACCGCCTCTACAGGTACAGAAGGATAAGTGAGCTCCCCGTGGAGGCAGACACATGAAGGGGTGCAAGCAGACGTACGGCACTTTGTTCGCCAAGAATTGTCCTCGTCAATGACTTTGAGGAGAAGTGGTAGAATGAGTTTGATGCCGTGAGCACTGATTTTGCTCATGACAGCCCGACTGGTAACTGAAGCGGCCTAAAGGCGCATACAGGATGGAGTTAGTCCAAACAGAAAAAGTCGCGGCTTAAGTGTTGTGTGGGTCGGTAATTACCTCACGAACACCCAAGTTTGGATCTCCGAAACAACTGAGCAGTTGGGGAACGAGCTTCACCACATAGGGTTCAAACAGTCGCCCCAGCACGAGCGACAGGCGTTCAAACGCGAAAAGAGCACCTTGAAGAAAGTTGTAGGATAATAACCTCGAGAAGTCAAATATGCTTATTAAAGCAGTGAATATTCGCGATATCTTACGAGGGAGGGGACTAGGCTACAGCCATGACTGACCCATCAACTATATTATTATCCTTTGGAAGAAAAAAACGGGTGTTTTATGGGTTAACTCTCACTTTCTGCAGAGAATATTTCGATCAGGGGTGATAAAAAACGACTTAATAATTATTTACCAAATCCTAGCACATTCTTTCCAAAAAGTACTTCAAGATATCAATCAATAAAGTGGTTGATACTGGGCGGAAGGGATTAGTAGAGAAAGAGGTGAATATTATCATTTAAAAACGCGGCATTATAAAAACACTAATAAATCTAAAAAATGCTGCTAGAACCTAAAATGAAACTATTTCCACTTTCGCAAAATAATATTATGGATTATAACCACCTATAATATAGCCAACGGAAAGAAACTTGATACACTGCGACCTAAAACAACAGTGGCGAAGTAAATATATTCGCACAGTTTGGACGTTCACTGATAGAACGCAACCAAAATCCTAAGAATTCAGGAAAGGGCACTATATCACCGTGCTACAAACGTAGGTTAGATAAACCATTCCCGCCACAGATCTTAAACGACCCCCTAGTTACGGTGGCTTAGGGCCTTAGTTACACAAAGTGGACTTACTCTCCTTGAACTTTGGATTCTTGTCTTCCAGAGCAGCTAAAAGCCTATCAATGATGCCCCTCTGCCTCAATGTGGCAATACCACATCCGCGGACGATGCCAGCCAAGGCGTACGCAGCTCCACGCCTCTCCGCGTAACCCAAAGAGGAGAAAAGCGTAGTCATGAGACGAGGGAAAACTTTCTCTAACTGCTCAATGGGTAGCTTCGGAGCCAGTGGGGTCATCGCATCCTCGACGGCCTTTTGCACCTGTACACACACACGCACACCGGAGGTAGTTTTAATAATACTTCTTTAAAAAAGAGGCCATGCATCACTAACGGATTCTTGGAAGAAAATTGACTATCACAACCCAGATGTTTTATTATTCTAAGATGACACCGAATGCCCAAAAACTGAAACATTAAATTATTCTCAGATCAAAAACACCTAAATTCTACTCCACTGTTTAAAACTCAATCTGTTTGTCAAAAAATTGGGTGTTGACAGTCGCCGTAAACTTTCAAATGTTTGCGAACCCAGGTTTAGGTAAAGAATTCGGGAGGATCACATATACAAATACGAAGAACCAATTGTTGTCCAAAAAACCGGCTCAACTTTGCGCCAATACATCAAAGGCAAGCTTTAAGATCACTTCACCTCTAGAACTCGCAAAAGCTATTTTGATAATTGGTCCTCTTGCCTTTCCAATCTCTTCTAAGTTGAAACTGAAGCGCGTTTTCTAACCCTCCTGTGAGTCTACATGCACTTTCGGATCTAGTCTTTACCAAAGCAGGTTTCATTTTGGTGTTACCTAACACCTTGGTATCAGTTCAAGCCCCTCGTATGGTTATATTGCGACTAAAATTAGAAATGGCCTGAGCAGAACATCCCAAACTTTTTTTTACTAACCACACCCACCGCCAAATGTGTCAATCTTTGGTGTTTCAGGCTGCTTCCACCCTAACTCGTGTAAATCACAAAAATACCCCAGTTATGATAATTTTGTATTAATAATTGCGCATTCACATTAATTCAAAATTGACAGTGAATTGTTGGAGATAATGTCGGCTCTCAATCCATTTATTACTTAAGGAAATAGGATATTTTATAGCTAATGACAACACTTACCACATCAGCGGGAAAGCTGACAGCTGAAAGAAGACGATTGAAAATAACTCCAACTCGAGTATCCTCCTGCCCAAGGTATTTCGCTAGGGAGCCGAGAAGAACAACAACTGACTGTCGGACCATATCCAGCTCCTCTATGTTCGGCGCTTTGTTTAAAAAAGCCTCTAGAACTGGAAGTAGCTGCTGCAGATTCGTCTATGAAGACAAAGAAGGAGAAGGCATTATACCGCTTAGGATAAACGAGTGAGAGAGGAGTGTAACCTACAACTCCATAATTTCGAGTGGCTCCAAGACCAGCCTGCAAGAGGGCGCAGCGCACTTCCTCCTGCGAGTCGTGTAGACCCTCATCCACAAGAAATCGAAAAATTTTCTGGAGCCATATGCCAGCCTTCTGCTGCTTAATGTTCACATCTATGACAATGGGAGCTTCTTGTTGAGACGCCAGATAGTAGCCCGGTGTCCGGGAACAAGTCACTATAGCTTCAAGAGCATGGGCAAGACCAACTCGCTGTTTGGTGTACTTTGGTGGCAATGGTTCAATCGGCTTCCCGTGAGCATCCACCTTCGGTTGAGATTTCTAGAAATCAGAGGGGGAAGGATAAATTGAGGGTTCCTTTATGATGAATAGAGGAAGTGTTAAGTATGAGTAGGCACGCACTTCCATTAGGCAACGGTAGACCTCCAGCCAGTAGTCAATAACACGATTAATCTCGTCCTGAGACTTCCCATTGAGACACCGTTGAAGGGCACAGGCAGACGCCTTTTGGATGTCAGCAGATTTTCGAAGGCACTCCAAAAGAAGTCGAGTTGCCAGTACAGGGGGAGAAAGAACGTCAGGGTTTCGTGGACGTTGAAGCAAGACAAAAAGATGATGCTGTTTTGGTCTTTTCTCCTCTTCCTCGTCTCCAATCTTCCCCTCTTGCTGTTGTTCTTGTTGCTGGTCCTGCTGATCATCATCAACTGGTTCTGCGTTCACCACCATCTTCTCCGATTCACAACCGTCACGCAAACCCACAGCAGTCCACAGTCTTTAAAGCGGTAAATATAAGAAGGGAATTAAGTTACTTAATTTGAACTAAAACAGGTGAGATACTCAAATCCTACCGGAAATTTTCATCTCATAACTATAAAAAGGATGCCATGATGAAGGCATTACACAAACTAGCAGGTGACAAGCTGGCAAGCTCCGTGTACCAGTACAGACATCATTGGTCAAGGTAGTTGGCAATAGTGATACTGCCTGCATGGAACGACATACGGTGAAGTGTCTTGCGAAGACTATGAATCCTCGAGTGTCAATTCACTCAGAAAACTCCAAAAAATAGCAGAAATGCGCCTGTGCTAAACTTCCCATTGAGCAATTCTTAAGTATATGCTATTGATTTACTCATGAAGAACGATAAATTTGATGCCAAAGAACACCAAAAAACAGCTTTCACAAGATACCTGTCAGCATCGATAGCCACCTCCACAAAGGGATCGCACCGAGAGATAAAGAGTCTCAGTTGGCTGTTAGCAATGAGACAGAGAGTGGGCCAGCTAGTAGGGTCTGCGACACTCTCGTCCATACGCAAATCTCCCTCACCCATGGCCTTGTTAGAAACGACCGCCGTGGCAGCTCGCTTCCTCTTCTTCTTTTGCACTCTGTTCAGATTTCCATCGGATGATTTTGCACCTGTGATGGCGACGACAGAAGCAATATCCTCCGACTGCTGCTTTTCCTGTTGATCTTCAGCGTTGTTGCCATGTGCGATAGGGACAGCGACGATAGTTGTGAGGATAGGAGGAGAGAGGGAGTGAGTGAACAGATCCGGGAAGTGTTTCGCTAGATTAATCATGCCCTAAAAGGGTATGGAGATCAAAGCCTGTCTCAAGTAGTCTGGGCCAGTCAGTACAAAACTCACCGTCAAGGCAGAGGACCGAGTGAAATGTGTCGGTGCTACAAGACGTTCCATTAGGTCATAAACTATGGGAGTCATAGAGATCAGAATAGTTTCCCTCTTTTCTGGCTGGTATTGCAGCAAGTAAAGGAGGTAGTGAATGTGAAGCTTTACTGTATTTTGGAACACATCGTTAGAAAAGGCTGACAGGCCATCATCGTCTCTGCTGTTGCCTTCAACAATTAGACCCAACTCCAGAGCCAAAGAGTGTTGTTCAATTAGGTGCAGTAAGAACTGAAGGAAGAATTTCGTCAGATACTGCAAACATTGACATTACCTATTTACACACCGCCATCAACTCACCTTGTAGATAACACCAAATTGCAGTGCCTCACACAGCTTGGAATAGGAGCCAATATTATCATAAAAACCAGCAGTTGGACGAACCTGGTTCCAAACAGTAGCCAAAAACCCACCATAATGAGCACACAGAGCCCATCTTTTCTCCTCTTTCTCCTCATTCCCAGTGCTTTTAAGCTCTTCAAAGTGTGCAAAAGTAGAATGTTTGACGAGAATCTGATCAAAAATGGGGATGGCAGCGGAGATAATGATAGCCCCTGAGGCTGTTCGTTTTATGACCTGAAAAGATGGAAAATATCTCCATACCGACAGCCACACTCAAAAGCGCAGATATCGCTCCCAAGCTCACATCTTTTCGAAGACACTCAGTAACTACCTCAGACTGTTCTCGCAGAGTAAAAAGTCGACAGATTGCATGCCACTTCCCGTTTTCCGCGCAAATCGACTCCTCTTCGACGAAAGACGCAACCTGGAAGGAGGGCACCGGTGGCTGGTTCCTCAAACAGATTCGGGGCGGTTTTAAAACCCTGATGGACCAGGCAGCAAAGTGCTGAGCCTTCTGTCGACGTATCCTTGCATCGGTAACGGCAGGAACCATCGCCACTTCGGCCATCAGACGTCCGAGACGACTGTGGGCAGCGATAGCAAGGGGGGAAAGGAGAGGTAGTTGCAAAAGATGGACAGTGAGGCTCCAAAGGTTGAATGAATTGCGTAACAGAAATTCGAATGAAGCTGACTGGCTGTCCTCATTCTCGTTGAGAAGGGTGTCGTTTAGGATGGTGAGAAGATCCATTAAGTGACTCCCCTCTGTGAAGAGCTAAGAGAAACGAAGAATCGAAGTTAACGTAGGTGACTTCTTGAAACCGAATAACCGAGAGAAATATGAAAATGTACTTTGGAGATGCGTTTGCGTATATCCTCTTCTTTTTCCATCTCAGCCTTGATAATTCCGAGTTGTTTCGGGGTTAATTGTGGGGCAACGGAGGCCAAAAAGTCGGGCTCCTTGCCACCTGCTGCTAGCCGTCGTTCCTTTTGCTTGGCCTGAGCCTCTAAAATGTCCATTTGGGTCTCATGAGAGTATAGTTTTCCTTCTCTCTTAATGCTTGACCTGTTTATCTGATAGCGAGGGAGACTATCTAAGAGCGCTCGATTGTAAAGGGTGCCAGGTTGGGCTAGCATTATTCCAACCTCGTCTGCAGTGACATTTGTGTACTTGGAATTTGACAGTTCAGAGCAGAGTCGGGTAGCCAAGTGGGATGCGAATTTCACTGGAGACCATTCTATGAGGCGCTGTAACATCAAGCGATGCGCCTAGGAAAATCAAAACATAAAATCTTTAGCATAAACAATCAAGGCTCGATGAAGATTTCTCGCGAAATTAACAAATTCAGGGTCATCATTTTCTCAGCACATAATATACAACTTAAAGATGGTTCATTGTCGAAGCTTACATTCTAGAAGTAGAGTTGAATAGATTATCTTGGAAACGTAAAGCCGGTGAGTCAAAAAAAACTCAAATGCCAACAGGTCCGAACCTTTTGTTAACAGACACACTATAGGCTTATCGTTGGGCTTTAAGTATTGCCTTGTGGTTTAAAAATATGAAAGCTGCACTTACCACATCCAGTTTTGGCAGTTCAAAAAGTCGATCTACGACGTTGTTGAAGGCCTCAATACCTTCTGCTTCATTGAAGGCCGCCATTGCCTCCGCTTTGCGAGGCAATCTGATAATCGAAAGAAGATCTATCCATGCGTTCCGATTATAGTCGACTGGAATAAAAATAGTCGCAGTGAAAACCACCAACGTATATTCCGTCCTTAAAGAGTTCCGCCATCTCACCTGCAAGTGGATGACTGAGAGGGTAGAGAGTGGCGCAAAATAAGCCCAATTTCTGTCCTTCCGATAACGCCTCTTGAATTAATGAATCCCCGAGAGCTGGTGTAAGTCTCGAGTTAGTAAAGATGGACTCTACAAGTTTTAAAGTAGTAGCCGAAGCCGCCTTGCCAACCATGGTCACAAGCTGTACCAAACGTCGGCCAAACCGCGGTGCATTTTCTACTCCCGCGGCCAAGAGATCGCTTGCCCTGTTCAGGGACTCTAACACCAAGAGATTGAGGTGGTTCTGAATTATCGATTGACCGACGACGCGGTTACGCTTGCCCTCTTTGACTAAGTGGATGAGGAGGCAAAAGTGGATGTCCTCCAGGACTTGACGTGAGTCGGTGTAGAGCCAGAGCAAAATGAGGATGCGATAGAAGGCACTGTAATTAGGCACATATGCGTTGAAGGAGCGTTGCAACAGTCATGACAAAATTCTCATAAACGTACCCCCTTTGGGTGTGGGAAAACTCATTGGCGTGGTGCGTTAAGAGAATATGAATACACGAAATGAGATAGGAATGAACTACAAAAGAAATCGAGACGGTAAGTGATTAATGTCAAACGAATCAGGTCACTCACCATCCGGAGAGGTGGTGAGAAGAAAGCGATCCTTGAGCCACAAGGGTATAGAGTCCTGATCTTCGGGAGTTACCTTAAGGCCACTCAGAACAGACCACATATTTTCTGGAATCTTGCCCGGTTGGCTAGTGTTCATAAGCCACAAACTTGCTGCTGCGACCGCCTGACTCACAAGGGGCGACGCAGGAACCTCCTGTTTAGCCGCTTGAGCTGCCGTGGCGAGGAGGGGAATGTAAGCTTTAGGGAGCTTCCCACCTAAGAAAGAAACGTCGAATCAGACCATACGGTACTGGTAATGTCGGAAGAAGTATTATGGATGTGTCTACTTGATCGGCGAGTTTCATCAAGGAACCGGAAGATTGCCATTTTCACTCGATGCGAGGTCTTATTCGCGAACAACTTTTCCTGATAAAAGAAAAATGCAGTGAAAGCTCAAAAGATGGCCAGCACTTCACTTTAGAGACTCAGGTGAAGAGATAACACCAAATTAGTCCTTGAGCAAACACCTTTTATTTTCAGTAACTTTTAAAACCATTGAAAATAGTGTGCAAATGCTTACCTTAATGGTCGTTTGAGCCTTCTCGTTAAGCGAGAACTTCGGCAGTTTCAACCACAAGCCCAACTGTTTCAGGGATGATTCGATCATGTCCTCATTGTCTAAGAGAAGACAAACTTCAGTCACCAAGGGGTTCACTGAAGAGCTTAGGCTTGAGCAAGACTACTCACCCTCAGAAGTGATCATATCAATGAAACTCCTCTGCACTTCGGGAAAGGCCTTCGCATTTCCCGATTTCGGTTGTGACAGACTGCCGAGAGCGTGAAGGAGCGTCAGTTTCACCTCCAAAGATGCACGCCGACCATCAGGACCGTTAAGTTTCGATAGTACCTATTACGAATGCTTGTTTAATCCTTTCCTGACGCCCAACATGCACCTCTTTCTAGCCTGCGCCTTGTTAATTAGATCTGGATGTGAATGGATGCGAAGCGATACCCTTGGTACTACTCAAATTTCAAAAGAAATCCTGATCGACCTCTCGGAGACAATGGGTAATGGAACAGAACTGACAAGCCGGAAATATGTTACAGAACTTACTCGATTGTAAATGACGATGGTGACGCTTTGGACACTGCAAAGTTTTGCGATTGAAACGAGTGAAGAGACACTAGCTTCACGGATGCTTGGGTCGGTGGCAATGAGATTACTAATTAGTGGATCAATTATTTCCGCACCGATTTCACCAATTGTTAATTCAAGTTCCTTTAAAATCACTTCAAAAACTGGGGAAAAAAACAACTTTGGTGAAGATGTAGACTTGAAGCATACCAGGAATGGCTGTTTCCGGCGACCGCAGAAGTTTCCTACCAACAACTGGTAAGAAGTGCTTCTTGAAGGAATTCTCATCAATGCAGTAGTTCAATATTCCTCCAGCTTGCTCCTGAAGGACAGAACTAAATCGGGGAATGGAACTCACCAAAAAACGGGTTGAAGAATCCTGCTTCCCGGAGAAAGCATACTCGAGTAAAGTGTTCACAGTTTTGAGCTACATTTGTAAAACTTTAGATGAAATTCCTACCTTATCCAATGATTTCACGGTTTCATCGTCTTTTCGCAGAGCACAAGCAAGAGAAGCAATGGGTAGACATCTTTCAATATGCTCTAACGAATGCAACATAGAGAACACCATTTTCAATGAAATAGGTGCCTGAAGATGCCATAACTTACACCCAACTTACATAATCCCATAGTTTGCAACACAATTCGCGACCCACTTGATGGTGAATAAGTCGTTTGGAACAGAGCAACTCGGAGACGCAAAAAACCCACGAATTATACTAATAACTACTCAGGAGAAACGAAACGCTGATATACCATTTCCCTAAAAATTCTTAGTTCGAACGGGTCATTAATATCCAGTTGTTTGAGCATAAAGGTGAGATATTTTGCTGCAAACACAGTTCGGGAGAAAAAACTAGGAAAGTTATAGGACCATAGGTTATATAGTACCTGACCGTAGTGGTAACTTGTGGCAGGTAAATTCCTGCAACTTTGGACAAAGTGTCTGCCTTATCCTCAGAGAGAGCACGAATAGTGCACTCTACTACGCGTGCAAATGCCTTCCTGTTATTTAGGAGCCACGACTTCTTTAAATACTCAACAAGGATGCTTTCGTAACTTATTGCTGATGATGTTCCCGACTCGGCAGTCGCCTGAGGAATGTTGAACATCACCACCATATTTAACAATAACAAACACGGGCACCGCACTAAAGCTTGAGCTTAGGAATGGTCAGCGTGACAACTTGCAAACAGCGCATGGTGTGCCAGTCAATTATAACAATCAGTTTCCACCCCTTGTACCAACTCCAAGTCTCTAAGAGCTTAGGCATATTTATAATTAATAGAATTGACTCTTAGTCCATAAAACCACGTTACCTTTTAAGAAGTTATGGGAATTGACCAAAACCCTCCAAAAAACATACTCTGTTTATGTTAGCGCACAGAGTTATATCATTTGCCATTAAAACTTTAAAAGAATATTTCCTCAGCCTAGACCACAATTTTTAAGCAAATGCTGCATACACCCAAATCTTTTTGACGTTCCTGAGGTTAAATTTCGTTGTATTTCATAAGGTGGCGAGACTGAAGCAGAACTAAATATTGAGCTATTCTACATTCTGAAAGTTAATTTATAAATGCAAACGCGATATCTATCACCCTCCCCCCCTTAAGGCCCATGTGCCAAGTATCCTACTTCATTACGGGACCGCATGGAAGTGAAAGACAAGAACGGGGGTCAGGAGAAGCCGGGTATCAAAGTGACAGAGCCGCAGCCACAGATATTAAACGCAAACAGCACGAAGTAATAGCCTAGGGCCCAATCTCGCATTTTTTGATAACTTGCTTAGCACCCCCACCTGCAGAACCACCACCTTTAACCCAAGCGGTTGGATTCTGTAGTGTTCCCATTAAGAAGTAGACAATTTAAACCAAATTTGACGTTTTCATGATCATTCTTGAGCAAGAATTAGCTAGACTATCGGATCCTGTGCATCAAACAATTATTTTTGACAAACTATATAAGGTCAAACTACTTCTCTTAACTAGTGGTTTATAATAGTAACATTTTTTTCTTTTGCACCGTGGTCGTATTTTTCATTGTTTGGCCTTAGCGTTACCGTAGGGATTTAGGCATGAGTGACGTTTATTCTTAAGCGAATTTAACTTATCTAGTCAAACTATTCATCACAAAAGCTTGTACTTGAATTGTTATGGTAAAGTAGTGCTGAGTTTTGATGCTGAAGAGACCTTGAAACCAAGGGTCCAATATTTTATTTATTTCACCTAATTATATGTTAACCAATATTGAACTCGTGACAGTATTTATCTCTTCACGTGCATGCCACTTCAGTACACTGGAAAAAGCGTACTTCATTGTGAAAATCTGAGCGTCTAGTGCACAAATCCGTGGTTGTGTAATGCAGCATTTCTTGCTCAATTTCCACTGAAGTCGTTTTGGAAAATCATTCAACTTGACCTGTAATGCTACTTTTTTTACAAGATAGATTTTCGATTTATTACAAAAAAGTAGCTACTGTAGCGTCCCGAGACTCCCTTAAGACAAAAGAAGACACACTACTCGGGCAGAATATATATATTCAGCACGGAGAAGGTGTCTGGGCTATCGGCATGGCCCAAAAGGCCAGCCCACCCAGCGAGGTACAAGGGGGCTAATTCAAAGTCCAAAAGTGGCGCCTCACCAGAACCGAGGGATAAACCACTATTGTATTACACTACTACATGTTACTTGCGGCAAATTAGCCTGCGAGAGATGCTAATCGATTTGCAAAACATCTTCAAGGCCCACTTACTGTCTTCTAAAGTCTTTTCTGCATTTTAGCACAATCGGACTAATAGATGTGTTTATGTAAACTGTACAACAATTGACACCTTTTAGCAATAAGTATTGGATTAAAATTAATGCATTCTTACAGTGTTCCGCAGAAAATTCATTTCTTTTATTTATTTCGTCAACTAAGAGTTGAAACTAGCAAATGTTTTTGCTGTTATCCCTATCAATTAAACTCCAATATAGCACTTTTTAAACACTTTACTGAAATAAGATATTGGCTGAAACAGAGAAGAAAGTTAGAGCTAGAATTTTAATGAATGAAGACATATGACTGAAATTAACTGTGGTATCTGTTCGGTATTTTTAGGTAAGATCTGTCCTCATTCCTCATTTGGATATGATTTAAAATGAAAATTGAATAATTTAGCAGAAACAAAGTAAGTTTGATAGGTTGAATACCCGCAAATATTAAAATCCACAGATCGGATGATTCCAAAGTGGGAAAGTAGTATCGTCCCTTCTCTTCATAACTAACAGAGTTTGAAAAAGTTGCATCACCTTGAGACTTCTCTGGAGACGAAAGAAGGCGTAATACATGTATTCGACATACAGTAGGGGTTGAGGCCACTGGCATGGCCTGGAGGGCAGCCCACTTGGTGATGGTACAATAGCGGAGCACCCAAGCGACCCTTTACCAAAAATCGTGAACTAAACAAACAACATTATTACATAGCCCCCCCTTAGTTATCCTCCCGCATCAGTCATTGTTAAAGCTGTAAGAACAAATACCCACAAACCAACCGCTCCAGCCATAGCACTGATCCCTCTTGGCACTTCTACCAGGTTCTGAGTTCCGCCTTGTTTAAAGAAAAGAAGAATGTGCAGGTCATCACGTGTGTCCATCGATGGTCATAGGAATACTTACCCAAAATCAGAGTCATTTAAAAAAGATGAAGTTAAAATAGCTTCGTGGATATAAGGTTTGCATCTACACATCCTTTTTACCTAGTTCTCTCTTCAGTGATGTCCAGCCATACGTCTGTCTAGCTTCTAGCCAGCTAGTAGGAAGGTGGAGGAGGTATTGAGTGTTTGCTTAAATAGCATCTTTATCCAGGTACAGTAGATAGCTCCGCAGCGATCTTTTACAGACGGATCACGACTAATGTTGCCTCAGTTGCCAACTGTTTTCCTGAAGAACACGGGACTGGGATATTTGCCGAAGCTAAATGCCATTTTTAACCCTTCTGTTATGAGTCGTCACAAATTCTCCCATCCGCAGCAATATGCACTTCTCCGTCATTTAAGGTTTATCACCCAGCAGTATAAATCGGGGGAGGTGTCCTGTAAGATCATGTTCGCTTTCCACTGCCGCCAGCATAGCTCCTTGCGACTTCCATGAAGGCGAAAAAAACCATGGCACTTGAACAGAATGGGAATTTTTGACCTGCGGTATGGCTTGGGGACTACTGGCATGGTCCGGAGGCCAGGCTACGTGGTGAAGGTACAAAGGCGGAACTCTAAGAGGTCCGTTGCCATAACTGGGTGTTAAACAAGCGATTAAATTATTACAATATATGTGCTTATTAATAATCACTGGACCAAGTACCAAATAACGAATCATTGTATGTAAATACAAAGCATATTTTAATTCATTTAGCTTGTTAAATCCCTCACTTCTCAGGGTGGGTAATTTGTTGTGGTTTAGTATTCTATTCATTTTTTAGCATACGAAGGTCAAATATGCAACTAGTACTTGATCGGTAGTCTTATGAAAGTGTGTCGATCCACATGATCAAAAGTTATGTGATAATTTGCAAAAACACGAAATTACTTCTGCTTTTCATTTTTTTGCGTTATGTAAACTTCTGCTGCGGTTGTGGTCAGTACTTAATGCAAGTGAATCTTCACCATTGCCGCAGATCAGGAAAGACGATAGAAGAAACCTAATTACAGTAGAAAAAATGCAAAACTGATAACTTTGAAAGACACAAGCGGACTTTGTGGGGGTGACATCAAATGTTCTAGTTCTTATGGACGCTTTTGAATGGTCTATATCTGAGCCTATCTAAAGTTATTTCTGCTGTCTATCGCATTCATTCCAAAAAGTGTACTGCAAATCTATCCTTATTTTGTGTACTTTGCAAATATAATGCAGAATCCCCCATTAAATTTTTGTAGCAACCATCCTTGGAAGCATGTGATTTAGTGTATATATAGAATGTGGCCATCTGCCGTTGTTTATAAAACCGATCCCTATCTTCATATCACTAATAGAATGGTCTTATTTTGTTACGATAATATGCACATATATGGTAATTTATTAAGAAATAAAGTAGTAATATTAGTTAGGCGATGTAAGTGTACTTAAAGGGACGGTCACAAATACTCACAAATCTGATACATTACCAAAAGCACTGGAGGAAAGTTGTCATGGAGGCCTTCACCCCTTCACTAATCTCATGTCAAGTTTGAGGATGGGTCAGGTGGTTCCTTTTAAGAGCTGAAAGTACCGGTCTTGAGGAAATGATTAGTTCCATTTTCATGATACATGCGTAGTGTAACTCCACAGCCACTCACGATAATAGGTTATGTTCCCCTTCATGAATAAGAAAGATCATCATCTGCTCGTCGTTGAGGCAAATTTGGGGTGGTTACATATATATGGTTTATCATTCGTTGCAAGATTGGTCTCTGACCTGTGTGAGGAGAAGAACTTAGTACTACTTTTATTCAATGAGATATTGTTGTAAGAAGTGCTTTTATGTCAAATTAGGTGTCAGTTATGATTAATTTATGAGTTTTCAATCAATTAAATCAGTGCCCAAGTCAATTAATTTAGGGAAAGGCTAAAGACTAAGCAACTCGCTTCTATCCCATTCTATTTTTCAATCAGACCTTAAATTTGCGCATCAACTAATTTAAATGTCATTCTGAAGGTGAATAGACCCCAGTTTGAACGTGCTCATGGAGGAATGAGAATGTGTAGTTGAATGATCACTAGAATCTACAGCGACTTCTGCTACTGCAAGTAGGGATGTGCCAAGTATACATTCTTGGACCAATTTCCTTACACAAGCCAAATTAGTGGTATTTGCGTAAAGGGTGTATTCACAGAGCTAACCTCAAAATACGAGTAACACGCTCCGGCAGAAACTACCTATATAAAGTGTATTCAAACCACTACACACAATAGAAAATGCCTTTATTCCATGTGTAAATAAAGAAATAGACGGAACTAATCGTGTACTAGGCAAGTGTTTGTTGTGGAATTTGTGATCTCAAAAACATCCATTAGTGTAGTCTGTAAATCATTGTATTCATCGCACAAAACATCGCAAGGTTTTAAAACATTCAGTCATTTTTACTCAAAACAAGAAGCGCTCAAGTAAATATGGTGAGGTAAGTGACTGTTGATGTGCACTTAATTACTTAACTTCATGGGTATTTTGGAACTGGTTTTTAATCACATGTTAGCGTAATCTGGATATAGACTGATTGGAAGCATCAAGGGAGTTGCATTCTTCTCAACTAATGTAGGAAGTTCAGAAGAAATCAAATCGTTTAGTTGATATTTTAGGAAAAATACAGCATAATTTCACCCAAATAATATGAAAAGAGCCAGTGTATTCTTGCCTGTTAGACTCCTTTGATGAAGCTATCTAGCACAATGTATTCGCTTCCTGCAAACTTGAGATGCACCAATCTTTAGGTGACTTTACTACAAACGGAGGGGTTGAGATACAAACATAGAATGTAGCACAGATATCCAGGCCACCGGCATGGAGGCCGAATCGCGAGAGACTGGAAAGGCCTTATAAAGGACTCCCCTCGGCCACGTCAAATTCCCATTCCTTCCCTCCATTGCGCTGGCATTTCAATGCAACCCAGCTACCTATTTAGATTATTCCCTTTTTGGGTCCTTGGATAAAGACCGAAATAATTTTTTATACAGCTGTTCTTCTATTTCCGTTAAAATATTACCTCGCAGCATTATTACCCCTTATACAATTTTGACAAATAGACGTATCCAGCAGCTGAAGGCTCCCGTTTTTTAAGTCTTGGAATTTAATCCAGTCATTTCAACTCGGAATTGTTCATTTGGATTGGATTTCCCAACATTCACAAAGATATTTTTAAAGACATGACGCATAGACCCAGAATCAGCCTTATTGCGAGAATACAAAGGGACCAGGTGACAAGTCATATAAATGATACCAATATTATCCTATCACCGAAGACAAATTACTGCAGAGTATGAAGATGAAAATAAATGTCATTATATTACCAATGTCTGTGTTATTGTGTTTAAAATTCAAACAGACGCAATATTTGATCCGCAGCATACTAAACTTATTATCTTGATGACATTTAATGGTATTTGAATTGTCCATGTCAATCGACAACTCCCGTTTGCCGCTATTTGATAAATATTGTTTAATGCTCCCAACAAATTTACTAAAGATGTGACAAGTTATCTACTAAGGGTACTTGAAAAGGCGTAGGTGATTAAATCAGGCTTTCAAAGGCATGAAAACTCATAAAACGTGAGGCAAAGTGAAATGAAGACTTCTAAATTTTGCGGATAGTTTGATGGCCTTATTCCAAAGTTAGATTGAGAGCGCTTTATTTGCAAAAAAACAATTAACTATGTGAAAAGGCTGAAATGCACCAAAATATAAAGGGGACAAAGCGGAGGCAGCAGAAATGCTAAGACAATTGTGTGCCCCCAAAAAAAGAATGAAAAGAATCATTCAGCAAAATGTTCGACTTTTGATGGGTGCAAATCAAGGTGTAGAATTCGCGCAAGAGCTGTCAGATCTGTCTTGCATTTGGTAATAAATGCTTTGCTTGAAATGAGAATGGGAGGCCAATTCTCTGCTTTAATGGTTCACAATCAGGAATCTCCCATGCACAGAAATAAACACCCTCTAGTGAACAATGCCCTCATGCGTTTGTTTTGTACGGGGCCATTTTTGCCCATTTGGCGGTGGTAATGGCTGGTCTAAAGATGTCTGTGGCATTTCTGCCAGCTGTCAAGCGGCTAGAAAGACTGGCAAAATACTATACAAATTTTTGCTTACAGGAAGACGTTGTCGTTCGAAAACGCATTTGAATAAACGGACGAAGACAAATGACAACCTTTGCTGGTCGGTGTTATTCACTGGTGCCGCCACTACTACCACTTTGAAGTCATAAAGCAAGGAAACTCCTTCATTAATTTAGAATGACTATCAATGTAGGTGATTTCTAGATAAGAGACTTTCAGAGCTACCTCAGGAAACACTAAATGTAAAAGTAAGGTAAAGACTAATCTGATTATTTATACTAAATGCATAGTGTTTTAAGGCTTAAAGCTATTTAACCATTTAAAATATAACTGAATAGTACACGTAAAAGAAGAATTTTATACCCAGTATGCGAAGTTACTCGGATATGACTTGCAGTCCGGATTGACTATTCGTGGGTTTTGCAATTACTCCTAATTCGTCCTTTTAGATGGTAAGTTTAAGAGAAATTAACCAATATAAATCAGATTGGTTCTATCCACTTGGATATTACATAGATTACTTTATCATCTGACTGTCGTTCCCGCTGCTATTCCTGGAGTTGATAGTTCTGCACCGGTGAATAAATTGCTGGTTGGTGAAGGTCTAATTGGTGCGGTAGGATAGATGAGGCCGTGTAAAGGAGAAGGACCGTCTCAAGCGCACTCGAAATTATGTTGCCCGAAGCAAATGCACAAATTTGTCATCCGTGGCAGCATATTTGGCGTCTAAACCATGATGTTGGTGCAGGCATTTAGTGTGTAAATGTATCAGCCAAGTATTCGGAGAGGAAGATGGGTAGAACTGGTAGAGGAGTGGATGCTGAGCCTTCCCTGACGTACAACGAAATGAAGAGAAAATACGAAAGTCAAATCGTTGGGTTGAATTCCATAACAACTCTTATAACAGGGTGCTTTTGAATTATGGTTCAATTAATTCGTGATTGTTCTGTTGTCTCAACGTTAAGTAGACCACAGAATTTGCAAGCTCACTTGGATTCCATAAGTAAAGCTTATAGTAACTAGGTATAAACAACTGTAAAAATTTAAATGACACTACTAGTCGGACACCTATAGTAGTAATTTTACTGAAGAGTTAAGCAGGTGAGCATCAATGCATTAGCTTATTAATTCTTAATTGTTTTAAGCGTTCTCACCGCCAAGAAACTTCGAATCACTTGACTTATGGCCGCAAATCAAACGGGCATACCAAAGGCCTGGGCCCAAAGCCAATATGTTGTGATCCTCTTACGTACTTTGACAAGTTAGTAAATTTAACGCACAGACTTCCACCTTCGTCCAAGTTTTGTGCTAGTTTTAAACGAGACATCAAATTAATGAACGAAAAGAAATGCGGTAGTGAGATCGCTGGCGTTACATCGTCACATGGCAAACATCAACGCCCTACAAGACAGGGGCGCAGCTTTACCTACCCTACTTCACTTTGGATGCACTTGCTTTGGGGCTGATTTACCACGGGCGGAATGTGTTTGGCCGTACTGTCCCACCTCTACAGCTGTTAATACCGCACAATTTCTGCCAGTGCGTGTTTTGACAAGCATTTTCTCACCATACAACCACTCTCCGGGGTAGCTTTGTTTACCTCTCGCTGCAACATGCGAAAGGATACTTTTTCGGTCGTCACTGTAAGCCAAGAACTGCCTTCACGCAACGGATTCCTCTTACAAACGGGAGATTGGACGGTAAGGTGTCGCTTTTTTCATACAGATCACAGCCACTTCACCGTTCCTTCACTCATCGACCATATAAATTGCGATTGGAAACTATTTTGTGCTCCACTGGTGGTGAAAGATTGGGTTGACTGAAGCAGATGGATTTTGCCACTGAGTGATGTAGTGTTAAAAGCACCCAGTAAATCTCCAAATGTATCAGAACTAGTTGCATTCTTGCTTATACAAACATCATACAATCAAAGAATCAGACGCCAACTCACTGCAAGCTAGCAGCAGATTACAGCGTTGTGAATGCACTGAGGCAGGGCTGAACATCGCAGCGCCTATTTCTCGGCCCAGTTGTCGTGTGAATGGGCCACTGAGCTGGGCAACGACGCCCCGATCACGTGACTCGGAGTTTGCCAACATTGAGGCCATTTAATCAAAATAAGCCTAGTTTATTTGCACGGTGGCAGTCAAGTAGGAAATCGGATGCTACCAACGCGCGTGAATTAATCATTTGCAGTCGGGAAGAGGTTATGTGAACTTGAACTTTATGTAGTGTAGATTAGGAACCAGTTTTAACATAAACTGAATGAAGCTGACCACCATGAGTTTCACTTGTGGAATCCCAACGAAAATAAGGTTATTACATGTACTTCGTGGTTACGTTTTCACCCTAGACCTGTATCTCATTTAATTTTTTTTAATATCGCTTATTTCAAAGATACTTATTATATGTGCTTATTCCTTTTCTTGTTTTTATTGTTAAGTTAATCTGTTAAGACATGTTTTAATACTACGTCTGACATAAAGATTTAACTGAATAACTTCTCAAGAAAAATCTGGATAAAGTTTGGTTATACGCTAGCAGAATGCAACGAGTACAAGGGGGAGGAATATGCTAACAGCCTGTCAGGTGCCAGTGGTGCAACATGGATATGAGAACTCGAAACTTCGTAAGAGTTGCTGCTCCCTTTTTAGATTTTCCTCTTCCTCCTCTTCATTGCACACTTGCAGATTTTCAACTAGGATTTCTACGCTTCCAACCCGCCTGAATACTTGGCTGATCCATTTACATGTTAATTACCCGCACCGACATCGTGGTTTAAAAGCCATGTATATTGCCACGAGTGACGACTGTGCGCATGTGTGGCTGTTAACATCATTTTCAGCGCGTTTGAGACGGTCTTCCTCCTCCAAATTCCCTCATCCCTCCTGTGGCACTAATTAGGTTGTTCCTCGACCAGCAATTTATTCACAGGGGAGAAACTATCAACGCCAGGAATAACAGACACGACAAAGTTCAGCTGATAAGCAATCAATATGATATCTATGTGGGTGGAACAGTTGTTTGCTTTGACCTCGCCTATTCCTATCACTCACCCATGAAATATAAACATTCATAAACTTGCATCATGTGTTGTAACACCTATTTATATCAGAATGTGAATTCTCAATACTATCCTCCACAATAGGTAATTTACTACCTTTCTTCCAACAATCAGTCTTGAAAACGCTGGTTTTTTATGAAGGACCAGACATGCATCCAATGTACATAATGCTATTTATCTTTTCCACTTTGTTGGGGTTTATTGTCACTCTCGACCGTTGACCTAGATTTAGATGATTTGCATTTGGGCTTGGTGTGGATCGTTGGTCGTGTCTTACGCACTGGTGTTTTCAGGACGCTATTAATCATTAGAGTGTAGCCGGTGTCAGTAAAAAAAAGCCCACCGACAAGTATTGGCAACCCTTTCTCTCCCTCCCTCCTGACAGAGTTGTGCAAAAACAGTACTGATGTACGAGTAAGTGATCGCCTCTATTTCGATGGTCCATTGGGCAGCTTAGCCATTGAAGAAGATGGTACAGACATTGCTAAATCACTTACCATCATCAAACGGGCACAAGTAAGCATGTGGGGACACTGTGCCTGTGACTACATCCATTCTGACGACAGTTCTTTTGTTTGAGCAGCAACTCCCCACATCTTATTCCTAGTATAGAGTTGATAAGCGAACATTTTATGAAGGAGCACAAAACGTATCTAACGGTTTTTGTGCGGATTATACACCTTGATTTTCTCTTGTCTATCAAGTAAAATGAATGGATTCCTTTATTTTTGCAGTACGGTTACTTTACCGACGTTTACCCGTTCTCTGTACTTTGCCTCCCATGTCTTCCTGGGCGTTCCCGCTTCTTGTACAGCTGATTTTATGGCTGTACTATGTGTATTAACTCTGATCTATTCACTAAAATCTTTCAGATCCGTCCATTAATTTATAAAAGTTCATTTTCAATTCTCCAGAATTTCCACACCGAAAACTCCCCTTGGGTCTAGCTTATTTGCTTGGGTAAATCGGTGGCAGTCTTATGTGGTCTCTCCTACCGTGGTCATCGCAGATACAAATGGTTGTGCATAAATGGTGCTTAATCATGGTTTCTGATTGGTTTGCGACACTCCTAATGGATGGATCAATTTGTTATTGTAGTTTCGTGGAGGCGCATGTAAAAATTACATTGGATCTCACAGGAGAGAAGAAACATTGTAATATTTGAGAAGTTTGATGTATCTAGACGAGCAAATGGCTTATTAAGAACTTGTAAACTGCTTTTATAGCCGGAAATGTCTAATTTGGCTACGACACTTCATTGTGTGATGAGAAGACAGATTTGTAACAAAATTGGGGTGCATGGTCCGGAAATTACATCAGTAAGACTGCTATTACTGGGTCCAGATTCAAAGTATTCTGTAAAAGTTATGTCCATTTAGAGCTCTAAAGCCTATTGTAACATTATTTTTCACACGCATCCATCGAAGGGACAGTCCCATCAATAAGAGCAGAAGCTGTGATAACAGTTTCCCCTCCCCCATATCTGAAGGCAACCTGTCCGGGCAGAATTGACCATGACAGTTTGTGAATACTGTCATTCCTTTAGCATAAATAATAGAGTGTGTTAGTTTACGAAAAATAAAAGGCGCGTGACGCAATAGAATCAAATTTTCTTTTCATTTCTTAAGATGTCTTTGTTAGGGTGCCTAAGAAAGCTATTTTTCGGCCCCGGTCACATACATTAATCAGGTAAGATCGAAAAACACAAGATAATGCATTGGTTCAATGACATTTCATTAGATAGTTGTACAAGTCTATTAAAACTATGTTGAAATACCGTTTGTTTCTTTAGCACCCCATGACTATCAATAGCGAAATCCCCATTTTACATTTCAACAGTGAAGATAGCATATCTTTACTGACTGTGTGAAATACGTATGCACTACATAAACGCACACACCGATTCCAATATTGAATCTCAACAAATACTTGCATTAGCAAAAGGATTGAATTAAAACCATAGAGTTTACTGTTCCTCCATCCCCACCACCATCAAACCGCACTAATTGAAGTGCATTTGGTAATTACTAATGGTTTTATTCACATTCTTCGGGATTAAAATGTTATTAAATCAGACAGATTAAATTGCATTTCAACCATAATCCTATGTATAAGTTGGCCTAAATGATCGTACAACGTCGGCTCCCTTCAATTAACCGGTACATTTGAAGTTGAATTTCTAAGAGCCAGTCAAAGCCCATTGTTGTAACTTCCTTTCCAAATCCAGCCTTTAACTGACACATTTCCATTCCTAAATAAATTCAGCTAAGGTAATGCTCACCTCGTGTCGTTAAGCATTAGTTGAGGCAACAGCATTGTTTACCGATCTATAAAAAGTAATAATTCTAGTCTTGACGCAATGCCTAGCTTCTCTGATGACACACAGTAAATTTTATTTCAGGAATTCTTTAAAATGCCTTGCTGTACGAAATCTAATAATTTATCAAGAGCCCTATACAAGTGAAATATTTTACGTCAGTGTTACGCCTCTTCAAGTGCCACTTGCCTAACGTTGTTCCCATTTTAATATTACCAAAATTGTTTCTTATTAGAACTTGGATGCAATAATTAGAAAGTGGTAGCATTTTCAGCATATTCACAAGAATACGACTAACTGATCTGAATCTTAAAGTTTGTTTAAGCCCATTGTTATTATAGGACATTTGAACGTAGGTGGATAAAACCGAAGTGTGTAACAAATTAAGGAAACCGCTGCATCTGGCGCCCTTTCCTGTGATGGGATTTTGTTTAACATTGGCAGAACACCGTGAAATTCTTCACAATCAACCAAAGGCATCCAATTTGTACCTTCATCTCACCCAAATTATTGTCAGGGTCATCCTCGTGGTACTTCTTAAAATCCACAATACCTCTCCATTAAATGATGGCAACCGATACGTTCTGCTAGGTTTCTGGGCGCTAGTCACTTTCATGAATTTCAACGGCCATTAGTACACATTAATGTAGTGTTTGTGCCCCAGAATAATCTCCTTTAAAGGATATCCTACCATGGCGCTTAAACTTGCGTTTTTGGTCCTTTTTTGACAAAATAACGACTTTCCCCAATCATTTTATTGTAGACTCCCGAATACACCATCAATGTAGTGGTGTGCATTGCAATCTCTAATATTATGCAATAGATAATCATTAAAATCTGCCGACTAATATGGAAAAAAGGTACAACGTATACATGCTTGAGTGGTTATGATTTTGCATACCTGATGGATTGCTTTATCCTCAGCCAGACAGATCGATAAAGGTGATCTATATTTACGAATGGGTGTCGTGGTGGTCTGGCCTGTCGAATCATGTTGAAGAGATTACAACTTTCGATCTAGTTTTGTTTAGCCAGGCGATGTAAGCAGCAAACATTCGATCGCTCCTTCTCCTCTGTCAAAAACGCGTGAGGGACCACCTATTACGCTGTTTATGTTTACTAATTCCATCTTAGGGACTAAGGTGACTGATGTATGTGGAATGATCAAGCCGAGTGTAAGAGCACTTGTAGGATATTCACATGCTGTCATCTAACATGCGATGGGTACACAAGAACGCTGCTTAAAAACTGTAACGAACTTTTAGAGATGGATTTTATTTCTCTCTACTAATTGTAATAAATGGTGAAATCACTTTTTTCAAATAATGTATAATCTAAAGTGTTTGGATATACCTCGAGGCCTAAGCATAGCAAATATATCGACGTACAATTTACAGTTGCATGTCTGGGATATTTTTATAAAATCTAATCCGGTTGCTACCACTTATCATTAACGCTATATAATCACTTTACACCCACACACTTTAATCCACTCAGGAAACGATAATATTAATCGAGGAAATAAATCGATAATGAGGGAATTTTGATTCCTTATTTAGTTCCTCGAGAAAGCACAAAGCAAAGGTCTGAAGAGCAAATGTTGTAGTACTACCAACGTTTCATCGACTATGTGGAAACGGGTAAAGAAAATAATAATAATAATAAAAGCCGCTTTTACATCATGCCTACGAAAGGCATTAATAAGAAATTTCCCCTTCAAAGTGGTCAAAATGTTTTACACGAAAAAAGGCCTTGTTGGTGTTAATGAGGCGTTCCTGCGTGAGACGGGGTATTTTTATTTACTCTTTCTGTTTGTATGCTGTCATTGTGCTGTTCGCTTGTTTAACAAGATAATTATAATGCCGATTTAGCCGATTTTCGATTCGAACTAATTTACACCTTAAGTTCCAGTTTGGACAAAAAATTTGGAAGAGAATGATATTGATTGTAAGGGAAAAACGCTAAAATGCTTGATTGTGTTACCAACCTTCCATTGGAGTCTTGAATATCCAAACTTGTAGATTAACTTTCAGGTTTTATGATATCGAACTGTTTTATTATAATCATATCACTGTCGTCAATACAGCGACTTAGTTGTCAAAAGGAATTTCTCAAGCTATCTTTGTTTGATAATGACGTGAAAAGCTAAGACTTGTAAGGAAAGGTCTTTTGCACCGGATGTTAATAATGCGTTCTCATATCTCAAATTATGATTTTCAATCAAATTGAGTGCCTATGTTTCACCTAAAGGTGTCGTGAGAGGTTTTTATTCTAGTAAACAGTTTTGCCATGTGATTTAAGAAGGCCATACAAATCGTATTAATACATCATGCGCCAGCGGTGTGAAAGTCGTGATACTGCACAGGTAGATCACGCATCAAGGTACCACATATGCAATTTATTCACTGAACTTGTGTTTGAGAGCAAAAGTGAAGAATGTATCAACGATCATTGCCACAGGACTGCTGCCATTTACAAATAATTCAAAGCAGCCAAGTAAATCTTTCAAGGGCATGCATGTTCTTTGTCTGGGGGCATGGTTGCTACTCCCGCTGGGTATCGAAATGCCACTCATTTTACATCGCACAGAATCCCAGATTGGGTTTGTTTGACCCCCTTTAGCTAGTTCAGCGATGACTAGTGGACTAAATAGGCACTGGAACACAATTGCAGCTTGGGCGTTATAAACGGGGGCCTCATGACGAACCCTATCTTTGACGCAGGCTTGGATGACTATTGGCATCTATATCAGATGAGTCACCGGTACTGTGGGTGATGGGACAGAAGATCGGTGGGCAGCCCAATTCTTACAACATCCCCCAAACCATTTGCTTGATTTCAAACCAATTCTACCTCTTCCTCCCTTAAGTTGTTGCCAATTGACATGAATCACTTTACGACTTCGGTGAGACAGCGCTAATCACTACCATAAATGTCAAGTTTTTAAGACTAATTCAGTTTTATCTTAGTCCTCTGATCCTCCATATTTTGTCGGGGAAGAAAACTCCGTGTAGAGGTAACGGGAATCAGGTCTGTCATTCAATCAGTCGTGAAGGATGGGTTTTATTGTGTTTGCGGAAGTTCACGTTGCGGTGCTGAAACACAGGACATGTGGTGAGAACAAAGGCGCGTGTCGCGTCATGTGGCTGAGAGCACCGTATTTTTTCCCTCTTGCACTGTGCTCTAATATTTTGACAGAGGAGTAAGTAGCTCCCTGCGCACAGCCTTAGGATTGTGCTAGCAATGGAGCGTGAGAATCCTGTCACTTGTGTTCATCTCTGCCCATCACGCATCCCTGATGCCTAGGTGGATGATTAAAACGAGGGCAGGAGGCTGTAGGCATCAGGAGAGGGGGAGAAGTTGATTCAGGGAACGCAACCTGTAAGCACGATTACCACAAAAATAATGATCACGTGATGATTGTTTCTCCTGAAACGGTTAATGAAATCTGCATGACGCCTTAGTAAACATTTCATCATTTGTCCTGCAATTTGGTAATAGTAAACTGGAGCAAATCCATTCTCAGGCAGGCCCTTGATTTCAGTCGTTTTTAAAAAATGTGAGTCTTACCCAGGCCTGCTATTCACTTGACGTTCTGATACACCGGTTATTATTTCTCCCCATAATGTACGGTGTAGGAATGGACCTCTACCTTTAGTGGAATTAAGTGTTACTGGACATGTTCGATTAAGCCCAAGGGAAGAAAAGGCACGCATATCTCGGGGTGGATATCCCTGAGGTCACTAAGAGGAGGTCGAATAAATTAATTATGGCGTGGATATTATGCTGAGTCTTCACCTCGCGGCCTTAGCTGATTAAAATAACCGAAGACATATTCTTTCGTTATTAAATGTACTTTAGTCCATCACATTTGCGAATTTCAGGCAAAGAAACTTGACAACTCCAAGCCAGTTAAGTGTTCATATCTGCGGGTCACCTGTTTTTACCATATTTTTGTGGATTAATGAAACTGAAGTTAGGTATTTTTCTTAAGGAGAAAGCCAAATAGATATCACTGGTAAATAATTTGGCGCTTGTAGAAGGCGAATAAGGTCATTTTCAGGTAAAAGGAACCGAAGAAAGTGACTTCGCACTGCATATACGTGTCATAATTCAAAGTGTGGGAATTTCTGAGGAGACACTCCATGAGCACAAATTCGGATAGGTCTTGTGGAGCAGAGTGCAATGGATGAGAAAATTATGAACTGCAGAAACTGGTAGGATTCAGCTACTTCATACCGGTTGGTGCGGTCGAAAATCGATCAAATGCCGTGATACAGGTATCGTGTGCAGTTAATGTATACATTTTCAAATTAAACGTTTGTGGGATAAGTTAGCACGTGCCAAGGGCAGGGTTTATTTCAATGGTTACCCATAGTAGGCCGATCTATGTCATCGAGTGTGAGGTAAACTCGTGTGCCATTTTATGACCAACGCGTCGTTGACCTTAGGGTACCTGTTTAGAGGTAGTCAGATCGTAGTTACTTTCAGGGCATGATAGCATGTACAGAGAGCCTTTAAAGAGGTGGGAACCGTTTACTTTCACAGCGTAAGATTTTTCAACCCGAGAACTTGTAGCAGTCGCGATGCCCATGGTGCAAAACACACTGCTTTGTGACGTTATATCGATTGGACCAGACCACTATGACAATTAGGAGCCTCTCGTTACCATGTTCACACACACACACACCCCGGCATCACACAGGCTGGAGACCCTTTGTTTTATTGTCCGAAATCTAGAGGCATCACACGGTACGGATCGAAACAAAAAAACATAACAATCGAACTTTTGCCAATACCAACGTAAACATACAAACGGGTACGTTTTTGAATTGTTATAAAAGTAGAGCAATTCGAATCACTCGTACAGCTGACATTCACCTCAACGAAACGAAGTGTGGCGATTTCATCAACACCAGGTGGCAGTCATTAAGCCGTGGTTGAAATCTCAATAACTTAAAACTATTAAAGTTTATTCAGAATCATTCCTAAGTTCATTATACTGCAAAGCAATATCAAATACCATTTTTGACGACCAAAATAGAAAACAAAGCAAAGGAAATATTAATAGCTGCCAGGCTGAGATTACACTGATCCCAAAAACCTCACACAAAGCAGTTTTAGGCAGATTCACTCATCTGAACAGGTCCTCTGGCAATATTTAAATAACCTCTTAACCACACTCACGATCAATAAAAATATTACATCTGTGTGGTATAGTATCCTGTTTCTGAACAAAAGTACACCAAGAAATGTGCTAACAAGCGAGGGAAGGAGAACTGTGCGACGGGAAAGCCGTGGTACACGCTTCTTTTGTCCTGCCCAGCTGTACAGGCTGCTGACAGAGCTGGGAATTATGAAAAAGACGGATGATTGATGTTAGTCCGTTTGAACTTTGTTTTTGCGTATTTTCATAATACGCGTGCGAGATTGTTGACTTGCGCACTTTAGGCCCCTAGTTTTAGCAATCAGTGCCCAAGATTTAACAATTATTAGAAGGGCTATATATATATGTATATATTTGTAATACTTCGGCTGCTTAACTCTTGGTTTTGGAAAAAGGGCCACTTTGAGTCCCCACCATTGTACCTTCGCCGGGTGGACTGGCTTCTGGGCCATGCCAGCAGCCCCGAGCCCTACTGTCCGAGTATTATGTCTTCTTTCGTCCTCAGGGAAGTCTCGGGTAGCTATAGTCTTCTCTAAATGAATCCAAAAAATTACCTTCTTATTGTTTTACACAATCAGAAATAGGGAAATTTTGGGCTGTAAAATATCCCCTCCCCCGCTTCATTGCTTCATCCTTTAAAACACTGGCATTATCGTTCCGGTTTAGTATTTATTTGAAATGTTTTTTATCCCATCTGTTATATCGTCTACACGTATTATGAACATTCTAGATTTTATTCTCACCCACGACCTATACTGAAAATCATACGTATTTGATTGATATTCGGTCTACTCATGAACATAGATTATCCCAAGCTCAAAGACCACTTCTCGTTTTCATCGGTTCACCATTTTAACATTTACACTTATAATTGATTTATGTGGCGTATAGATGACGCCTTGTGCTGATTCAGGAAGTCACTTCTTAACTTTGCCTACCAAGTAATGGTTTGCTAAAATCTTAAGGTATGAATAATGGCGACTTTTAAATTATGGAGACGCTATCATGTTTTCACGAGACCACATATGTGGCATGCTTAATTTGCATAGTCATGTATCGCTCTGGCTAAAATGACAACTCGGCGAGTAGTGTGTATGAAATGAGGGAGTGTGAGGCTAAGATCGCATAGACACGCCCACACAGATTCCATTATTCAACGTAACACCATCTACTCATGAGAATGCCGCAGACGCTTTGTCAGTAAGTAACGAAACTATGTCAGTGTGTTTACTTAAGAGGCCATTTTTGCTGTTCGATACGCACACATATACAAGCGCACAAGCGCTTACACTCAGAGAGAATTTGCTTGGCTAATCAGTCAGCTTTGAATACAAACCCAAAACTAGGGATATCACTTTTACAAGCCTTGTACTCGTGTGGAGTAGAATTTTGCCAATCCGAAGAGCCACTTCGAGGCCATTAGTTGCGCACTTTGATCATTACCAAATTACTGATCACACGAGCGAAACCTCCCCACGTCACTCAAATGGCTAATCCTTTAGGTTAACTGAATCCCTACAAACTATAACCTCAGCACACATCCGAGCACCGACCCAAATAAGTCATTGACCAAGGGCCATGTCAAGACATGCAGCCGGTGTAAAACCAGCCCCGCGCTGAAGCTGCGGCATCTCAGATTTCCCAAACTTGAACCATAGAACCAGGATTGTATTTCTAACTACTTATTCATCCTACCCTCAGAGCGGGTCACGGCGACGTGCTCTAACGATCCTCTTCCCAAATGGCAAATAATGCCGTCATTCCCATGCGACTACGCTTCATTGTGCGTCACCAGGCGGAACGGATGGGCAGAGACGCGCGCGCCAACCAATTTACTGCTGAATCAGCCAACCCACAGAAAATCAATACACGCTCACGCAGAACACGTGCCAATCAGCTGATCAGCCTGACGGCAGTTCGTATTTGAAATATCGTCCCAGCTATGGCCGCCATTAAGGTCAGCTCTCGCGCCACGCCACTTAATCATGGTGTAGATGCTGCCACTCAGGAACAGGGCATGGAATAGAGAAAAACAAGCCTTGACCTTTAAAGAAATACATTAACTGGATATGGCGAGAAAGTAGTATTTTTAGTACGAGAAAGGTCCTATAACGCTAAGGAGAGTTGACAAGACCTGCTGCGGTAAGCGGAAGGGAAAATAGGGAGGGCAGAAAGCGGAGAGGAGGATGAAAGTAAGTCGATTTACATCAATTTTTTTCGTTTGCTGCCACTCAGGTTGGGATCGGAGAGGGGGGAAGGGAAGAGGCAATTCTAGGGGAGAGAACGTGCGTGGATGGATTTCACAACACGTAGATGTGTGTATGCTAGACAGGCCGCACCGTCGAAGCTTACAGCTCAACACCAGAGGGTGGACCAGAGGAGAGGGAGGTAAAAACAAGTATCAAGAGGGGAAAGAGGGAAGACAGGGTGGAAAGCGGAAGTGGCGATCACAGATAAAACCAGACTTCTTACTGCTGTTTTGTTTCTTCTCCATCGACCCGCAGCAGGGTAAGTTAGCAGAAAAGAAGTGCCGAAGAGAAGGGAGAGGGAGGGCAGGAGTGTAAGAGTAAAGTATTTTTCACCTGTATGGGTGCTGCTGTTTCTGTAGGTGACAATGCAAGAATTAGGAATTTCGGCATAACTAACCCTGACCGCGGGTATTTAGATCTCGCGCAGACGGTAAGAGAAAATAACACTAGTATTACACACTCACGCACACGAGAAAAGAAATAACAGGTTCGGGGAAGGTAAAATAATCGCCCAGGTAAATGATAGCCGCATATAACTGCTTTTGAAAGACACGTAGCTTCAATTTTCCGCCTCTCTCATTAAAATTAACCACAAGGGGAGGCAGTGACACTCGAGGCTGGAGGGCTTGTGAAAACAGCGATTGTCGTCTTTTCACTACAAGTAGTGAAGAGAAGGACATAGTGGGTAAACTGTGACCAGGAGAGGGCGAGAAAGATATGAAATTTTGAGGGAGAAGACCCTAGAGCACACACGTGCGTACCAAAGCACGTGGAAAAATGCATCCATTCGTAGGAATCAAAGTAGGACCCACGCAGAACTGTGTGAGGGAGAGTGGGTGCACGTGAGTTTTCATGTCGATAAAATAGGTTTGTCGTAGGACTACCATGACGAAAACAACGACAATGGGGTGGAAGAGAGAAGGGAGAGGAGTGTGTGTAGGTGTGTATTAACTTGAGCCGAAATCGATTTGTGTGTGCAATCTTGACTTGCGCCTTTCGTTTGAGATCATCCACACGCACACACCAGCAAGAGCACGCGCAGTAACGAGGAATACTGAGAGCAGGGGCTGTGTTCTTATCTCATGGCTGCCAGAAAGAGATCTCTTTTGGAGGAGAGAAAAATGAATAATGAACTTGGGATGACATGGAGGTAAGTCGGCAAAACGGAAACTTCCAACACAATTCAGTAAGCTTTGAAGCAGTCACTGCTTTGGTAGGCGGTGTAGACCACTTCTTCGGTGTTGGAAACAACAGGCTGGACCATCTTCAGAGTCTGCTGTTCATCGACAGCGTTTGTCGCCGTGATTACCTCCTCGAAACCTGAGTCTGAGCTGCTAGCGTCATAGGCGTCCGTTGGACTCATCCCATGGGCTCCACCTGATGGCTGTGGAGAGTGTGACTCCACTTTCTGTTGGTACGAGAGGTTATGATGCGTCTGGGAAGCTGCATAGGTCATCACTGCCGCTGAAGTGGCCGTTGCTGGTGCCGTTACCGTAGTTACTGAGTCCAAAATCGTTGTAGACACTGTTGCAGCTGCCATTGTCGCCGATGAGTTTGGGGTTGCAGCTACTACACCTGCAGTGGTTTCATAAGGCGAGGCGTAGCAGTGATTATCATTAGCAGAAAGTTGTTGCTGCTGTTGATGGTGTGAAATAGGCAAAATGCTGTACATATTTGAAGGTATATGGCGCGAGCCGTAACTCATCTCAGAATCCTCTGAAATGAAAACACAAGCCACTATCAAAACTCCTGTGTAAACAGCTAACCTCATTCGATACCAGAAAAATAACAAAACCGAGTTAAATTAGTTCAACTGTGCAAGTTCGTAGAATCTTTTACCCACAAGCAAAGTTCACGTCAAAGAACACACTTAGGTGGGCTTTCTGGGGAACCTAAAACCATGCCTCCACGAATAAACGAAAGTATGGCAAGGGTTAATCCACCTAAATGCTAGTCGCCCGAAACGCTTGATCCTCTCAAATTTATTAGTGAAATGTACGTGAATAGTGAACTTTGGCGAAAAGAAGAATACCAAATCAATCAAAACCTATTTTCATCTGTCCCTCAAGTAGACGTAAACATACTGACGGCTCACTTAGCAGCTGTGGAAGCAATAATTCAAAAGTTGGGGGGCAATTAAACGAGCTTCGCATCGATCGAAGTGACACCGTCGAAGAGGCACAACTATGGGACAAAACCCCTCATTAATAGGCTAAACTTAGAAAGCGGCTTAATTTAATCAAGACAGATTAGATATGATGGGATTTTCCTAGAGGGTTTCACAATAAACGCTATTTCAGAAGTGACACTCATTATTGCCAGGCGTCTCGGAGCCAGGTGATAATATGATTCAAGCTGGCTGTAAAACCGGGATTTGCAACTTTATCTGTGGTAAAAATGGATGCGGCAATCCAACTAAGTGTATGTCCAACGGAGAGTTGAAAAACCCGTCAATGTTAGCCTTCGATAACATAACTAGTGAAACAAAAACCCGCCCTAAACCCAGTCGCATCAACACACCAAAAGCGTACATGTGACATGTCTATGAGAGAAACGAGATCTGTTACGCTAGTTCAACTACAGCTAGATGACAAATAAAATTAAAACATGCTAAAGTCAAGCTTATGCAGAAAATGTAAGGCATGTAGGGGAATAAGCAAACTGCTTACCGGAAGATGTCGTTAAGACCGAGCACTCAGAGTAGTTCCTGTTGCGTTCACGCCAATTTTGGATTTTTAGAGTACGATTGCGCTTAGATTCGATCTTTTTTCGAAGAGCCTGGCGACGCTTCATAAGCTGTGAAAATCGCTGTTTTTCACCATCCTCGCAAGCTTCAAGGTACTCATTTCGTTGTTGCAATTGCTGAAGAAGTGGGAAAACATTATAAGTCAAACAATGCAATTGAAGTGAGTTCGCACCACTACAGGCAGTTGCTATCACATACTTGAATGGTCGAGGTGGCCTTCCGCAAAACTGTGAGGGTGGTTATCCTAGGCGCTTCATCATCAAACACGAGGAGCTCCTTCAGTGCATCCATACAGGTTCGTAAATGCGCGCGTCTGTCAAGGTTTCATTATAAGATGTCTGAAAGGAGTGCATACCGGCTTTTTTCAAGCTCATTGTGGGTACATCTAGTGGAGGGAGCGCTTCGTCTATGAATAGAAGATGAGTAAGGCGAGGAGAAATGTGCGGGCCCATCGGCATAGAAGTGTCTGGAAGACCCAGTACGCGCATCCCACCGCTCTGAGTGATGGCAAGTACTTTTAGAAGATTCTATCACATATAAATGAAAAAATAAGTAAAATGTGTGGAAAGTAGTAGGCATATGTAAAAAAGAAGGGCAAAAAATGTTATGAAGGCATACCTCGATCTATCTTCTGCGCAGCTTGAAGTAATAATAGGAGTCCATCTTTTAAGGGAGATTCGGTCATGAGAGGAACTCGAGCCGAAAAACCAAAGCGTAAGCTACCGCAAATAGAAATGCTGCCTAGACGCTTAATTTATAAAACGGTTTCGAGTTCCTCATTGGCTAAGGCCGGAGCGATCAATAGTACCCACATGCTTGCATACTGCTTGTTGTAAAAACACCATGCAAAATGACCAATCAAAGCTTGAATAGATGTCACACTGTCGTACGCGCGCGTATATACGTGCGTTGTGTGCGTCGTGCGTGCAGGTGGGACAGAGCTAATAGCAAGCGAGGATTGCACTCGCGTGATTCCTTTGCCCATGCAAAAGCCTTCTGAGTCTAATGTGGAAGTCACGTGCACATTTATCTACCCACCTACTACGTTAGCTTTCATCTCGAATTTATCCGATAAAAATCCTTCAAACAGCGCAAAAATATCGCTATTACCCGCAACGAGCCAACGGAGTGACAGCCCCCCTCTGATGGGCTTCACATGAAAGATCTCAATGTGTGATTTGATCTAGATTTTGTTTGTTAGTTAGCGTTCAGAGACAAGTGTTCATAAATTCTGCAGTTTTACCATTATGACTTTTTCTCACATCTATGTTTTATTTAAGTAAAATGGGTTGGAAATGACTCTCGTTACTCCACGCGGTTTCAGCTTAAATTCTGTGGAAACGCCGCGGCTTGGGTGCTTACCGCAAATGTTATCGGCTCTATTGCATAAATTGATGCATGACTAGTTCTATGAGCCGATATTTTATGCATAAACAGACTTTAAGTAACCTTTTAAGGCAATTGTTTCTCCTGCAATTTTTTGGAAGTAGACACATTAATCAGGAGGTTTTCGTACACGCGTTGAATTTGCCAATTACGATTGGTTCCCTTAAGGTCATCAAAGCGGCTTTCCAATTGGGCAAGAGCCTAGCGGGTTGCACTGCTGCAGCAGCTAGAAATCGCACTGACTTCCAGTTGAGAGCCCACGTTTACTCACAGAGTAAATCCTTTCCTCGAGGAAACAGGTCTTTTAGAATTTGGGTCTTCGAAGTCTTGTGCTTTCTAAAATTGAAGAGAACGGATAATTATTGCAAAACTAGGACACATTCAAAATCCGTTACCGGGTTTTTACCTTACTTTTCACATAGCGTATGCTCTATATTAAAATAAACACATTGCCCTGTAGTTTATAGGTAAGTTAAGCTTTGAACCAGCCGGTTAAATTGTATATGTCTCACCAAGAATGAAAATATATTTTCACTAGTGCCTGAAGCAAATTGTTCCACCTAGGAAAATTAGGCCGGTAGGCCATGAAGATAAGGCCGCGTCACGATCCTTTCATTCCTGACAACTCATCTGCTTTAACCTCTAATGCTGTTGCGGAATATTGGACGAGGTTGCGCTACGCATTCGACATCAACGTGACCTACGCTGTTGTGTAAAAGTGTTTGTTTTTCAATCATTAGCTTCAGCAAAAAAGCCTTCTTATTCATTCAACTATTTAAACTCTACGTTCCTTCTGTAGCCATGAACTAGGCCCTTCTAATGACCTTTTGACCAATTAATTCACCTTAGCCTTGCGCAGGGTTTGCAAATTCGCTTGAACGCGAAAATCAGCCATTATATCAGGCGTCGAGTCTGAGTGTAAACACAATTTGCATTGATAAAAAATATGAGAAGCTAAAGTTTTAAACGATGCAGACTCTGAACGACTATGTGTTTAAATTTGGACTTGAAATTAACTCCAACACTTACTTACAGACGTTTCCTTGCATTGCTTTATGATTTTAATCAGACATTTCCACACATCAAGCCATGGATAGATCATACACGATTCTACATTACAAGATTTTCTTATTTCTTATAATGATAGTCAGTCACAATAGAAACTCTTAGCATGAATGTCTACGTGCATTTGTGTTTTTCCTAAGGAGAAGGAATTTCCTTGCGTAAACAGAATAAAAAGAAGTAAGAAAAACAGCCCCCGTTGTCATCAATGGGGAAGGAAAAGGCCTCTCCTTTTGCTTGTTTTGGCCAGTCACAAAAGTTCGTCAAAAATTTAACGAGTTTGCTCAGTCGGCTGACAAAATTTCCCTTTCTCATTAGGGTGTTTTATGCAGAAAATGCATTCATATGAAACAATAGAGGTCAAATCCAAGCATGGGTGGTATCATAACTGGTGCTTACCGAAGTGACTAAAAGTACACGCGCATTTTTAATCAACAAGGGTACATTCATGCAGGCCGGGGTAACTCAAGTAAGAACTAGAACTACAAAAACTACTTGTATATGACAAATTGGGAATTTCCAAGAGTTTGGCATATGGGACTTGAACAAGGAATGTCTTATTTACATTATGTGGTCCTCATATCGTTCAGACTGAGTTGAAACAGTAGAGGTAGGTGGTTCGGTCTGGCGCTCGTAAAAGTGTAATTAGTCTACCACCTGTTAGCCTCGTTTCACCTTCAAATGATGGGTCCGGGTGATGAATGATTCCATCCATTGCTCTCATCTCCCCACGTGGAACCCCCTCAGTAGGTCAAGTCAAGGGGAAGGGGACGGAGGCATTGATTTGATCTTTATTCCTCAAGAGCCTGTCTAGTAACCCCAAAATGAATGTTTTCATGCTGTCTCTCGACAGGTTCGTCATCACCATCATCCCATTTCACGCTCGGTCCAATTCCTGGAGGGAAATATACTCGTGGACACTATGGCCATTACTTCAAAGTTCCTGACCCTTTCTACACAAGGGTGATTTTAATATCTTTAATCTTTTCTAAATATTACTCATGGCTCTTCATGAGGATTTGCACTAATACGATTGTCATTTAAGCCTTGTCTCAGCCATCAAGCAAAGTTTGTTCTTTTTTCCTATAGTGTGCATTTCTAAATTCAAATTCTACTATGCGAGATTATTTAGTTCCATAAAGTATGAGGGGGATGCTACACTAACTAAATGGCTACATTCTTGCGCAATTTATCTCCGGTGTGATAAGATATACATTGAGCTAAAAAAATTGGGGACTGAATTCACACATCTAATTACCAATGGGGTGAGTTTACACAAGTCTTTTAATTATCCACCACATCTCTTTATACCTGACTTGTGTCTTGTGGGCTGTGCTACTCACCCAGGTGAGACAGTTGGTCTCAAGCTGGCGCTTAGCAATTGCTTTTCATTCTATCCGATAAAATGCATTGGGAAGGCTTGCAGTTTTGTGAAAGGACTAGTGTTGGACAGGAAATTCTAGAAATAAGTGCTTGTGTACATATCCATCAATGATGACGCATCGAGCACCTGTGGTGAACACAGACAATACTCAAATAAGGAGGTGCGCTTTGAAAAGTACCGCACGCCCGTGATCGGGCTTTACCCAAATTCCTAATCACGCGCTCCTCCTGTCGTGCCCCATTCGATAATAGCTATTTTCCACCAATGAAAATAGTTAATGCTAGAGGTGTGATCTTACCATTGTACTGGATTGCTACTCTTTCTCTTCCTCTTTATTTCCAAAACATGCTGCTGTCATTGCTGGTTTGACAGTGTTGACAGCTTAGTATGCACACGCAGTTCGGAGGTACACTGCTGACTGGATGATTGGACCGAAATGTCAGGCCCTATGCACTGTTTTTTCCGAAAACATGCTCTTGTGATTAGGTTAGAGATACAAATTCTCAACCACTCCCAGGTATGAATCATCACTCCTGCCAAATACGTCTGAATGGAACCATCGATTTTTGGGATCACGGTGAAACAGAACTGGGTATCGACAGTGCCGGAAGTTCTTCTCAAAACAGCGGTTATAAGAGCACTTCCAACATATCAGAAAAAAAAACATAAATTCCTTTGAATAAATTACTGCATTCTAATGTGATTTACGAGTTATTGAACCATTCCAGGTGTACAGGAAAAGGTCACTAAAGTTTTTTTTTCTAATCCCCAAATGACCATGTGAAAGTGAAAAAAGTGGTATTGAAGGTACCAATAATGGCAACTTCTTCCTCTTCTTTATCATCAAACTGCGCACGTGGCATGGCCTCATACGGCACCATATTTGTCGCCATTTTAGGAAATTTACAAATATACATAATAGTGCGCGCTAATCTTAGCATACAGTATAATGGAAACCACTTGTTATCATATGAATAATTTTTAACAGCGATACAACAGGAATACAGTGGGCTCGTTCCACGGAGTTAACTGCCACCTAGTCAACTAAATTCTTCAATAAAGAAGGGGAGAGTCGATGCATGACTCTACCATTTGGACGGCTTTTTCCACTAATAACCATTCATTGGTCTCAAAGGGTTTGCTATTTGACAGGCAATGTTTGGACTGCTCTATGCAAATCATGCATCAGTGACGAATGTTTTGTTGTTAAGGTCGGAAGCCTTCCTCAATTCTTCTGTGTTAACACCTAATCTCATGGGAGAAGTAAGAGAATGGCCTAACGAGAATATTAAATATATTCAAACATCTGCCAAGTTACATTAATCTCCTTTGTCAACCAATTAAGATCACTGATGACGCTAAGTAGGAGGGTGAGAAACGGGAAAGCCCTTCTACTAGCCTTTAAGTCAGCAATTTTATTTTACTGTTGCTGAGCCGACCGAAAGAACCACCTCATGAGTTGACTGTGAGGGGCTATTTTACCGGACCTATATCGCAAGAATGCAGAAGCAAATTCTCACAAAGTTTAATGCCTTTAACTGTAGAGAAAGGGACCAAGTAGAAGGCGCGGAAGGAAGAATAGTCCTCCATGTGTTACTTATCACCTTACAAAAACAGAATGCACAATCGAATATTCCACCATCAAGAGTTATTAAGGCAACATTGGGAGAAGGTGGCATAAATGTTCTTTACTCACCATCACCTTAACAATTTAATTGTTATCCATGTTCATTTGAGCGTGCAAGGTCGTCATAGTAACATGGGGACACGAGCATAAACGTACCTTCTGGTGCGGTGCGAAGTCGTCACGCCTAGGTGGTCAAAAGACCAATATGATGGATGAAAACTGTTTCAACTCTCACATGGTAAACCAACTTGTACATTCACTAGATTAGGCGAGTCTTACAACTACATTCATTTGCATGTCATCCAGCCAGTCCATTAAGACAAAGAGTGCAGTGTAGTTGCTAGAACTCGTATCAATTTTTACAATTTCGAGTACTGCAAAATCGATAACCCGTGTAGTGGACAGTTGGTAGAATCACATGCAATACAACAGTCGTTTATCGACCGTGCGCACATGTATTTATGGCCTAGACCATTTTGTAAACCACAGTGTTCTTTGTTGCTATATAGCCTTGCCCTTCACATGATTATTCTCATCCATCCGTGGCTGATTGTCACGAGATTGAAGGGGGTTGTCAATTGAAATTTTTTGGTGCTTTCTCACAAATCGTACGACAGCACAGACTTTAAATTTAGGTATTACCTCAGAGGACTGGACGTAGCCCTGTTGCAGTTGCAGGGGAGCGAATTCAACTATAAATATCACATTTTTGTGGGACCATCCAATTCAAAATGGCTTGGGAAATTACGCTCTTCATTCAACGGCACCGCAAATCGAGTAGCCTTCCCTCATATGAACCCTCTTTTACGATTACCGCAATTTATGGCGAAAATACATTTAAATGATGAAAATCCTCTTGTTTTTAAATTGATTAGAGGATTAGTAGCAGAATATATGTTGCATTTTTGTATGAGCATAATTTAAAAACTAGTCTGAAAGGCATTTTTAAAAGTAAGACTTTGGACTTTACCCGCCAGGATTCGTAAGGAAAGATGGTTTGTTGAAAAAAAACACACCAATTTAAGGTTGAGAATTTGAGCGGTGATTATGACAGGACACAATACATGTAGCGCGTGTTCTGAACCCACCTGCAGACAGCCCGACGGTAAACATTTAAACACACAAATACACAGATGGGTATGCAAACGGATATGGTCAGATGCACCAAAAAAGTTCCGCGCAGGAGCAAAACACACAGCCACAGCCTCACTTGATTTTCTTCATCAGAGTCTTGATTCAGTCTTGCATACGATAAATGAAATTCATCTACTTAAAAAATACATCTCTGTTGCTAGAGTCATTCACCGGCAAGTTTGACTATTAGTGTTAAAGCATGGTATGTTTGTAGCAAGCATCTGCTGGTAAGGCTATCTCCGATAAAGCCACCAGTCGGCACTATCTGGTAAAACAATCAGTGATTTGATCCCACAAATGTCCTGTGAGATCCTCCAGTTGTTAGGACACTTAATGGCTCTTGAGATGCACTTGGCTAAAACGAATTATGACAGTATCAGTCAATGGGGCCAGCAAAGCACATGATTGAAGTGGATATGGTCCGCTCCATTACTTAATAATTACCGTAATGTTTACTTAAGAAATATAGGCCAGAGAAGGTATCAAATGAGCCGCATCGGGAGCAACGTAAAAGCGGAGCCGATAATGAATTTTGCATAGCACTCAGATGAGTATTTATCCACCATGATTTTATGTACCAAATGGAACAGCAAATATCATTGGTGTCTGGAAGGCGAGTTCCATAACTGAAATTCCAAATTAATGCACAGGAAAGCAAATTCTCAAATCCTCGGGCCTAACCTTCGGCTGGACCAGATTGATTGAACAGCGGGAGCAAATTGTGTACAACGGATTTCATCTAGATGCATTGTGATTGGATGCTAATGGCCATCTTGGCTCATAATTTGCCCAATTAGTGGGGCGTATTTTGCCATTTAGACCAAGGAATGCGTCTGTAATCTGCGCTAATAGTCGCGTCAGCTTGGCATTGCATACGTCAAATCTATCAGCCATATATTCAGGCAAGAAATAAGCCAATTGAAATTTTGTTTCATCCAGCAGTACAGATAGATTCGAAAGGCTTTGAATGGCGCAGTTGACCCTGAACCTAAGCCGCGCACTATCGGCATAGACCTCCTAACGGGGGCTAAACCGACTTCGCTACAAATCAATCACTGTAACAATCGGAATGGCACAGGGTCTTGTCTTTTTATGACAAAATATGTGGATTTTCGGCTGGGTGTGTGCCCCAATGCGTGCACGCACCTGACAAATATCAAACACCGACAACCTAACCTATGTGTATGCACACCCTCCCATGCATTTGCCTGGAACTCCTGACTTTTTGTAGTTTTCACTCAGACAGTATTTATGGCATTTCCCTCTGCTGTCATCCCACGCCTTCCACCCTACATATGCAACGCACCGATCACACACTTGAACAGGAGCAGATGGAACAATGAGGGGTTGCCGAAAGGAGACAACTCTGCTTCTTCACGACTGACCATCGATCAGTTTAGGGCTCTCCTGCCTCCTCCACTGAACAAAATCACTTTTAGCTCCTTCTCTGCCACTTAAATGAGCAAAGAGAGCTAGGCAATCATTTAGTGTCAATTCCTCCTACACGTCATTATATGAATCTGTCGAGAGTTTCTAGAAATTTCTGCATCAGAGGAGTTACGACAACGTATGATAGAATCACGTGGAAACACTTAAAAATATGCACTGGATTCTCCACCCGCCACAAAGTCGTTTAAGAGCAAGTTCACACGAACACGCTTACGCATTGTCAATTTTTGCGCTGAATTAAAGTTAGCTTATGTTGATATGCAAATTCTGTTGGAATTCCACTTGGGCACAGTTTAGCGACCGATTCAGCTAACCTCTCACCCAACTCGACTGCTCTCTGTAAGCCCTTATTCCCTAGAATTTGAACCAATCGAACAATGAACAATTTTCTTATCGTTTCATTCACTTCATAACTTGGCACTTTTATTTTTACTCATTGTTATGCTAATATTCTTGCAAAAGGTTTGAGCTATTATTCGAAATATCATATTACATAAATAATTTATGCTTTTTCCGAAGACTGAATGACAACGTTTCGGGACGTTTTAAGTGAAGAATGACTCGATCAATAATTTATCTACCAGCAGAGGTTAAAGAGGTCCTTAAAATGTGATGATGTATCTCGCGGAAAAGGACTTGATTATGGGGAAATGGTTGACGTATTATGGAAATTATTAGCCCTCAGCTGACGGTTTCAGTTCACTGTGAAATGTGAATTACCTCGGCTCAATAATGCAAATAAGGCTAACACATGAAACATCACAATGAGGGTTGCCGTTGAAAGACTTCCCCGTGTTTATGATGAGCTACGTGAATGTTTGTGCGTGTTCACTTCCAACGCCACAAAAGCAAATTTGAGTGACGCTCGACTTACAAGGTGTTTTTGCACCAAAACCTTGAGAGAGAAACGAGCATATTTTTACGACTATCAAAGAACGCTAAGCTAGGAGGCGCTACCAGCCTTGGTAAAGCGAGCAAATAATCCAACCTCCAGCACTCCTATTAGAATGGACCCATCTCATTAGTGGAAATCTGATCTCGGCTCCCTCTCTCTCTTTTTCTGGTTAAGCGCATTGCAAACATGAAAGCAATTTAGGCCTCTGCAATGCTGAATTTTGTCTTTTAGGAAACGAATACACCATGTGTGCATGTGTGCATTCGCGCATACGTACAAGCCTAGCAACGCATCTTGAACCATAGCAACCTAATTTGTGGCGTCAATATTGCCATTTGAACATAGTACCTGATGGGAGGGACTCGGGAGCCCGGGTAAGCGAACGAGTGCGAAGTAAAAACGATTAAAGCGACCCAATGCGACATTAAAGAAGAAATCATTTTAAATTTTTCTGAACTCTTTTTTATGTGATGGTAAATGGGTTTTAAACTTGTAAATTGAAAAAAGGGGGAGGAAGGTAGGTTAGTTTACATTGTGGATGTGTTCAATAGTGGCAAGGTTCTGAAAATTGAAGTCATATGCATACACACGCATGTGCTTCACACTATGCTAGCGGTTATTCAATATTTTATTACGAATATAAGTCACATAAAATGAGAGTGCAATAACCACAGAATTCCATCAAATTGTTTAACTAGCGGCATCTCCAATCACATAACACCAACATGGGGTTAACGTTTGGACAGGTGGTAACCTGCTAGTCCTATGATATTTCAATAATCGGAACCCTCATTCGAAAGAAAAAAGATTTGTGAAATATGCGTACAAATTACCAAGAACATGGTCGACTTACACAATCGATGAACTGAACCCATATTCTCTATCTTATTAAGGAAATTGGAGTTTTATTAGGTAAAAGAATTACAAATTATGTGAACACTCCGTAATAATGGCAAATCATTCCAGACCTCCATAAAATTTTTCGATGGGCTCATAATTATCCAACGCACAGATCACATTCATTCATAGATAGAGGTGAAATAATGGACTATTACAGAAATTTGATGATCAAGTGCATTCTGGATGTTAACAGAGAAAATATGCGCAACTCCGATCCCATTTTCGAATGGGAGTGGTCTAGTGGGAACTAAGCCTTTGTTAATTTAACCCCCAAATCACTGAGTTTTGCCAGTTCTAGACTGAATAAATGAGTCAGCGCTAATGTGGAAATGCGGTGAGGGTTATGCGGAGACACATTAAATTCCATTGAGGAGCCTAGTCCTAAAATAACTGTCACCTCTCACAGGAGTCTTTACGACCGCACAAATCAATTGTCTAGTTTTATGAGCCTCCTTAATAGTCGCGAGTGCGTTTTTTATTGATGAAGCTTGATCAAGTTGATAAATTCCCAACTCAATTATGGGAAATGGGATATTAATCCACATCCACTTGAACGCCTTATAATCCTTGTGCGTTGATCACTAACCCAATTGAAATGCAATTTTATTTAGTGACAGTTGAAGGCGCAGATTTTTAGGCTGCGATTTGGATACGCCTTAATTCAGGAAGAGATGGTAAAATGAGGCATTTATGACCTCATAAAATTTGGGGTTGACCCAACTACAATTTCTTGCTGCTAGTAAAACGGCAATAAAGACTCCCTACAACTTGCCTGTGTCCAGGGGGTGGGAAACCACGAGAAGTAGATGGCGGGTGTTTTGAACGCGACTGTGGGCGCAGCAGGAGGCAGTAAACGAAAATGTCAAGAGGTATATGGAATCTAATTGATAGCTAAAAGAACGACATCTACCCACCCGTCAAACAAAGAAGGCTCTCCTGTGTAAATGAGAACCCCCCTCGGACGTTGTGGTTGTGGTTTTAACTGATGCCACTATTGCTGCTATCAGCGCTTGATGCTGTTAATGTAGACAGCTCAAAGTTTATCGACATTAATGTAAATTTAACACTATTTTGTTAATCGTATGGAATGCATTACACCCTTATTTACCCATATAGCTTCGGCAGAAGGAATGAGATAGGTTTCAGAAAGGAGTGAGTTTTAAGGTGAATGAATTTTAAAGGATTCACCGTTTAAATTTACATTCCAAACTGTAAAAGAGCTTGGTGTGGGCTCACTCTTTGAAATTTCGTACGTATGAGAGAGTGGCTACTTTGGTCTCCTTTTAGGCAAAACACTTTAGTGAACATGCGAGAACACTGGCATCTGGTAAGCCACATATGACTGGCCTGTGCATATGAATTTCGCACTGATAAATCACTGTTTTATGCACTATATGCATACACCGATTTCGACTGAGTCAGTGGAATGTATAGCATTCGGACTGAAACAGAGTGGACCTGCTTTAACTCACCGATGAAAAGTTGTAGCACAGAAATGCACACACTGAAAGCCTTTTTACCAGCACCTTTAACTTCACTCCGCACTATTCTGACGTGGCAGTCATATTACGTCTAAGCATGTTGTGATTTACGTGAAGAAAGTCACCAATGGTATTCTATTTACACAACAGGTGACGCGTTGTTACACTGCCTTGAATGATGGCGAATCTGAAGTAGTACAGATAACTTCTAATGCTCAAACCTGTTGTAGGTAGGGAATCTCGGTGCTATTATTAATTGTTCATGTAGACTTATTTCTAGCCCAACTCCTGCTATCTTTTCTGGGGTTCGGTAAAAAACAGGTGCAAAATTTTCTCACACTGCCATTATTATTCGCCGATTACAGATATGGACTCCTAAATGAATAAGAAATTGCTCACTCAAGTGTGAAGTTAAAAGTGATAGGAATTTGCATATCACTATACATCTGGATATCTTCTATCATATTTTTGGTAAAGAATTAAATCGATAAGACATTGGTAAGGTAATTAAATGACTTGACACTCACCTTTACACAAATAGGTTGTTTAATATCCCATTTATTATTATGATTTAGAAATAATGGAAAATCAATTGCACATTAATTAAAAATGGTAACCATTGTCATGTCCCAATTGTTTGTTTAACTCTCGATTTTGGTAAAGGGCCGCTTAGGGGGTCCGCTATTATGCCTTCACCGGGCGGCTCGGCCTCGGGGTCATACCAGTAGCCCCAAGCCCTACAATGCATATTCTGTCCATGTATTATGGCTTCTTTCATCTTTAGAGAAGTCTCGAGGCGCTCCACCATATTCACAAAATATATTTCAATCAGGTTGCTGATCATTATGGAGTGGCAGCAGCAATTGAGCAATAACTTAGTATTTTGTTCTAAAGCATTTAGCTTTATCTGGAATCCATTCAAATGCTTGAAGTTTAGATGATATATTAATTTTTTCAACCACGTGCAAAACCCTCAAGACAGATCCGCTGTTTATAGAGATTGCTTTCGAGGAAAAACACCCTTAACCCTGCACAAGATTGAGGCTGATAAAGTCAATGAAAGAAGTGGTTAGATGGACTGAAACCCTGTTAAGTCATATTATCGGCTTCATCAATTCCAATTATTCTTACCTTTGGTGTTAGATGGCAAACAAGATTAACCAATAGTAATGCTTGTCACCTAAGGAAGACATACGTTTAAATCCTTCACTGGCCGACAATGCTAGTTTGTTTCCTAGTTTAGGATCAAAGATTTTCTCAAAGCAAGAAGGAGAACTGTAATTTGCTTCCCGAACATTTATTAATATTATATTTTGCTAACCTATGAATGAAACCCAAATCCAATAAAGAGTGAATTTTAAAAGGCAAACAACAGATTCACATGTATTTATTGGTCGCGACAACCAATGGCACCTCCAGGCAGTGAACAAAACCTATCCTTCTTCTCTTGGTCGTGAGATCAGTATAGGAAAGAGATGTAACTTTTCTTAATCTAGAGGCGCGTTAATTGAAATGATTGACTCCCAGTCACCTCCTAGCCCCAGTATATAAACGAGGCAGCTTTACTTACCAGTCGGATAGCATTATCGCTAAGACGTTGAGCTGTGTACGCAAATATGGGGACAGGTGGTTGGATAAAATTGAGAGGTGGCGTGAGGGAGGGAGAAAGAGGAGACAGGGTGTTCCACTATAAGCAAGCCTAGCCCTGTGCGTCTAATGTCTACTGAATAAGCAGCTGCAGATACTCATGCACCAAGGGGCAGGGAAGGGGGAGAGCGACAGAGGGAGAGGGGAGTCAGAAAGTGACACATAACTTGCTAGTCATCGCTGGTGTACCTCTAGGCGGAGTGGGAGAGAGGTAGGGTTCTTTTAAGCGTGCCTGCCCACACGTGGGAAGCACGCATATGCATCATCGCACAAAGCACGTGACCTCATTTATGGTGAATGACTTAAAGTAGGGGACATTTCTGTACCTCTACAGGCGCAGCATCCCCAATTTCCGTCCCCCTCTTAATCACATGCTCTAAGCGGAGAGGAAGAGATGAAAACAGAACGAGGAGTTAAATGGGACAAAGAACCGATATGGCTAAATCTTATTAACCATCTGATTGCATGACTCAATAGACGTCTAATAAATTCTTTGCTTGTATCGAAAAAAATCGGCATGCATATTATTTGGGAGGTGATGCTGGACTATATATCCGTGTCTATATCCGTGTCAGCAATGCAAATATGCAGAGTACTAAAGGCAAGTCCCAAGGCCAAGCTCAGGGTCCTTGGTGGCATTTTATAATTGTCTCAGGAGGGTATTATCAATGCATGTGTCGAAATACCACTTTGAATGCACTGGTTCTGTCGCCAAAGGAACAGTCTTAAAATGCTTCCATTAATAATAATTAAAAGGGCTCTCTCAACCTCCCGATGCATAAAAGCAGGGAGATCTATTCTCACGTTAGGCTAGTGCAGGTATTCTACAGTTCTTCACTCATCTAGCTTATTTAGAGTAGAGTAAATTTGATTGGAGAGGTTTGTCATGTAAAATAGCGAAAATTAAGGAATAGGAAGTATTGAGGGGGCTAAATGTATGCTTCTAGTTTTCGAATTTTCAAGGCTAGTGATGAAGTCCAAACACTGATAAGGGATTTGGCAGTAAATCCCGCTTAACAAACAATTGTTGGTGTCTAGACTAACTTTTGCTATAGTGAATTGACCTGATTTACCTTCAGGTTGCTAGATTTCCAATGGGAGGCTAGTTCACTAGTCAACTCAGGTATCAGAGGCTTTTTTGAGACCTCTGTAAAGTGCTTGTGGTATTTTCCCACTACATCAATCCACTGATTACACACAGCCGCACAAAACACCCATACCTATTGAGATTCAGCAATTAATGCAAAAACTGGATTAATTACGAATGATTACCCTACCACACTTCACTCTTGAATCCCTACAGCAAACAAAATCCTTTAAACTACAATTTTCTAAAAAGTGTATTGTATTGTAAAGCTGTTTTTGTATGAAGAGCTATGGAGTGCGATGGTCATGTGTATTTTGCCGCCCCTTATCGAGTGGCAACGACTTGGACATGCACTACCGCTTCATCTGAGCGATTTCTGGCAATCTGTCCCATGGGATACTCTATGTATTATACAGCACCTTTTTTACCCATTTTGGTAGTGCTTAAACATGTTTATCAAATTTCTGGTGGTAGAAATTCCGTTCATCAATACAAAAATAAAAATAGGAAAAAAATCGTAGTTTCACAAAACGGAATCAAAAAATGTATCATATCAGAGATACTGTCAAAACAAATTAGGATTCTGCAGTTCTACACATAACCTACTTTCGCACGTGATACTAGTCAGAGTGGAGAATTACATCTGTTTCAAGGATTTCCTTCAAAAAATAGTAGAGGAAGTTTATGAAACGAATTGCTTCAAATTTTCCTTTCATAAAAAATTCTTTAAAAACCTAAAACTGGGATAAAGACTTAGATGCATAAAGTAAAATCCTTACTTTAATTCGGTCACTGCTGGTAAATTTTGCCTCACACAGAAAAGATGAAACATCAAATTGAAGAACTGATTTGCTGTAAGGGTAGGTGGGTAGTTTCCTCTTTCCAATATAGGGGCTGGGACACGTTGCATAAAGAAAGCACAACTGTCGTTCACATCATTGGAGTAGAAGACAAACGGATTTAAAGAAAAGCCCATTTCAAAGAACGTCAAGCCACATTCGTTGCGTGTATTTCTACTTTTAAATTAAATACTCTTCTTCCTCTAAAATCAAATTCCACTCCTTTGCATTCGTGAAGGACAAATATTGTTCTAAGTTATAGTTAAAACAAGTTAAAGTTTAACGACCCCTCCTCTACTGATCACAAATGTATATTTCTTCATCTGTTCAGGACTGCACCAAAACAAGTTGGCACAAAATTTAAGGAAATTGTAGCTTGCACTTTCTTTGGAGTTTGAAGTTCCGGTTGATTTATGGCTATATCCACAGTTCGTAAAAAATTCGGGTAATGAGTCATAGAATGGAGTCTAAAAGTCTGCTCTATGATGTATTTTATGGAAGTAGTTTAAAATAAGGTATACTATGATTAAATTGAGTTAGAACAAGTTTCTTGCTTTACAGCCGGTTACGAAAGGTAGTAGCGAAACTACTGCAAATTTATCAAGTGTCAAATTTTCGCTCAACTGCTTTTAAAAGTAGTTTATTGTTTTGAACGGAAAGAAAATGCTTTCAAAGTCAAAGATGATGTAAGAATAATTTGCTCGGGTGCAAAAAAACAGTCATTCATTCTTTGAAAAGTTGGTCTTTTATAACTTTACTGCATTGTCCGTAAGTTTCGTTGAATATTTTCATGACAAATCCATTTAAACGAAAATTTTGTCAAAATTTCGTCGACAAAATTTTCAGCCAGACCCTAGTAGTGGCATTTTTGAATTCTTTCAATTTGCCCAGTTTTAAATCCCGAAAAACCACTAAATAGGAAAAGATCATTTGGTTAATATAAAAAGAAGGCATAAGATAAAATTATGAAAATCGGACGAAACTGCACCAAAGTTATGCCTAGACTAGCTGTCAGATAATGAAATTAATAGAAAAATCAATTTATTTTTGAGTATAGGGGAAGGGCAATCAAGGAGAGACCGTTCCAGAACGAAAAAGAATTCTGAATAATGTAATCAAGAGACAGACTTCAAGTGTGTTTAATCGTACCGTGAGGCACATACACGTGTGTTCCACGTAGCCGTAGTAACTCGAGGTTACTGCTACTTCAGCGGACTTTGGTCTTTCCTCTTCGTTGTGGCGGAGCACGACGATACCTTAAAGATGTTACCGAAATTAAAGACAAAAATTTCTCTTGGAAAAGTGACCTAGTAGTATCTAACCGAAGAAAAAATCAAGCGACACCTTTTTAGGAAATGGTCTGGCCGTGTGTGCAAATCGTGGGTAGTCAGCCTTGCAACTGATTTGTATCAAACATCTGTGGAAAACAATTGCGTGCGGAGAACGTACAAAAAACATAAAGAAGAAATAGATTTTAGAGATTGTTAAGCTGAAAATACGGCGCGAATACTTAGAGCGAATGAATGAACAAATCCAACCATCTGTCTTCACATAGATCCTCTTTCAATGGCTTGCAAAATTATAAAATTAGTAATTATATTATTTGCACTTTAATTTATTATCCCGCTTGCAGGGTTAATCGCTCTTTTGCTCATATAATAGGCAACATACATTATTTTCCCTATAAGTACAAGAGTGACTGCCTCAAGTTCCCGTGAATGAGGTTCACACCTAAACACAGAAAGGCTCGATTGTTGCCTAGCTGTAAAGCTCCGCTTTTTCGAACGTAAATTTCTTTATGATTGTCCGGTGGCCAATTTATTGTATTACTTTTAGCCAATTTTTCACCAACCAAACTTTACGGTTTAAAATATTCTATCAGTAAAGCTGATGTACCTCTTGGCCGGAAGTGATTTGCCAAAATGCCGCAAAGAGTCTACACAAAATAAAAAAGTAATTATTGAATGACTTCTGGTTCGATTAGTAGCCAAGCGGCCGACTCTGGATTTAACCCACAAGACTGTCATTTAGCTAGCTGGCCAATTTCATGAATGAAAAAGGACTGAGCAGAAAACTCCAACTATTTGGCAGTATGGCAATCATTTCTCCCATTACGAGTCCAAAAAACTTGTCGAGACAGCCAATGCTGCCTAACATACAAGGAAGGGAAAGAAAAGGAGAGGAGAGAAAAAGTTCTACCAAATTGATGCAGAACCCCATGCTTCTCGTGATAGCCTCAGAATCAAAACTTTGTGCAAAATAAAGTCAAAATGGGGAATCAGCTGTCACTTGTTAACAGGGCCACCGGTATTTCGAAAAGGCGCTCTTATTTAAAGGCCTCTTATAACAGGTGCCAATATAATTCGGCATCACGTGTGTTAGTGAGTACCTTAGTCACTACGACCGATTTAAAAGTACATCTGAAGACGTGATGATCTATTTAAACACTTATCCACCCACCCTAGAGGACTCCGTGGTGTTGCCTTAGGCCTGGAAAGCCAAATGCACAACTTTTAGTTACAGAACTTGTCAATGTGCTGTTAAATGAGGCATGCACGCTTCATTCAAAAGGGTACATGTGCAGTACACCCTGTAAAAGTGCAACCAACGGGTTCACTCTGAAAGTTGGCTAACTGGGTGGGTAGGTACGCGGGTTACAGCGGAAAATCTCACTGCAGTTTACACAGTGAATAACAATCTGGATTTTGAAATATTTATCTTCATCCACTTGAACTTTAGCAGAAATTACTCTCCTGGATTTAGTAGTGAATAAACAAGTGTTTCGAACGTGAATATGAACATCTATTGACATCAAGTTTCTACCTGCAAGTAATCATAGTGCTAGCAAGGAACGACTAATCACCAGTTTATAAAATTAGACACTGAAGTTCCTACTAAAGCTGTGACTTGGCTAGCGTTGTTTATGAGGGGGTTCATCGCTGAAGGAAATTCCCTAAATCAGTCCATAACCCAAGTAAACAAATAAATGGTGTAAATAGTGATAAAAGGCGACATTCGTGAAATTAAATAGACTTCGAAAAGGTTTGCACATGCACATGAGTTGTTTAAACCACTTTTTTAGTCGAAAACGCACAAAGGCACCAACACAGGTGGGACGGGAGTTCATTCACACGTACACACACAGGATTGCATTAACCTGAAAGGATATTTTGGACTCCCTTATCTACTTCCCTCCCCTTTCATCCCCATTAAAAGGTGGAAATCATGCTCCGGCTTCCCGACAGTCACGAGACTATCAATGAAAGTTTAGGCTAGAGAAGGTTCTCGAGTTTTCTAATTATTGTTACTTAACCACAAAATACAGGCCATCCTGACATCGCAAAAAACGGTCGGTAGGATTTTCGAAAAAAAGCTTGCTATAGTTTTCCTTTACCAGCTTGAGGGAAGAAATGCCTCCAATAAGTTTGAGGGGTTTATTATTGGTATTGTAAAGTATCCTTACTGTATCATAACATAGCTATATTTTGTCCTAGATTATGGCCTGATTGTGGTTTTGGCGCCCATTTTTGGCAAGAGGCTCGTTTACCTATTTACACGAAACGGATTTAACTTATAAAAGAATGTGTAGTTCACATAAAATCAAGACGGCAACTTTGTTAATTTCCTCTCCTATGCAGTTGGTCACCTGAAGTTTTTTAAGGCGGAAGTTGAACAGTTTACTCCTAAACTATTCGAACCATCGGGGAATCTGCTTTAAGCAATTCTAAGTAGCTGTGTAGTTGCGAAGTTACTACAGATAGAACCAAATAAGTAAATGAGCATATGCTAAGGGCTTGATGCGTACTTTACCATTCTAATGCGTATATTCCTAGAAAAACAGGAAATTCCTAATCTATTTTACGAGGCAGATTTGCTCACTGAAGGAAAGTAACTTATTTTATTCTCTTTGTATTGACAGAAGTGAAAGATTGTGCATTCAACGGCAGCAACGACTGTAGGGGAAGGTAAGCGAAATAAATGTTTGATTTACCGTTTCCTATTAGGTTTTGTAGGTTGGTGTTCACAGCCCTACTCTCTAGCTATAATTTTAGGTCCAAATAGCTTCCCACAGTTAAATATGTCGCATCAAAAAGTTCTCAACAGGAAGGAAAACCTCTAGCGCAAATCCATTGCCCTGTCAATAAAACGAAGACAGCGATAATTTTACCTAAATGCCTTGCAAAACAATCTGTGCGATATTCTCAAATCGAAGAAATAACGACTATGTGACTACAAAGGTGAAAATATCAGAAGACTGTCAATAGCTAAAATGACTTCCTGATTAGGCGATTATCAACCATTATCACCACTTTCTTCTCTACCCCTATCTTCCCTCCTCTTCTGCTCTCACAGGTGAGTGGAATTGACAAGCACAGGGCAGGGGAAGTGGAAAGGAAAGGCAGGTCGGCGCGCCTGCACACCGACAAGGCAAGCGGACAGACGGGTCTTATAATTAGTGGCAGATGGAGGTTATTTACATAGTACAACTTCTCTTTTTCACTTTCCCTCAGTGGGTCAGATTACAAAGCCATACGTGTAACGTCTAGTGGTGGTTAGTCAAATTCGCAAAAAAACACGGAAATGGAAATCGGTGTCATTTTTCGAGGCGTGACTCCTTTTAGTCAACTGCATACATGAAGTACAAGTAGAAAGAGGCAACTTAAACTCGACTAAAATGTGTCACTCTGTAAAACTCATAAACAACTCTGTCCTGCCTGATAGGCGTTTGATATGGACAATTCGACACACTGAGCAGCCAAAATTATGCATTAAGTGATGCAATCTATGATACATCAGACATCCCTCATAATGCCATGCTACTCAAAATACGCCATTCATTTTGGAACATGAGCGCTAAATTGCTTCTACAAATTCTTCCATTTTAACTACCTCAAACAATACAACAAACGGGAAAGCGCAACATATAAGCTGGCATCGCTTTAGCTTAATTTCCATTCTGTATGCAAAACTGGAAGCATCAGTCAAATTGTTAACCATCCACCACTTCGTCATGCAGTCAAATGATTTCTACCAGTTGGGGTAGGTAATTGAATGATTTCTGACAGTTGAAACTATAATCTCAATACTCCTGCAGCCACTTGGGATTCAATCAGAGACACCGGTTGATGCAGTTGCTGTCTTCTAAATTTACGCAATTGGGTTAAAGTAACCAAGTTTGTATTGGGACAATCAACAAAAAGCAAACTCTTTTCAAGTTTTGTATGACGTACTGGGTTGATATTTAGAATGAGAAGTCACGGTAAGTGGACGATGTTTATAGAAGTGCTGCTTGAAATGATGGCACTTGATAAACGCCACAATGCATACATTAGACAACGTCATCTCACACCTCTCTATAGAGTACTATTTAGTTTGCGAGTTTCAAACTTGTCGAATTGTTTTGTCCAAATGTAGGTTAGTGATTGAGTTTTAGCTGCAATCCCCCCGATACGATGGTTCTCACGTGCTATCCTGAGTAAATGAGTTAACTTTACGCTAAGTAATTTCCTTGTTCTTATTTCAAGTTCTTAAAAATGGCATAGTTCATGCTACTTTTTTTCATCTTGACCAGCTAGAAATCCATTTACGACTCCTAGTCAGGGCGATCTCTTCATTTAACTAACATGAAATATGAAAACTTGGGTTTTCGTTTCGAGACTTTGTGCAAAGATAATGCTTTATACCGTTTTAGTAGTTACAGGAAAAGATTCCGATTAAATTTAATCATTACTGGCTTAAAAATATTTTACTGAAGGTTAAATAATTTCAAAAAATTTTTATCGATTTGCATCAGAACCCAATGAAAACTGAAAGTCATATTGTGTTGGTTTTCACATACCTTAGCCTCTATCCTCCGCAAAATTGCCAACACTTACAGATTTTTTCAAGAACTTAGAAAATTACGGCGCATAACTGTGTAACACAAAAAATGTTTTACTTATGTATCAAAATCAGACAAATTCTTCTCTCCAATCAACAATTACCAGAGATTGAGGGGTTTTAAACGACAAGCACCAAATCCTACACTGACAAATAGACTAAACAACATTTCATATACACCTTGATCAGTATTTACATTTAAATCACGTTACAAATGACGTGCAACTGTTCAAAGTTTTGATGTTTTGTTATTTGAATTTCAATTTTTTAATGAAACACCTGCCTGGCATTGGGTTATAATATTGACAATTAGCTAATTTTCTATTTTAGTTCTATGCGATTATACGTTCATGGGACGTTACTATGAGACTTAAATAATCACCATTGCCATTAATCCAACTAAGCGCATCTCTCCTAGGAAGGAACTATTTGATTCGAATGCTTTTCCTCTGATAAATTTAAGAACTGCAGACTTCTACTCGTTCTTTTGATAAGTCATAAAATAACTGGTAAAAATACCAAAATAAGCTAAGGTGAGATTTTGCACTTCAGTTACATTAAGGGAAGTAGTGAAGGTAACCTGGTCAAAACCTGGTGGCTCATTGGGTTGAAGTATCACTTCATCTACAGTTCTGGCATTCATAAACCAAAATCCTCTAGAAAAGAAATGGGAAATGAAAAACACAAAAGCCTTTATTCCCCCCATCTGACATGATTTTTATTTCTGATAAACAATGTCATTTTCGAAAGGCACATGCATAGAAGCGGAAGTTTGAGAGCACATTAAATTTCGCTTTCGTGAGCAGATTAAGATGAGGCGAATGAAAGACATTCCAGGTTAAAGGGAGAATAAGAAGAAACAAAAAACCTTATATGTCAAAATCTGTACCTCGGAAATGCAAAAATTTAAAAAGCAGCGAGTCAAATTACACAGACTACCTCTGTGTAATTTGAGGCGCCTTTATTTTGTGCACAGTTAAACAAGGTTTCATTTGGTTTGCCGCCCTCTCAGTGATTCCAAAATAGCGTAATGCCCAGTTCACACAAATATTATTGCTCTCTCCCCACCCACAAATAGAACACACGAAGTGATCAGGAAGGCCGAGAATGAAGACAAAGATTTGCCGCTGAGTGAATGGACTGTCGCTGCATTGCATGCGTGCTTTTGTCATTATAGCAAGACAGATTAACAAGAAAAGTAGACAAACGACTTTCCTTCGCACCAATCCAAAATTGTAGTCTGGGTATGGAGGCGACAGGTCTGATTTTTCCAGCGATAAGAGTCGGCGATGTCTCTGTTCCCCCAGTCGCAGATTTACTGCCGGTAAAGCTACTTTTATTCCTACGTTGGCTGACAACTTAAATTTCTTGTAGGAAGGCATTGGATTGCGGCAAAGATGATTCTAATAGAGGAAGAGTTAGCCTCTTCTACGTCCACTCTTCTCGCAAAAGAGCCCACATAAAGTAGTTTCAATGACTTATTGATATGTCCTTTTATGCTAAAGTACAGCAGATGAAGTTCTCTCCCGTATCCTAGCCTTATTATCTCAGTTCGAGTATAGTATGAGCAGGTGGCCATTTGGAAACAAAACGATTAGTAGCTTGCATTTTAGCAGCTAAAACCCTGTGGACATGATGATAAACACCACTAATTAGAGGATTTTTCATCAAAGTTATCAGAGCCACCAAATGTGTCTGTGATGGCAATCAATGGAGCTGATTTTGGGTTGAACTGTGTCCTTAAAATCAATTAGTTAGACCGTTGTTTACCTGTCTCCCTGCAGCTGTCTTCCAGTTCAACAAGCGATCATTACATTTTGCTTTCAACACCCTCTAGGGTGTAAAAACCGAATTGTTTTTCACGTGAGTGATCGAGTAATATGGGTAATAATAGTCTGATACAAAGCTAGACCAACATGTTTTGAATCTAGGTTCCTGGAATTTTATGGAACCTTTGCACACCTAACATTGCCAAGATAGCTTTGGCACCTGTGCATAGGGTAGGAAATGCTTGAATAGATGAAGAAGCGACAGAATCGCAGATATGAGAAAAAGCTAAAACACCTGTTCTGTTAGGCTTGTTGATCATTGATAACTAGACGACATTGATTTCCACCGAATTGATAGCGGTGTGGATTGGATGCAAGCACCTGTCTGGCCCAGATTTTGCTGCCGTTATCGTGATTTCCGATGAAATTTAGACCACTTTTTAGAAACGGCAACTATGTGGTGATATTGCCGTTATGCATGCTACGGTGGCTCTAGAAGAACTTAGCGTCTCTAATATGAAGAGCTATCTCAAAGCCACCATACTGTGTTACTATATTGAACAATACTGGCTTTCAACAAACAAACAAACACATTTGTGAGAATTGTCGTGACAGTGCACTTTTCAATTTTGAGTTAACAGAGAAAGGAATTAACATAGGATTTTTCCATAAAAAGGAATGAAAGGTCTTTTGCTGGAAGTGAGCGAGGAACTCGGGCTATATGAATGTGGGTTCGGGCTAAACCGACCACCGGTTAGTAGCGTCCTTAAGTGCTTGTGACTAGCATAAATCTGCGCCATCGGTGGAGGGATGCCGCCATACATCTGCTTCAGTCGGTGACGATTTTTCTCCCTCTTGAGGCCATAAAATACCCACAACCGACCTGCAAGCAAGTTCAGAGTGGGAGCGCTTGGGAGAGAGGGAGCGAGGGAAAGAATGAAATACACCTGAGAATGCTGTGCGTGCGTGTGTTTGTGTTCAGAAATTGTTCTATGCTCCTAATTTATTTCTCTGTCACATCTTTCCTCTGACTGGACAGTATTTGTGTGCTTTAAACGGACTGGTTTGAAAGGTTAGTTTGTCATTAATCTACACACCTTATGAGCGTCACAGTGACACTAACTTCGCATACTATTCTTTAAACGTATTAAGGAAAGGAATACATGACTCTACCAAAACATATAGCTAGAAGTTCCTTATAATTTAACCACATACTAAAATTTAAGTACACTAAAGTATTTATTCTTTAAAATACACTTAAATCTCGTCATTTGAAGGTGCAACTGCTAAAGAGGTGAAATTTTAGTAGTCATGATCAACGACTACTGCTGAAGCTTATGTTACTTCAAGGTTACGTATTATCAGGACTCTGAAAGAAATTTAAGCTCTTATCCGCACATAGTACATGGCTCAGCTGCTTCACGCTAAATTATGGCCACATTAACCGGATTGTCTTTGAATTAATGGGCTCAAGTCATTTTTTAAGAAACACACTCACTAACTATGCCAATCTGTTAAGTCCTTTGACTTCAAGCAGATTTGAAATTTTGGTTAAAAATTATGAGAAGGCTTGGTAAGTAAACATAATTAATCTTGCCAACGATAGTTAATGCTTTGATATTTCCGATTTACAGTTCAGATGACATCCTGGAAGTTTCTTTTTAAGTAATAATGTCAAGCTAAATGCGGGAAGAAAATGTTTTTTTGAGGCCTCAAATTTTTAATACTTTATTTAAAAGCAAAAACAAAGTTGAAAATAAGCAGGAATGTACATAGATTGTACAAAGTTATTGTTGTTACTATCTAATAATTGGAGTTGATCTAACACTTAGAATTACCAAGTTATGCTAAACTAACATCAACTGTAATATTGTAGCGATCCCTAAAATGCAGATCTTCTATCCAAAGTTGCTTGATTCACATTTAATCTCCCCATCAGTCAAAAACACCACGTCAAAGAAAATAATTAAGATAATTTTACAAGAATACGATAGAAGGACCATTTGATTAGCTTGATTAAAAAGAGGGCATCTCGGCTGCCTTCGTTGTCTAGATTTGAAACCACACAACACCTAGGTTAGGAGGTCGATTTGGACATAATTGATGGCATCTTTTTCCATTCATGTTTTCTGAAAACTGGCCGCTGTTATTTATTCTGTGGGGAAAAATATTCCCCTCATTATGAGGACGGTAGGGTTAGGTACCCCGGACAACTGAATGATAAAACAAAAAGCGTTTTCGCAACTTCAAATGACAATGTCTGGAATAGCATGCGATCCCTTCTCCATGACACATGATAGTCTCGCCTCCTTGTGGTAATATGCGGCTATATAAGGGCTTTTCTTAATGACCAACCGTGTAGCCGAAAGTCATAAAGTTTCTGTTAACCGACCGGTTTTCCAAGGTTTAAAACTATGCAGCGGCATACCTCAAACCATCACCTCCCAGAAAAACCCACGAGTAGCGACAGACGAAGCAGTAGGTGTTTTTAGGTTGAAATTATCTACAGTTTAAAGCATTCTGAGGCGGAAAATTTAATTATAAACTTGTAAATAGTCAGGTTAACAAAACAAAGTCGCTCTAAAAATTAATAAAACAATAGCATGAGTTAACATTAGTTCCAAAATGTGAGCGGTGCTTAATAAAAACGACACCAACTTTAGTGGGATTTAATCTTTGAGTCATAGTGACGTTCTAAAGACAAGGTTTGTTACTAATTCAACCTACTTTCTGAATTACTCTCCTCCCTCTTGCGAATATTACAGAATTTAGCTTGAATAAATAAATTCCACGAAATTTTCGGTTTCACATTAATGGACACTGTTTATGTGATACCAGATGATTGGGCTCCACTTTCCTCTCCTTACCTTCCATAATTAAATAAGAGCAAATATAAGTTAGAAAAAGAAAGAGTAATGATTTAGTTTTACTTATTATTTCTATTACATTAATTGCAAAAACCAAATCTTTATTGGCTTCTTGTGAAGTCTAGGAGTTGATCTTCAGCTGTAGAAACCGAAATTCACTTTATCCCTTATGAATTTTACTTCCAAGTCAACTATTAGAATTTTTCAAAGTTACACTCTTATGGACTTTGTGTGGTAGACACATCTTACTTTATTCGGGCTTTGTTGACCTGACAAATTAATCTTGTAATTCTGCTAAGGGCGTTGTAACTACAACCTCTCAAATTTATTATAGGTGTATGTGAACTTTACACTGTTTTAAGAAATAATAAGTTGTTAAATGTGCTTTACTTGGGATTGTGAAGTTCGCATACTTGATAACGTATTTGCACTTGGCCACTCTCCGTTGGGCGTCAGAATCAGGCTCTGCAATGACTTTGTCAGACTTCGTAAATTAAGAGCATTACTAGGCGTTTTAAACTATTAAAGTCGCTTAAGTGATACGGAGATACAGGAGCTTCCATTTATACCACTCAAATAAAACCAAATTATATGCGATGAAATCAAATTACTTATTAAAATACGGGTGGTCATCAAAAATTAAAGTTGAGTTGGCAACACTACATTATGTGAAAAATTATTCCTTTAACAAGAACAAAAAGAAACGGACATTGTTACAGTTGACTTGAGGAAAAAATTAATACTTATCCTGCTTTTCTACTTAATACGGATGCAACGAAACATAAAGAATTAGGGCTCGTTGGCAGTCCTCCCAAGGGGGCACCGCAAAACAAATTTCTCCGGTAAGGCAGTGAGCATTGGTAAGATGGATTACAAAATGCACATAAAATACGGATGCAAGAGACAGAAAAATCAGGAAAAAGTGAATGTCTGAATGAGTGGTGGTTAGCAGTAGGAAAAACCTTTTTGTAATGGCATGACTGCTGCAGCGAAATCACGCTTGCCAAATTTCATTTTGACAAGAGGCAAGAGGGATTTACAACAGAAGGTCAGGGATAGAAATAAAATATTCCCTGTTAGTCCTGCAGATCTAGAGCTGCCACTAATCGGTCATCAACTGGGCCTTAAATCATTGTGTTTTCTAACATAATTGTGGGACCGCATTTCAACCCGACGAGACTTCACTGAAATTAGAATAAACACTTCATACTAGGCATCAAGTTCTAGCTTGAATGACAGTAGGATAGGGACTTAACAGTGGGTTTAAAAATTTAACTTTATATTTACCTTTGGTTTTGAAATCGTAATTGTGCCGAAGCAAGATTAAATTGTACGTGGAAAGTGACCGAACCCACAAAACACGTTACGCAAAGGTGGGTTAGCTTTACGATGCGATGCGCTAGTTGTAAATACACACTATTCCATGTATTCGCAGCATATTTTCATGGTGAATAGAATTTTAGCTACATGCAAAATGAGTCTTTATTCCCTTCTTGCTCCTTCACACTGTTTTTTCAGAGCCTAAACAACACTGCTCAAGTGTGCTTCAACTCTAACGAGGTCTGTGTACCACACACCACAAAAAACCAATGGTTTACATTTTAGTTCAATTGCGTAAACGAAGAGTTAGGATAACTAAGAACTTAAAAGGCATAAACAACCTTAAGTAATTCCCCACCATTACGTACGACCTTCAACTCGAGTCGGTATAAACTCCTTTGTTTCTAATTAATATTCACTTTTCAAGCACATATCAAGTCATGAAGTAAGATTCAAGATTTTAAATTCTATCCCCACATCAAATCACTCGATAATTCATTTTTGGTTTCGACATGACCCCTTAAAAAGGTCGGAAGTTTGCATTTCAGATAGGATTGAATTGAATTTGCCAGACTGAGCCTGGGGGGATCTGCTCAGCTTTCCTATTGAAACACAGAAATTAAACGTTTAAACTGAGTTGGTAGAGGTAATTGTAGAAGGGAACGAAGCAAAGCATTGCATGAAACTGTTAGTCTTTGAAATTCCGGGTTCACAATGAAGTAAGTAGTAGCCTGGGATAGGGTTTCACTTTGCCAGTTCGGCAGGCAAACTCTTCTGCAAATGACCTCATTCTGACCGCGCGTTTTCCATTCAAAGTCATAAAATCACTGAAGTAGATGATAACACATTTATTCTTTTATAAGACATGCGAAATTAGAATTTACTTGACCAAAGCATGATTTAACTAAGGGCGAAAGAAAAAGAACTAAAGTGGTGTACTTTGCGGCATTATGAAAAAACGGACCACATTAACTGCCCCAGTTAAGGACTCTACCAAATTACCTTCTACCAATGGCAGTAAATTTAAGAGAGCGGAATATTATAATTCAAATCAAGCGGCAACATCAAGGTTTAATAGATGGGGGAATTTAACTGCATTGGGGAGGAACAGGAGTATTGACTAGATTTACCTCCGTTCCACTAAAATCCTATAACTTCTCTTCCACATCTCAAAAATTGTAACAATTACACTGTCTGGTTATTTCCATTTCTGTAAATAGGCGGAGATGAAGTCTCTTTTACCCCGACATCTTATGATAAGCCACAAAAACTTTAAGTAAACAATGCTGACTAAATATCTTTTTTGAGGAAGAGGTTAAAGAAGTTGGGTTAAAATACAGCCACAAGATTAGTTAAAATGAACATGAGCTTTATGTTGACTGAAAGAATAGGCTCAAACTTCTTAAATAGGGAATAGAAGCAATTAAGATCCCTTAAAAAATTCAATATCTTTTCAAATTACTTAACCATTGGACTATTGGAACGTGGCTAAAGCACCATCGGATCAATTTATTTGCGATGGAAAATTGATTCGAAAGTTAAGATCTCCACAGAATTTCTTTTGTTAATCAAAACCCCGTGAAGAGCATCCGTCTTTTAGCGAAAAGGCCGTTTTGCTTTACAGCTAGATTGTCATTGTTATATGTACTTTATTGAGGGTTATTGCTTGGGAAAAATATTTTTGCACATGGGGAATACTGTATTAGCCCTATTGTTTCTCTCCAAAATGGCAGATTCTAACTCCCTATAGGAGTACTAAGAAAACACACCTCTATTGCCACCCTGACCTTTGCTACAGTGGTGGCAATGACGATGGGATACGAAATAAATGAGTGGTTGCAGCCGTTGGCTGGTGGACATTGGTGGTAACGCCCTTAAGTTTTCAACTACAGCAACCACACCTAGACTTCCCAACATAACAAATCCTCAGGCCTGGGCACAATTAAACTTCCGGTTACGATGCAAAAGTACACAGAAACCTGATCAATCAATTCCATACTCTTTATTTGAATTTTGTTATTAATTCGTCTATTAGTTAATCAATTAGTTCAGGACTCGTTTTGACGCTGTAGTCATGCAACAACTAGTTTTATCAACTAAAGTTTAGCAGTACTGCAGGTGCTGCCATGAAGTTTCAAATATAATACCTTAGTTTTTTACCCCCTCATGAATCTATTCTTCAAATTAAAATTCATTTTAATTAACGAAAATCTAGCATAAACGAGTGACGAATCTAGGCTGATTTTAATCGAGCTAGCCACCACGAGGGTAGAGTTTTCTTTCTGTCTAGTCTCGCGCACTTTGCCTACAGCTATGAGCAGTCTACACAGTAGACACGGCGTGGCAGGTCCGGTATTGACTGATGCTGAGCTATTATGAACCTGGCAGATTTCGACTATAAACTTCGTGACTATTGATAGACGTTGGCACTAGCTTAAGTGCCTTGGGAGAATAAAAATGATTGCACAGATAGTTCAGTCCATTTAAATTTATGAGGTCATACTGGATATGTACGCGAAGTGAAAATGTAGTCCATTTTTACATCACCTTCGTAAACAACTTAATTTAGATATCCTAACACCAAAATAGTCAAAATTTTGGTTGCTATCATACCGCTTTGACATTATAAGACAATTTAAATAAATTGGAACTAAGCTGGATGAGTTCTTCACCCACAAATTTCTTGTGTTAAAGTAAATCAACATTCAAGCTTTATAGGTAAAAAATGCCATCATAAAAATGTATCAAACAAACAAGGAAACAGTACTTTTTCACTTCCTAAAATATATTTTTGAAATTCTTAAAGGATTCTAGGTAAAACTCCTCGATTTATTTAATGACTACAAAATTGTAAATCACACACAGAACAAATGTATGAACACATTACATCATAAAATTTCGTCGTTTTTAATTATGTTGGCAAGCCTCAGCACTCATGTATTTCACCTTTTAGTGTTTCTATGAATCCGTTAAAATGGAATACTTTGGAAGCCTAAATTCCAATTTAAAAAAGACTACCTGAAGAAAATGTGCAGTAGACTCAAACACTATATCGTAAGTTCAAAAATCCCTTATTGAGTCCTAGCTTTGGAGTAAAGCGAGCAATTTAAGCATCAACTTCGTCTGAGGCGAATTTCATACTTTTGCGCTTGTGACTAGTTGTACCAACTTCTTCCAAAATCGGAATTATCAAAAGCGGTGAAGTTATTTAATCCTTTGTTCACTTAACTAAATGCGAAACACGGCTTTATTCAGCATTTCCTTAAGTCTACAAGAACAAAAGAATTAACAATGATTACTTGTTCTAGGCACTTTAATTTCGATTGCTTTGTTAAACTGTCCACTTTCTTCTAAGGGATGCCTTTGAACTTGCCTTCTGTTCCATGTTTTGTTAACCTAAACTGAATTTTTTCACCTATCTGGCTTCTAGTAAAGCTAAAACCTTAGTTAATTTATCATCAACAACTTGAGACAGTACCAAATGTCGCTTCCCAAATGGACTCTGCCAATATGCATTAAGTACTAAAATAAGCAATGAATTATGTCAGTTACATCGAAAACTGCTTGATTTAGTACAATGACAGTTGCAGGGTTTACAACAAAGTAAGTTGCTTGATGTGTTCATTTAATGGCCGCTTTACCAGCGATTGTAAGAGCAAATTTACAGTTGCGTAAATGCAATAAAAAGCAATGATTTACGGCGTTTACTGTTCTATCAAATAGTAACTATTTATTATTTGATTATAAATTTATGCATTTTAAGGTTGGCGGGTGATAAAGCGATATATGAAAGCATTAATGACCCAACTATTTTGTGTGATGGTAAGCATAACGACTTAAAAAAGTAGAAGTATTGTCCCCTCTATGTGTAACAAATCATTATTATGCATTTTAACGCTTCGAAACTGGATCCTAAACAAACGCAGATCGTATTAAAATGTAACAACTCGAAAAAGGTAAATTATTAACATAGTAAGGATAATGTTTATCCTAATAATATCAGATTCACTCCAAAATATTTGCAAGTTTTCTCTACCAGGATATCTGAAAGAAGCCAAGCAACATAAGAAGCAAAGCTTGCCACTAGGTGACTGCAATTCAAATTTTACCAAGAAAATTATGGTAATTTTGCTCTGCTTATAAAGTAAAGTATAGCTGTATTATTCACATTGCATACGCACACCTTTACAATTATGATTTACAAACTTATCATCTTTATTTAGTTAAATAAAAATGCACTATGATGAATTATATAGCATATGCCTTTCTTGAGATCTAGACCTCAAGAACAAGACAGGTAAATTCTTGTAATTTTGTTAAGAAAATATAACGTGAACCGGTTAAACCGAGTACTACGTACATACTTTTGGAATGTGAGTTGAATGATTTGGATGGTTCCCGTATAAGGCTCAAAATAATAAGCAAAAATATTCTGAAGTGACTCAACTTTTAATTAAACTAACTCAATGGGATGTCGAGCATTAGGGATTAAGGTCTTAACATCCAATTCTATTTGGCTAGAGAGTTCCTTGGAAAACCACTGCCAAAATTTTCCGATATAGAACACATAATAGGCGGCATGGTGATCATCTGTAGCTCGTAAAATACATATTTCTGACCTCGAGATAATGTGTGTCCCTATTTTCACGATGCAGTTAATCCAGGACTTAAGTAACGAAATTTCCGCATAGATTTGTGCCGAGGTAGAGCAGGTGCACATTAGTTTAGGTTAAACCTTTTGCGTAGCATGTTAGGCAGCCTTGGAAGGCCAAGCTAGACGTGCTTTCGCGTAGCATAGTGTAATGTATACGTCAATTTTAAAATGTAAAATTAGTTTGGGAAAAATAGACAAATCAATTTATCCTTATGATTGTAGGGCATTGAGTGCAAAACACGAGATGTAATCTGCAGCTTCTAAAGGGATGAATGTGTACGCAATAAATCTCAAGAATTATGAATCGGAGTACTTTTTCTTGATAAGACCATTGGGTAATTTGATGCCTTATTAGAGACCGCTATCAATGAATGGATTGTTTATGAATGGGAGTTTAAAATAAACGTACATGCAGGTGTCATTTTAAGCGATGAATCGCGATCAACCGATTCAACTCAGGATCACCTCTCAACATTACAAAGAATAACCTATTGTTTCATCTATATCTAAATACAATTTCGAAGTGCATCGAACCACAAATAGTCAAGATTTCATAATTTACCTTAATTTGGCTCATTTCTCTGGTGAAAAGTCATGCTGCCTATGCAATTTATGGAATCCGCAAAGATGGATCCCGTTTTTGAAAATGTTGTATATGTCCACATATAAACTAATTTAGTCTCTAATACGGGCTTTTAAAATGTCCACTTCTCTTACTAGCTACTCCAATTATGGCATTGCTATGATATTTTACATATTGAACTCTAGGATTTGGTGACTAATCACTTGGGACCTTCACCATTGTACCTTGCTAGGCGGACTGGCCTCCGGGCAATGCCGGTAACCCTAACCCTTCTGTACATCAACAGTACATATTCTGCTCTAGCAATATGACTTTTTTGTCTTCAGGTAAGTCTTGGGCCGCGAGATTGGTGTCGGTGGAAAGCAAACCCTACCGTGAAGAACAAATGCCTTGAAATCCACTGCTAAGCGATAGGCGGATGAAGTGCACACGCTGCGGGTGGGAGAAGATATAACGATCATTAGCAAGTCTGAAAATGAAGTCTAGCTTCGGCAACTTCCCCAGCTCTGTGTTCTGCAGGAAAGCTATTAACAACTATAGCAACAGCAGCTGCGGCCGTAGAGCATCTAGAGAGTTTTGTTACGAGTTGTCCACAGCGCCTGTGTGAAAACACCTTTACCAGCTCGATAAAAACCAGACAAATAAGGTTAGGCATAAATGAAGTGAGAACAAAGTGGCAATGAGAAATAAAAGCGAAACCTTATCCCAAGGAATGATGCTGAAACCAGTCCTTCGTTATATGACTGCTTTTATGTCGGTATTCATACGATTAGTAATGAGTGCCACATCCCTTCCTGTCTACAATACAGTTCCCACGCAGGACATTGTGGCTAAGTATCTTCTTAGTTACATGGGAGTTTGAAGACCGGCGCAGTCGGTTCCAAAGTGGATTTTTACAGTACCATCTATGTTATGATGGCTAATGCGGAAGGCTGACTAAGAAGAGCACCGGAAACAACGCTTAAAAGAAGAGAGGTGCTTTATTAAGCTTTAATTGTTTGTTTAGTTTCCAGGTGTGGTAACGGACCACTTAGGGGCTTCGTCATTGTACATTTGCTACGTAGGCCTGGCCTGAGGGTCATACCTGTAGCCCTCCAGCCCTTCTGTGCTTCGATAGTGTGTATTCTACCCAAGTATTATGGCTTTCTTTGTCTTCAAGGAAGTCTTGGGTGGCTACAATACTGTGATGACTTGGTGCAAGCTTGGACCAAAGTCTAACATAACCAATTTCTCCGGTTGAATGTTCCTACTAATTATGAGATTTAAGTTACTTAGAAAACCATTTTCTTCCCTTGAATGCCGTTTTTAAAATTGATACTAGACTATGACAATGTTTTTGTACCAAGTTAGAAAATCGATTCAAAACAATGACTGTAGCACGAAAAGTTCTGTCGCGGGAACAGCTACTTGGCTCTACATCATGTGAAAGCAAATGAAGGGGGAGTTTTTAAAAATCCACTTACTTCAGCAACAAATTCTACTGTGGCTGAGGATTTAGTTTACTAGATGACGCGTTAGCCATTTGCAAGATAAAGTTACATATGAATTTATTATTTAGATTGAAGGTGGCATATCAATGGTATAATTAAGGATAGAGAAGAAATAAGTAATAATTTTGGAATGAGACTTTTCACAAGTAAATAAGGAAATTAAAGGAGGGTAAAACAACAATTACAAGAGATTTATATATAAAAGAGTCGTAAGGCTTAAATGCGTTTCAAATTTCTCACAGACTCTAAAAAGCCAAAGTAAAGGTAAAAACATGGGAAAATAAGTTGGAACTTTGGACTCTTCTTGATTTGTTTTGTTTTAACTTCTCGCCGGTAGCACAAAACACCCTGATTGATTCAGCCGCATAAATTTATGTAGATCGCATCACCCCAGTCCATTTTTCATCCAGCTGAATGATTCAACATCTTCGTGTGCAGCTTTTCGAGTGCATTTCCAGGTCGCGGTAAGGGAAAGGCGGGGAACCTTCAGAGGTAATTTCTAGTTTAATGACGATAAAGGCGAGAAATCATGATACTTAGGCATTTTAAGATTCAGTTTATTGAGTTATGCTACTAAATATTTTACCCTAAATGCACAGATTGCTTGGCGAGGACAAATGTTAAGTGCCTTTGCAGGTAGTGGAGGTTGCTCAAGCTATGCACGATACCTGATTTCATTTACTTATCGTTTTGCCAGTATGAGGGGTCAACCAGTGCATAAATACGACTCAACGTTAGTTTTGAATATGCGAAGGCCTTATCAATATTGCTTCTCATCTTCTGTGACACTATTATGCAAATAATGTCTACACTGGCGTGACGGAGTTTTTGAAATTTCAAAGCAGCTTCCTGTAAACTTCATGTTTTCAAATTGATGCCTCTACTGAAGAAAAAGGATGATGTTTTGGATGTTTGGAGATTAGTCACCCAACTCGTAAGAAGCTGAAAGCAGAGAAACAAAACAGCCTGAGCGACTAGGACCTTACTCTTTTTCAAATCCCCACGTTTTGATTCCTTATGAAAGCTTGAAAAAATTCTGCTAAGACATGCGTGATCCGCTAGCTTCGGGCACTTGACCAAGCCAAATCCGCACATTCATGAGAAAAACGCATCAGGGTATTAGGTGTTAATACCTTAAATTCAGCTCAGTGTAGCTCATTGCGAAGTCGATGGGAAGTTTGCAAATAAAATTTCGTGAATTTATCAGATGAGCAACGATAGTTCCAGTTATTTCCGGGCTTAAATTTACGGCCTTTTTAAAAGGTATGCGAAGTATAATGGGACGTAAAGGTAGCCGTGAAAGCAGAAGCAACAGTTTTATACCAAAGGAAATCAAAAAGGTTGGTAAGCCAGGTGAAGCGGGAGTATGAAGATGCAAACAAATGTAACACAGTACTCGGTGGCAATGAAGCAGCAGATCTAAATGCTACGAAATAATACGTCGAACCTAGATTATGCGATTTAAAGCACTTCAGTCTGGTTACTCGATTTAGAAGTAAAAAGCATTAAAATTTAGTAAAATATAGCATATTCAATGTGTTTGCTGCAATATTAAGGCCTGTATGGCACTACCATTCACTGAAAAGAATTTCCGGGATCTGAATGCAAATGTCTCGTATCTACTGCTGCCTCCACCAGTCCAGTCAGCCACATCACGCTGACTTATTTCATCAACAATGTTAGGCAAACGGTACTTCATGACTGACAAAGGAAGCATTGAATTCTTTGTCCTCTTTGAGTAGCTCTAATACCTGAAGTATGTTATAGGTATTCTACTCTCTGATGTTTCTGAGATAGGTTTTTGTAGGCTTCCGACAAATTTTTCTTGCTGACTTATCTCGAGCCTAGTAAATACTGTTTTTTCGGACACTGGCCTGAAGTGCATGATCTTTAATCCTATCTCCTTAATTTATGAAAGTCGTCAGACATTTGAGCCAGAGGTTATTCTGCATCAATTGCAGGGTTCGCGTTTCTTCTGCAAACTTGACTCAAAAGTTACCCTTTTACAGATTCCTTTTAGGATGCCCCCAGAGGTATGTGTACGATCAGTACTCATTTAAGATTCATTTGCCATAGGCTCCTTCCTTTAGGTCTGAATGTTTCGCTGCCAATCTTTGGGAATATGGTGAGTTTTGTCACGAGTAACTAGGAGAGAGGCGCGATTTACCCCAATCATGTCGTTGCCCATGCTCCCAAGATACAACTTCATACTCTAAAAGTCTATCATCGGGAGGCTTAATTCATTGCATGGGAGTGTATTTTTGGCACGCCAACCATTTTACGTCTTTGGTTTTTGATAGGCGAGGACACTTATAAGCTTAGTTCCACTCTCTTTTCCTCACTCTTTTAATCTCCATCCTCACCGTCTTTGATTCTGTTCTTTGATAGACCATCATTAGTATTATTCCCGATTTTTCTTGCCTAAATTTACTGACCCACCAAAGCCGTTATTTGATCTGTGATTTCGTGGTACCCTCACCTGATTGGACTCAAGCGAACATGCTGAGAATCTTTTTGGATTTTTTTTCTTCCACACTTTTACCCATTTTTCTCCATATCCACACCAACTATGTACACAGACATTCCTACAACAGGCATCGCTGCAGTATTAAAGAAATATAATTGCCCTATTTTGGGGTATGTTCAAGCTCATAAGGAGACACTTGCACGAAGTTTCCTACATATTTGTTCGGTAAGTGCTTCACGGTAGCCACTGACTGCAAGGTCGTGAAATTTACCTACAATTCTTAGAACTTGTTGACAAAATTCTCCGCTTCAATGATTCAACGATAAGCATTGCATTAGCTACTTATTCTAGAGATTTTCATCACTACAGGGCTAAGTTTATGCCAGATGCTACCGCTGAAGAGGTAATACCTCCGACTTCCTCCTTTCGTAGCTAATACTTATTCCACGGGATAAAATCATTTGCGTTGCACCAAGCATCAGCATGCCATTCTAACTTCATTGTGTGAGGTTCGTATAATTCCATAAATGTCATAAGGAATTTCAGAATAAATCTGATGGATTACTGGATTCTGGAGATCAACTTATATTCTTTCTACACTGAGATAAGCAATCTTGAAGAAGGTTCATACAAGAACATCACGATGATTTTGAAGGCTGGTAAAGCATGCATGCAGACTACCATGTTCCATACTTAGGCCAATGCAATGAATAGGTTACTTCAAATTCATACATTGATCAGAGGATGTTCCTTTGTGTATATTTTACTCCAAATGTATCTTGAAAAACATTCATCTGAAAAAGAGTGTCTAGTGGATCGGTGACTGGCGCCTGGACATTCGTGGCCCCAGTCGTTCCGCTAAGGAATTTGTGCTACTCCTTAAGAGTACCTTCAAATCTGACAAATCCTAGGATGGACATTTTTCTGATGTAGCACTGAAATGCTGCGCAATGTGACGTACCTCTTCGCGAGTCATGTTTTTAGGCCAAATATACTTAATCTGGACTCAGCATATTTCTTGTATTCGTTAGAAATTGTAGCCAAGAGTATGACCCCTTGTTCGTGTCAACGTCTGGCATTAGGTCTCGACGATTCGTTGAAGATAAGCTAATCAACTTATGCATGGGTGACCAGCATCTGATCTCCTGATTCAAGCACCAGTTGCAGAATTCCTCGGTGCATTGCAAATGCCAAACATCTGAAGAATCTAAAGACTTCTGACGAAATACCGCAGCTAAAAACTACAGACTGACTTACAGTAAAGCACCGGAGTAACCCGGAACTCTTATTTTCTTGTATACTGCAGTGGATTTTGTGAACGGTTCGGCGCACGGTATCTCTCACTACTCAGATTTTATTCAACTGTCACTATGAAATGCCCAATGGCTCTCAAATAACATCCAACGTTGGTTCGGATGCGCAGAGATCTTATTCCTACTGAGATTCTCGTCATCTTTAGCATTATCCCAATATATTGTATCGAAATATGTTTACACAGGTGAATTAAATTTAATATTATTCTTTTTGGATCTACGGTTTATAATTCGTGCTTTACGAAAAGATAATTATCTGACCTTCTTTAAAAACTGCTTTATTCACGGAAAACAATGCGTAGCTGTGTAGCAGGATAATATTATTGGCATGTGCTAGTGTACACCACTTTATATTTTCCCATAGTTAACAGTATTGTTTATCGTACTACTCTAAATATGCGCACGAAAAGGTAATTAGACCAACCAAGCCTATTTTCAAAAAGCCAGACTACAAGATGATGGCTATTTAATCAATTTTTAACCACTGTTATATAAATAACACTTTCCTGCCTAAATATTTCCTACTGCTATAGAAATCGCTACCAAAATAACAAATAAATTAACCGCAATTTGATTGTGCATTCAAAAATTTAAAGAATTGGTTTCCAGCGACTCCTTTTAATTCAATTTACCTCTAATTTTTATAATTCATTGAAGAAAGGGATAGGGCATATGAAGAACTCGAGAAGACAGGAAGATGCTGGTTTAAATACTGAAGACCTAGTTTTTTCTGCAGCCAATATGGAAGACATGTGAAATGATCGAAACTGGGTCTTAGTAGGCAAATAAACATAAGTATCCAACGTAGCTACAGACAACCGCATTTACTGAAGCCAAGGTGGGATTTTTTAGGAGGTAAATAGGCAAAATTTATTTATAGATAAGGCTCCCTGCATTTAAATATCTCACTATCTAGAAGTTTCTAATACATAACAAATTTATGGCAATTTTAAAACAGCATGTGATAATAATGAGTGGATCACCAGTTCAAATTTGCATGAAACGTTCTAAATTGGTCAAAACTTACCAATTTACACTGGAGCGTATTCATCAAGTTTAAGTGAGACTGACACCTAATTTTTTAAAATGATGCATTAATAAAGTGGAGCTTAGTGAGAACAAACATCGTTTTCTGATAGAAGTGGTCTGGAGAGAGTGGTGGCAAAAACGACTACTTATAAATGGTGTTGATTGGGGCGAACTTGGCAGATGCGAATAAGGTGACATAAAAAGTAAAGTGAAAAATCTGCAACAGCGACAGGCGGCTATTGCTACCTGTTCCACAGCGTCTGGACTATCCATTTGGTGACAGTTACGTGTTCTCGAGGAAGAACAATTGGTATATTTAGAGGGGCCGATGAAACATTCTTAATAGAAAAAAAACCAACAAGAAAAAACTAAGTAATTATTTAAGTGACCAGTCGCTTGAAGGTTTCTTAAAAAGCCAAATTCTTGAACCCTAAAAAGATCTTGCAGACGCACAAAATTTGGGCTCGCCCTTGATAAACTCGGCTCTGACAACCCTCATTTACTTTTTATTCAAGATCTAAGATTTTTGATTGAATTTAAAGTTGCACAGGTAGAAATGGAATGCAAAACTCTAGAGAAGCATTTATGATTCTAACATCGCTAACAGAATGTTGCTGTGCAGTATCTATTAGTAAAACAGTTTGTTTTTAGCTAACAAATTTTGATCAAACTTAGGTAAATCTAAATCCCAGCAAAATTTAATTACTTTTTGTGAAGTGATTTGTATTAATTAGTCCCGGTTCTCAAAATGGCAAACTGTATTGAAAGACGTTAGTTGTTTAACTCTTGGTTTTGGTAAAGGGGCAACTCTGGTCTCCACTCCCGTGGCTTCATCGATTGGGCTGGTCTGAGGGCCATGCCATTAGCCTCATGGCCTTTTTTATGCTGACAATGCATATTCAGCCAAGTATTATGTTTTTTCGTCTTCAGGGAAGTCTCGTTGCGCTACAATACCATATCAAATGTAGATTAATACACATTGTAAACTGTCACCATGATACTACAATTCCCCAAAAATTAAAAAGGCGCATATAAAGTGTCTGAATTATAATACATCACATGTCTTGTTAGTAATTTCTTACATTTATCTAAATCTTACAGCATTATCCGTTTATTTGTTCGGAGAAGGTGGATTCTGGTTAGAAAGAAGTCGACTAATTACTCCTTAAATTTCGTGGCCTTTTATGGCACTCTCCGACAACAATTTTGCTATCTATTCACACAAACGCAATTCGCATTCTCGTCCTGATAGAACAGATGTTTAGATTGAGGAGGTAATACTACATGAGAGACTATATAAGATTAACCTTACTTAGCTATTTCAAAGCAATTAGTTTAATGTGACAAGTGGATTTTGTAATAAATGATAGGATATTGGTTTTAAACTTAATATAGATATTTGAGTTGGAGGACGTCTTGCTTCTTCTGCTGACACATGAACCGTAAAACCTGTATTGAGAAGGGTGTTCTTAGGAGTCTGGAAATTTTGAAGGTAGATCTTGAGGAACAAATAGTACTAAATTAGATGCCAAGGGTAGATGATAATTCTTAAAGTGAGCACAATAAGGTTACAAGTAGTTGCCGAAAACGACCAAATGATGTACTAAGTAGGTGATTAATCGGAATTATCCTTTCTCCAAGCATCAAAATTATGTAAATGATCTTCAAAAATATTATGAAATGAATTTCATAAGCCTCCTTTTACTTTTAGTAATTGATTTTCTGCTAGGTTAAAAGTAGAATGATTAGCGAGTAGATCATTTTTAAAACTTGAATACGAAGTTCATAGTGTTGAATAATTTACTGATGATCTGCGAATAAAAGGCGAACTGTTAACCTGCTTTAAGCAAATGAAGTTTCTTCCGCGAAAAAAATTCATGGTAACGGATCACTAGAGTGTTGATTTGGTTTTTCTGGTACAGCTTTGTTCTCTAAGATGCCCTTATTTTATTGTTGGCTTGTTTGTACAGCGGAATCGCGTCTAAGCAAATGTTAACATCGCAAAAGCTTTGTTTTATTCATTAGAAACATTGTTTTTTGAAGAAGGCCGGCCTAAGAAGTGACGTGCACTCAACACAAAAAGATGGATTAGTTTACAGGACCTCGATGAGATTGTGACGCATTAAAATCTAGCATGAACTACGCGTAGCATGCAAATGTTGGCGGTTTAGAATTTCAGATGATGGTTAAGGAGATTTCGATCGTTCATATTGATGGGTGCACTTCTTTTGAATTCATGTTCAGTCCTAGGCAAACATTTTACCCTCCTCCAGCACTTTGAACTACCCGGACATCATTTTCCTACTAACTAAGGCCCTTAAAGTTAAAATCCAGTTTTTCAAATATTTTAGCAACTACACGAGCAAAGTAGCATTATGGAGACGCGATCTGTATCTCTTTGGAAATACTAGACCACTCTACGTCCAAATGATTTGGAGTGGAAGAGACGAAACAAATATTGAGCAACTTGTTATAGTAATAGAGGGCTGTATTACATATCACGAGGAACCCAAGAATCATTTTAACCTCCGTTTTGCAATGCAAAAGTGCTGTGAATTTCAAAAGACGCGCAATGCATGTTTGTTTGAGTGCACTTTTTAGGTGAGAAGTATTCAGTGAAAACGAATCTTGTAACTTAGATGAAACCCCTTGGGTAAAAGAGTATTCTCGACTCCCATACCCCTCACTTCTGTCCCCTTCTCTAAATAAAACCAGTAAAAATGTCCTTACCTAGTCAGCTTACTTGTTGCAAGGGAATGAAGGTTGAATAAGGAGAGATAAGCGCCAATTTTTTTACACTGGTGGTAGCGTCAGCGGACCTCCCTTGTCCAAGGATGATGGGGTTTTAAAAAGGCTTGAAACGACCAAATTTAACCCCTAGCTCTAATCTCAACTCCAGAGAACACCAATGATCCTCCGTATCCTCCTACGGAATATCTTCTCGCTTGCTGTAGGCGCAGGTATTAACCCCTTCTACTGAGTTGGAATAATGTCACTCGACCTTATCCTAACTCATCATCTATCGGGAAGAGCAGACACTAGCCAAAGACTTTTCCTTCGCCACTAAATAGTGGGCAAAGACGGCAAGGAGTACATGAAAAACTTCCGGGTTCTAGCGGAATGAGCCTTTCTTAAATCACTCCCGGACAGTGTTGCTAGATGGATAACCGCGCAGTTCAGAAGCAGGTTTGATCACTCCTTATGGTCGAGAAGTTTGGCAGTGCAAATGCCAACCTTCTTAGCCAGATAGACAAGTTCGCGACCAGAAAGTGCTGAGAACTGTTTACGGTCCTGCGCAACGACAACCGGAACAGGCGACTAAACTCAAAACCTAAATATCAAGGTCCTCCACATTATATTGCTGAATTTGGCATACTTTCACTTTTCTACCCTGTTTGCTCCCAAAAGGGCTCCCATTCATTTCTGCAAGCCCCGGGTAAACCAGAAGGACGTCAATGCAAAATCCTCCTTGACTCTGGTGCTGTTAAATCATTAATGAGTTTTCAAGCCTTCCCTGCCCTTTGTCACACGATTAGGACCCCTTCACTGTTTACAAGACTACGTTTGGCATTAGGAAAAGAGACGGTATTAAAGGGGAATCCATAGTTAAAGGTCAGTATAGGCAAAGAATCCTGGTAAGTGAAGTGAATTATATGTCCAGAACTGGTTTAAGACGAGATTCTTGGCTCTGATTTTTCACAAAACACGAAAGCCACCCTGAATTTTTACCTGTCAAAACACTGGAGCTAATACAGCCCTTTTGATACCGAGTGAAACCATCGATGGTATTAGCAATACTCTCTTCGAGGCCGCAGTTATATTCATGAACAGCCTGGATGACCCTTGGGCGCAGCCTAGTCATGTCACCGTAAACGAGACAAAGGGGCTTCACAAACTACTGGCAAAGTACGCCAATACAATATCGTGGATAGGGGTTAAGCAGTATATGCGAAATACACGACAGGTACCGAGGAAGTTAGACCCACCTGACAGCCATCCAGACGCATACCACCTCCTCTGCTAAAAAGAAGTAAACCAACTAGTCAAACAGATGATTAGAGACGAGGTCATAAAGCTATAAGTCACTATGGCTCCCTCAGGTTGCTCTTATAAAATACGACCCAAGTTTACAGCTGTGTGTCGACGTTAGAAAGGTAAACGCAGTAACTAAATCAGCTATTATATTGCCAAACGGGTTTAACAGACTCCAGGCAATGCCATTTGGCCTCTGTAACGCGACAACCACCTTCCAAAGCTTAATGTAATCCATTTTAATTGGCTTATTCTCTATACATTGTGTAATCTTTTTAAATGCCATATCTTACTCGGTTGAGACATTTAGGAGCATAACGCCAACCTGGGTCTAGTATTGGACCACCTATCTCAAAAGGGTTTCCACTTATCAAATATGAAGATGAAGCTTGCGTACTAATCGAAAAAAGACCAACGCCAATGGCATGTGCAGAGACCATCCCAAGGGGGAGAAGAGAGGATGGTGCTTAAAAGGACGAGGGGGTTATGTAGTAAATGCTTGCATGCATGTACCTTTTAGGCGAGAAGCTTTCACTGAACCCGAATCTTCTAAATGGGAACCCATCAGAAATCCCTGAGGCAGAGGAGTACTCCGAACTTCCATACCCCGAACCCCTACCCCTTGCTCTAAACATTACTAATAAAAATACTTTTATCTACTCACTTCATTTGTCCCAAGGAAGGGAAGAAACGCATGCTAAATCTTTCACGGATGGCACTGATTTCGTATTTGTATGTAAATGCTTAATACCCCATCAAGAACTTTCCCGTATTTTATCGAGATTTGCCTCCGGATTTTCTATTTTAAGGCGAGAATTTTAAAGTTGCCTATCTATGTACAAATGCTGCGGCAAGAACTTCTGCTAATATTTCGGGAGTACGAATATGAATGAAATCCCTTAGTAATTGAGGTGTTACGATAAAAAAATCAAAAAAATCATATCATATCTTCTTCCTTGTGCAACCAGTTTTTTTACGAAAAACGAGCTAGGGTTCAACAAGCCTCCAGTTGATACATGATGCACCAATAGTAGGATTAACTCAACCTTAAAAACTTTCCACAAAATCCTTTCAATGTAATTGGCAAGAAACATTTTGAAACCCAAACAAAGGTATTTTATCCGTAAATGGAAATTCGCTTTGTGTAAAAATGATTTCGATCGAACTATTTAATTTTCATTCTTGTCCGTTTTTCATTGAATCTTCCATTTTTGAAAAATAATTTATCAAACACCTCTTCATTTTTTTATGAAGCGCATTTATTTTTTTTGATTAGCACAAAGGAAAATATTTTCATCCAAAATATTGAGAACGAAGAGATAAATGCTTGTGATTCTCGCCGCGATGCTACTTTTCTTTTTTTATTTTTCCCAAAAGTATATCATTCAAGTAAACGGATGTAGGCCACAGGTAAAAAATCCTCTTTAAACCGAAGAAAGGACAAGACAGAAGGAAATGCGACGGATTTTTTGGCATTTACAGTAAAATGTCCAAAAGCATTAATTGGATTATCTTTTATGTTTGATTAAAATATCTCTCATCATTTCATCACACGCTATCATCTTGCACCGCTACTTTTTGTCTATAGGCTTGTTGTAGCTCATTTAGGTAATAAAATCTTCGCCCTGGAGTGCCTGTAGTCTATCTTTTCATAGAAAAATAGAACTGGTAATGAGCACAAATACCTCAGCCAAATACATTGGCGTTTCGCTGTTATTCCCACAGAAGAGGAATGGGAGATTCAGTTTAGTTTTTCCAACAATGAGGCGTAAGACATGCTGAAACATGCAAAATATGACAGCCTTGGAGTAAACCAGCGAATTTGTTTATTAACATGGCCATGATAGTAACCGAATTGGTGACATTGTAGGAACCACAAAAATGATGCTAAATTTTACCAGGGTTATGTACAATTGGAGTTAATTCAGATTTAGTTGTTGACCTCCTGAAGAGAAAGTGCTGCCAATAACTCATTTAAAGTTCAGACTAAAATCACTCTCAAAGTAGATACATTATTTCCATGGATCAAATTTGTAATTCACGGTATCTTTATTATACTGGGTGACCAAAATGTTTGTGCAATTTCCGATGACTTGAGGTGACTTGTGGGAACTTGTAAAGTACAAGCATTATAAGGGATGGATATGAGCCGCTCTGCCTGTATAGTGTCATCTATTGTGTCCTGTACTACCTTCCAATTCACTTTGAATCCGCATATCTAAAAGTCTCGATTGAACGTGATGTGATTTTAGTTAGTCTACTTAATGAACCGATATTAACCTGTTGATTACTACATTTTCTTGATTTTACACAACTACTTGCGAACCAGATTATACAACTGGGTAATAAAAATGAGATGACAGAAACTGAGATGATTAGGGCTAGGTTTCTTGTTTCTACACAACAAAATTCCATAACTGCAAAGGGCAAAGCAAGTTCCTGTTGTCCGGAAAGCATCAGTCATCTGCTTTTCATAGAAACCTCATAGTAACCTATCAATCTATCACAAAAAAGGTATTTCATCTAAAAAACATCGATGCATACGAAAGCCAGGAAATGATTTAAAGGCTGACAAATATGTCTTGTTAAAGGGTGTGGACATTCATCTAGAGAGTGATTGTGGCGCACTATAATCTAGGGGCCATCAGCCATTGAACATGCGGAATCGTGTAGCTAACAAAAGATAAGGTCAACAATCATAGCTAATGACTAGCGGCTGACCTTCAAGTGACCATTAGTATACGTGTGGTGAAAACGGTTTGTAAGTTTCCATGCTTATAATTGGTTCTTTGCAAGAACCCCTCAATGGTAACTCTGAGCTGAGTAAACAACGTGGAAACATCGTTTGCCAAAGTTTATTCCCTAAAGAACACTAAATGTTATTATATTTGTTCCGGGATTCTTGTGTTTCATCACTTTAAAGGTGTTTTGAGTTTTGACTAGAATCTTGATCTGCGTAAACTAGTAACTAATGAAGGGCACATAAGCAGGGCGGTAATAGACAAACGTCTTTAGCCAAAACATTTATCCTTCAACAAAACCCTTTGGAAAAAAGTTTTGTCATATCCAATAAAACCCCCTTTTAAATACCAATTCTGGGAAAAGTGTTTTATTTTGATGTTCTGTAATGCAGTGAATAAGTTTACTTCATTGGTGGCAGGAAAATGTGGTATCTCTTGATCCACTTAGGGTAATAGAAAATAGGTGTTAGAAGGAAGAGATAATGCTTGCATTAAAATTAGTAGTGACCAAGAAGGTGTAAATAGACATTCACCTCAATTATGCATGACAAGCTAGCGTGCAGATTTTTCTTCACACCTAAATGCCCATTGTTGATTCATGCATATCAAGACATCAACATTTTAAGAACACTGAATTTCACATCTAAAGTTCAAAGAGATATGCCCGTTTTTGCGTGGGTTATCTGGAAAATGAATAAAAACCCATCTGCAGTACAAATCCTTTCAAGATTTTTCAGAGGCCTTAACTATAAATAGCCTGTGCATATACACGTTCCCACATAGAACTATACGTAAAGTGCAAACTAAAAGGACTAATACCGAAATCGTTTTAATCCAAACCGTGGAAACATTTCATAAACCTTGCACTATAGTGGAGCACGATCTAACAGTACACAAACAGATGGGAAGGTTGATTCATAGAATTAATAAAAGTAAATGCGAAGTAAATCCCATCCACTTAATAAATAATTGTGTAAATGTCCTCTCAATTTCCCACTGTATTTAGTAGGAAAATACGACCAACTAGGCAGCGAAATGTATCTCAATTAGTGTAAAGACAAAAGCGACATTTTCATTTAGCATTGGGTTCGGTGCATAATTAGTAGCTGTCTAGATGGGCAGCCTTCCAGTACGATGGCCCTGTTTATAGAGCGAAAACGTTTAGCTCTTTTTCATAGTAAGGCCGTCACCGTGGATGAGGTAATTTCCATTGCATAAATTATGAAGCATTGTTTAAAACTTATCATGAAAAATCCTAGCCCCAAAGGAGTAAATATGTTTGGATATAGGAAAACTTTTTAAGTTGCTTTAGATGAAGAATAAACGAGGTAGGGCAATGGGTTCCTTCAGTATCTGTGTCCATAATCAAAGATGCAGTTAAATTTCTCCAAGTTGGACACATTAAAATGTCGTAATTGCCCGCAGTTATCGAGTTTAAACTTGTAAGGGTAATGTTCACTGTTACTAGAACCTCTCTTTCCTCCTTTAACATTCCGGACCTCATATGCATCTACCCGGAATAACATGAGATTCAGCTTAAGCAGGATTCGTATTAGAGCACAGATGATATATTCTATCGGAAACCAAGATCGACGAGGCAGTCAAAAAAATAAACGGGAAAAGAAATATTTGCATTAACTTAAAGACGTTGATACTAAGGATGACCACAAAATTCACCATTTTAAAGAAATTTGAAGTCAATTTTTACCATCTTCATGTAACAAGATCATTTTATCGAAAAATTACCTTTTTAAAATTGTTATGCAAATGCGTCAGTCTTAGCTTATCTCCAAGTTGATTGCTTGAATAATTTGGCTTAATGACCGTGTTTGTTTGTATTTAACAAACAATTAGTAAAAAAATTAGTTCGTCAGTGGCGCTTTCCGTACTCTACATTCATTTCCCTAAAACAAGGGACTTGAAGACTATCCTAACATTACCATCACAATAAAACTCATTAGGACGAATACACTTGAATTGCTAAAAAATAAGAAATGCAGGAGAAAATGAGAGTATGATCAACTCTAGAATCCGGCTACTTCAAAACAAAGAAAGGGAAACAATCAATTAGACCACAGAAAAAGACATTTCTTTTGCTGTTATCTGTGATAAAGTGGGAGGTTGTTGTGAGATGAAAGAGGGGAGAGTGATATCGGCTGTTCCCAGTGCACAATTTTAACACTTTATTTGCGTCTTAGATGGGACCTAAGTCCCTGCATTACCTTGCCGCAAAACGAGTAGAAAGAGTAAGATAAAGTGAAGTACCTCGATATTTAATAAACGCCTCTTATTCAATCTAAAAGGGAAAATTTGTTCCGCATTCCTATATCTCAAATAAAGCCTACACTTTCTCTTACTTTTCTTCTACAATCAATCAATCCCAAGTTTTAGGCCTTCTTACCGTCGCGGAGCTAAAAATAGTTTTCCTTAGCCACATGTTTTGAACCTGCATTTGTGTTTTCTGCACCTACATCTCTACTGAATCATTGTCAAGTTTCGTGCTTGTCCGCACGAAGAAGAACACGCAAATGGCAGTGCAGGCTACGAAAATTTTGCTAATAAATATGCGATGCTCTAGGGTCGTCGTTGTAATTAGCATACAGCCATTAAACACATCAGACACCATAAAGCCTAGTTCACCTAAAAGTATGCAGATCTCAGACTTCCAAACAGACTACCATGAGCACAGTGCTTCATCCCATCTATCCTTACTCGGGATACTGCAATAGATTCAAGCTGTTAAAATATACAATGACCTTAAACTTCACTGGTTGCCTTTTTTACACATCTTACTGGCATTTAATTCCTACTTATCAGGAGGTAAAAGCCTAAAATTGGTAGGTTATTGAGTATTTATCTTTCACCGTGATTTGACAGGTTACAGAGAAGATCGATTTGCCATTGTGTATATTAATAAAACAATAACCTCAAGGATATTACGAAGGTTTTAGGCAAAATATTAATAGGATAATAAAGAGGTTATCTTCAAATAAGGCGTTAAGGTCAATCACAGGAATTTTACAAGAGAAGAGAAAGAAAATAGCATTTATGAATTATGAAGTAAGTTTATGTTTGATAGGCATAAACAGTGAATTTTATATATACATATATGTTTCGTTAGTCAGCCTCTTAGGAAGGACTTTTAATAGTCTTCCAAATATTTATTAGGCAGATGATGTTTTCCTCTTTAAAGAGAAATTAAAGATTTTGGAAAACATAGTAAATACCAGTCGCTGGCATATTTATTAACAAATTACATACCCATATAATCGTATGTATATTCTAGATTTGAAAAATAGCAATAGTTTTGAGAGCTTGACCACTCGACTACTCTGGGAGTTTAACAGATGAATTCTAAATCTACATCAACATCGTTAGGATGCTTGTCGAATATCGTTCAAATCCTAGTCTTATTTTTAACATAATGGTATAAAGATTTCAAACAGTAAGGTCTATATTCCTACTGTTAGCGATAATGCGATTAAGCAAATCTTCAGTCAACTGTTCGCAAGCTGGGCACTTAACCCTTCCCAAGAAACTCTCACTCAGAAGTAAAGGCTGCTTATTGACTACCAAGTGGGTTCAATGACCAAGAAGGCATGATGCGCTGAACTCGATAGGCAAACACTAATTACCTAAAAATCTGTTTACTGAATTGCTTCTTCTTTTACCTACGGGTACGACAACTCCTGTGGAGATTAATGAACACGAATGAAGAGAAGAACTGAAAATCGTCGGATTTGATGGGCAAGAATGATACATCCTTCTAGCTTTTGAATTTTATTGAAATATTTCACGCTTAAGGTGAAGTGTGAAAAGAGAAGTAATAAAATTTAAACTGTCTGAGTTTGGTAACAATTATTTCTTAAGTAGCTGATTAATATGTAAAATTTTACATCTGTCTTAGATTTACACACTTTTACTGCCTAGGGAATTCCTGCCCCATTAATCCTGATGAAATTCTTCCACTTACCTAGCTATGGGCTTCGCTGTTGTGCTTGAAGGGGCAAAAAGTAAATTAGAGAATCACCAGAGTGTTATTCAGAACTCACGCAGTCTCAGCGAACCCTTGCAGATGAACTGTATGCCAGTAGCTTTGCGGTTAAATATGTCTTTTGCTTTTAAAAAACGGTTAGTTAGAAATTGGCTTCCATTTCAACTAATTATTTGCTTAGTCATCCAACTGACGTGAAATACCAAGATTTGTAGGAAGCACCCAACTATATTGATAGTTGCATGCTAGTGGTAATTGACATCCACTAGAGAACCATCACTTAATGGAAGGTCAGTTAATAAAAGTTGACCAGCATGTGCTCTCTTTTCAGTAAGAGACCTTTAGCAAGTGCATAACACCCATTTTAATCATTTTAAAAGTCGATTTTTACGGAAGCTGTAGAAAAGTTCACAATGTTGGTGGAATAACTATTTCTTCTTAAAGTAACGAAGTTGAGAGAAGGGCAAATTAAAAGTTGGGTGGTTAAATTAATAGAAACCTGCTCGAATAAGTACCATTTTCCCAGAAGATTCCGCCTCTCTCAATTAATTCTTGTCACGTGGGTAAGAATACGCGACAATGCGCTGGATCACATTTTAAGCAGATGAAATGTGAACAAACCTTTATCTGGTCCCACAAACTTTTGCTTGTCATTTCTGACGCAAACAAATCTCAACTTTACACGTGTTACATATACCTAATGCTGAAAATTGGATGCATGTTTCCACATTAAATGTGATAAGTCTTAGTTAGCAGGACGGGTTAAATTTTGATAAGATTTTACTTACAAATTTAAAAAAACTATTGTTTTGCCATTAACGACAGTGCAAAGATGAGAAGAAAAAATTGCTTAGCTCATGAGTAATAATTGCAGCTATAAAGATGGCCCTAATAAGCTTGACAAGATGAAACTTCCTGCATTGAGAATTACATTTTTTTTGCAAGTCCCACTGAATGAGATTAATGATGGCATGAAGTGAAATTATTCCTTTAAACGTGATTTTTAACAATAATTGTAGGTAGGGTAGAGTCTGAAATATGTAGAATATGAGTACTGATGTCATAATATCTCAACGTGCACGTGACTACAGAGGAAGCCATGCATAATCTCACTTCAGCCATCTCTCATGTGTGAAAATGTTTACAACGCACGTTTGAACACGCGATTGTCGAGTGGCTGCGGGGCCCTGAGGCCAATACTAAAACCACCTGATTGTTCTCATAGGCCGTCGCGAATTTGCAATTAGCGGTGATTGAGCCTTACACGAGGTCTGGGGACTGAAAAGCATGATTGCTTTTAGTCAAGTTTGCTACCTCAAGACGCACCTAATACTTTGTTTGCAGTTATTTTACTTGGCGATGTTATTGCTAGATTCAACTGGGTTGGCTGTTAAAATATGAAATAATTATAAATTAGATGCTCCTTTTAGCCCATTAAACTGCATTTGTGTTTTTATAGCAAGCAGTATGCCTTTGCTGATTGGCAGCAAAAGCAAATGCTTACTACTGCAAATCATCTGTTGCGACAACTCCACTAACTAGGCTGCGGCAGCAGACCACGTGCAGTCCTAAAAGCAATATTATTGTGAAGATCGATTTGAGCCAGTAAAGTAAATTCAAATTCCCGGCCCATCCTTCATCACTATTGCCTTAATAAGAAGTACAACAAAGAGCAAGACGCAGCAGCTTTGAAAGCGACTAAGTTTTGGTACAATTTAAACTTGCATCAAATATCTGCAGACATTGAAAATTTTAGGGGTGACATCATTATAATTGGGGCGTTGCTATTTTTAGACCTAATAGATGGTTATAATTTGAAAAGATGGGACGGATGCCAATACAGCCCTAACTTTGTTAAGCCTCCAGTCGTATGTAGCAATCATTTATAATAAGCGGATTATTTACCTTTCCTTCTTTCCGTCTTCTTCTCCTCTTGGTTAATTTATAGTTCTTTTGCAGATAAAAAACCAAACAGCAGAGGAAAAACATGCTAGCCCACAACGTGGCCTAAAATTTTTTCTTAGAGGTAGATAAAACCGATGCAGCTATAACCACACGAGGTTTGTACCAACAGAAAACTGGTTTAGGTCTCCTTTTAGTCATTCAGTCATTCCAAGATTTGATTAAAGATCCCTTTGTTTCACCAATGCAGTAAAATCTTGATTACCAAAAATATCGAAATCAAAACTTTTCCTATCGAGTTCTTGATTAAGTGGACCACCTCTAATATAGAAGGTAAATCAAGTAGGGATTAGATAGGCATGCAGACATTGACGTATAGTGTTCCATGTGACATCGTGTTAGTGACATTTTTCCACATGTAAATAGACGTAGAATGCTTTATGAAATTGCGCAGTTTGAAAAGTCCAAAAAAATATTCGTTCTGATTTTCTAGTTGTTAATTTAAGGAAAAAGGCACCCGGAGATTCTGATTGACAAAAACCATCGTATATTTTTGTCACATGGATAATTAGAAATGTGCTGACCAGCTCAGTGACTCAGGTTAGGACACATCAAGTAAATGATTCAACAAGTGATAAGGGAGGCTACAGATATTTGGGAATTGGGGAGAGTCACGCTGAAATTTGATTCTCTTTGCTGCCAGGTAATGCGGATCAAGTCAATTTTAAAGAACACTTTCGTATATCAAGCAGCTTCTGATGGGTAAATTGGCTGCTGATCCTCTCACATGTATATTTGCCTGTGTTCTACACACCATTCCGTTCCTTATAGAACATTTAAAACATCTGCCCAAGTAGAGTCTTTTCCCACCCATCAAGAATTCATTTAAAAAAGGATTTTATTTAGTAATTACACATTTAGAAACAAAGGTATAAGCCTACACATCCACACATAACTTCTCCAATTTATATCGAAGCACTGCTTCGTATTTCGACGTATTGTTTTATTGACTTTCTTCTCGTAATGCAACGGAAAACAAAGATGTGCATGTCAGGGATTCCTAAGACGAAAATACCGTCGATAGTGTAAACAACTGCATCACATTTAAAGAAGTAGTCCTAGGGAAGCATATTTTACTGATTTAGTTGATGCGTTAAAAAGGCTGCCCTCTCCCCCATTCCCCATAATGCAGCAAAGAATAGGCACAAATAGATCATCAATATTCTTCTTTTACTAGGTTAAAGTAAGAAGTAACAACAACTATGGGATAAGTAACGTAGTTGCAACATCTGCGAAGATTTAAGTACTAGGGTAGAAACTAGCTAATCCAGTTCTATTTAAAATAAATTTTTATCCCACTTCCCTTTATATTTTTAGCCTAATCAGCCTGCCTCAAGCGCAAGGTCTTCGTTTGATTTAAAGGTGAATTAAATTTATGATTCAAGCATTATAAATCGAAAAACATTTAAATAGAGATTCTGAACGGAGATAATTAATGTGACTGTGAGTTATATCTTATTTACTGCCCAAGATGTTACAGTTTATTAGTAGAGAGCATGTGCAAGTATGGCAATGCTGGCCATTCAATAATAGACTGGAATTTGGGGGTGACTATACATAACACTGTGTGGCTTGCAATGAAAAAGCTTTGTATAAATTTCTTCAATTTTATCAGGATGTCAGGTGAATAGAAAATTGGGGTGATCCAAGCATGCACAAAATCTAATTAATGCATAGTGTTACTGCTAATTTTAAGAAGTATGGGAAGCTAAATTAATTCATGGTAGGCTTTTTGTTTGTTCCGTCATTATGAAAATAAGAAATGAAATGAATGACATAAAAAAATGCACCGTAGATGAAAATGAAAATGAGCTTTTTGATGGGTTGTTTAAGCATAAACATTTGTGTTATACATCAAAACGGTTAGCTTTGATCATATTAAGAGGAATATTGTTTTCATATCATAGAACTTGAGAGATATGAAATCCTAATTTTATAAAAGAAAACAGTAGGCAATGGTATTTTCATTCCAAAGTATCCCTTATTTAGCCTATAAAAATACAAGCAAAGAAAGCCAGAATCAATTAAAACCCTCTTGCAGAAAGGTAATAGAAAAATAAGCAATGTAGGTAATTATGCTAATGACGGAAGAAATGTGCAACTCTAATCATTTCTTCTGAACACCGACGTTTTTACCCAACAGTTAAAAGTCATAAAGCCCTTTATTTCAGAATCTGGCAGAAATAATAAATCGGAAGGCTATTTTGAAACATCAAATTAGTGTAATCTACGAAAAAAGGGAATGATACATGATTAATGAGCTAGTAAAATACCTGTTCTAGTTTGAAAACGCCAAAATTTTTGCTCAAGGTCCAATAAAAATCGCGCATACTTCCAGCATGTTACTACAAGATTTTGCCTGGATTTCGACAAATTACAGGATTCGCAACTTGATTTATTGCCTAACGATAACACACAAGCCTTCGTCATTTCTATTTAATAAAAGATTTTTGGCTTTTAAACTTTGGCGCCGTTGTCATTGTGTTCCATGTGCATTTGCATTTGCAGCAAAGTAGTCTGCTTTCGTAGTTTCACCCACACGTGATTGTCACCATACAAAATTTCCTCCAACACGCAACTATATGCTATTAAAGGAGCAAAAATAGCCGCACGATCGCCTTATTATGCAAAAAATTATACCTGTAGGGCCTGTATCACAATACTTTTTTAAAGTTTCCTCAAAGTGACACTTAAAGAATTATGCAATCACTTCTTTTCTCCCAGGTTCTAGCATTAACACATGCATAAACTGACTACGCTATTCTGATAGTCATTCATCTTTCAGCTGTTATAATTTTGTGCCAAGGACCATATGGAAATCCATTTATTCTGACCAAATGCAACCACTCTATCAATCTGCTGCTGCAATAATTTCTTAACACTTAAAGCAGTGGCAATTCTTCAGTTTAAAATCATGTTCGTGAGGCTATTACAGCCAAAGCAAATAATGCAAACTTAAATTCAAATCCCTACTAAATTCGAATAACTTAAAAGTCAAGACAATAGGTCCTGAATAATATCGACAAATTAAGTCCATACGAAAGAGAGAATCCCAATTAATGAAAAACCTCAAGATTAGAAACGCCTAAGTGATACAATAGTCCCAGAAACGCCCTCTTTAACCTCTAAAAAAATATATCCATAGAAGAACTGGTTTATTAAGTGTATATTGGTATCCCTAAATTACTGTTTATATGCACATGAAATGACTCATCGATTTGCACCACAGTATTTCATAATTTACTAAGTACACCATAGTTCATTTATCATGAACGGAATCAAGTATTTTAAGTCTTTTTCTTTTCTTTTAACTTGATTCGTCAGCAGACAGATTTTTGGTATAAACATCTTTGATCTGCACTAAGAAATCACCAAGTAGATCTACAATATTCATATTTTACCACGTTGTGCCAAAATTGACCAAAGGGATGCTCTTATTTGAATTTCTAATTGCCTAAGTCTCGAGAGATTTTAAAACTGGTACCGATACTATCAAGTGGTCTGCAAATAACCCAGCTCAATTATTCACCCCTTTTTGGAATAAGGCTCCCCTACGTATTCTTTTTCCGTAACAGTCTGCCTTGTCTGCATTAAATAGATTCCATATGTTACTTGCTCTTATGGAGTTAAAATTGCGTTAAATACTACAGCGGATTTGTTATTAATGAATCTAATTTTGTACAAAAGTCCCAATCAAAACCTTCTTGTGGATTGATCTTGATGTTATTTCGCGTTTTGTCTAACGCGCTTTCTTCAGCAGCGACTATATGTCCACAATTAACACATATACTTAGCTGTCCTGAAGTATATGTGTTAATTGTGGACATAGAGTACCAAAAATAAAATAAAGCTCAAGGCGTATATTTACTCCGCCATATGCTTTGAACCCTCGAACTCTTTAAATCTTGAACTCAAGAAGGGACCATGCACATTTTCCTTTCTAATCCGGATAAAATTGCTCAATTTCTGGCCATGTGAAAACAAAGTAATTATAACAAATGCAATTAGACTTCCTAAATACACTTAAGCGGATTTCATACTAATTTAAAAAGTGGTTCTATTTTGCCTCTTTTCAAGCGCCTTATAGAAATGTTGAAATCGTTTTTCCATGAGGACAGAGATCATGTAGAAGTGGCTACCGTCTTAAAATTTGGTTCAAAAATTAAAAAATGTTCTAGGCTGTTAAGAAACAGTCCTCAGCTCTTCACAGTGCTAAAATGAGAGTATCTCAAGATTTCCTAATAGTCATAGGTATCCGAGACCTAACTTCTTAAACAATCAAAAGCATGGAAGACTTACAATTCCAAAGAGATTTCCAGAAGCACTCCCTTTTTATCTAGCATTATTGGCTCGATAGACTCTAATAATCAAGACTTGGGTAAAGTGAAGAACCTTTGCCATACTTCGAAGGAATCGGCCTTATCTGACTCACCGAGTCCGAAACAACACTTACTCCAAAGCGTGAATAACTATAGCAATTTAAAATCACTTGCCTTTACTGTCTTCTTATCAGAAACGGATAGAACATACACAATTTTCTGCGCCTAGTATCTAAAACTTATGATAAGATTATCTTTAGGGCACTTTTATTATTTTTTCGAGTGTTTGTAAGAGCTATCATCATTTGTCAAAATTAAGGCGTTGGTTATTTAGTTGTAAATATATGCTTATTTTAGAAAAAAAGCCTTTTAATTGGATTTTGTTGAAAACTTTCACTAAGATCGTATTACAAAATGAAATAGAGCAGAACGATCGAAAAATTCACTTTCATTAAAATTCTTGGATGGCATAAATATACAAGAATAATTTTACTTATTTTTGAAATGTGAGATCTTTAAGGACAGACCAAATTTTAAATTACTTTTAACTTGCCTTTTAGAGCAAACTACCCAGTCATCAAGTAAAATAATTCCATTTTTAAAGGTATTTTCCAACCTCAGTAGATTTTTGCAAAAAATGACTTGTGATTGTTCTTTCCTGCAAGGATATTTATCATTTTACAGAAACAGAACATGTGACAAAATTGGTGCGTCATAAACTCACATCAAATCCCAGAAAATGTATACATTTGGTTATTTGTAAATAAATAGTGACCAATAATTTTCACGATCGGGTGGTGAGATCAAAAGCCGGGAGGGAATGCAGGTTGTATCAGAAATGCTAATTTACAGTGCCGAAGCGCCTTATACGCAAGCATGGTCAGACAACAACATCCAAGACACGGGGAGAAATTTTAACTATCATCCTAGCCATACACGCTTACCCCGAGAAATACCTTTGATCTAACCGCTTTCAGAAGAGGTAACGCACACAGGACACCACAGTGAAATTGCGAATTACATCTCGCCACCTGCTTCCCTCTCTCCTTCCCAGAACCGTGTAACGAAACGCTGTTGACATTTCCTTCCCCCTTTATGCGAAGCCATTTGTACAAAAAAGTTGTCTTTTTTCCACGAGATCGCTTGTCCAGAAAAAGGGCAACAAATGGATTTAAGCTGCTGGAAAAGCACTAGATTTTGTAAGAGCAGTCAAAAAATGGTAGAGTGGGATGCATCCGAAGATATTAAAATCTAGTGACATTTCGTCTTTCCAAGAAATTCATGGATGCATAATAACACTAAAATTAAATTAAAACATTAAACGGCTTGGAAAAGTGCCCCATTCTGCAAAATAAACAAGCTTTGTAGAATGAAATAAGTAGGGATGAGGAGGGATGCAATTAGTTGTAAAGTGGTTTTAATTTATAAAATGCGGATGCAATTCACTCTTTACACATATGTTTTAACCAACAATCCCCACCAAATTTAGATCAAGAGATTATTTTATAGGAGAACACAAGAGATTCTAATTTCCAAGCAAAAGACAAAAAATTATTTAGGGATCTAGAAGTACCTGAAGGATGATTAATCAGTTTTAGGATACAATTTGATTTGCGAGCAAGGCATTGTACCAAATAAAATGAAGGCAATTTAGTCGATTATATCTGAACCCCTTTATTGCCCATAATTAGACACTTTTTGACCTATAGATAATGACTCATTGGATGTCTTTGTTAATAAAATGCTTCTGAACGTATGAAACGACTTTAGAAAAAAATCATTTCTCTTGTGAATATATAGATATGGAAGTAAATGTTTTGAAGAAGTTTAATCTTTTTTCTGAGCTCATCTTGGTTGGATGATTACACTAACATATATAGCCTTTTTAGTACCATCTAGACACTGTTTGAAGATGGTCCACAACTGCATCGTTTTAAATATATCCCTTTGAAAGCAGTCATAGATGTCTGAATGATGCGGTGATTTTAAAGAAAAGCATAATTGTTATGTATAAGACATGATGTGCGCGTTCATTCGGAGATCTTATAGCGAGAAGAGACTTCCTAGATTTTTCATTCCTTCCTTTCAGAGTCACAAGCACTGAAGATAGAAAAATGGTCGACTTTTGCTCCTAAAAGATTTGTGATAGGGTGCAATAATATCGAGGCATACGATGTCATGACCGGTTGCTTGGGATTATTGACCTTTATAAAAGCCAAGGAAATGCACTGACCGAGCAAAATAGAAGTTAAACCGCTAGATAAACACATCGAGGGGCAGTCAAAGGGCCTGTAAGCTGCAATTAAGTGACAGACAGAACTGAACAACATATGTGCATAAGAAGAACAGACACCGACAAGGAGCGACTGATAGAGAGAGGTGCTTCAAAAGCTTATATACTTTATAATCTGTCGCAGCTTATTTTGTTTTCTGAAAATTAAAACTATGGTCAAAGGCATTTTGATAAATAAGAAAATGTTATTTAAAATATTTACTTCCAGAAAATCATTATTCATAGCGTTAGTTTTTAAGGAAATCTAACAACTCACCAAGTAATTCCTTTTGGCCTATTAGGAATCTCAGCAACAGCTTTTACTTTCCAAGCAGATTAAGTAACCATTTGGCCTACTGAAATGAGCAAATTACTCAAAAAATGGCCATTTTTTCCCGCCAAATTACTTAATCTTTGTCCTTATGCAAATGTATGTTGGCCCTATGGAAACGTTTTGCAAGGCTAAGGAGAATAACAGGGGAAAGAATATTTTTTACTTAAGAGTTGGCCCATTATCATCCAAATTCACTAATACATGCACACCTAGTTTCCTCCCGAGAGCAAACATTTGACCTACGAAAAGCATCACTTAAAATATAGCCAGCACTTGAAACAATTTTAGCCAAATGTGCTATTTTGCGTTAAATCGATTAAAGGTCATAATTTTGAAAATAATTCACAAAAAATCACCTTCCGAAGAATTTAGCTGAATGAGTTCCACTGGCAGTAATTAAACGTTTCAAAAAAGCTCCTTTTCGAAAACATGGCCTTGTTTAAAAAAGAAATACTAGAAGTAAATAAAAGTAGGTTCAAATCATTGCTTTTAACATAGCATATGGGTAAGATGTAAAGGTCAGGAAAATTTCGACCCCTTTCTTAGGTAAACCGTCTACGGTCATACAGATAACCTCATTAAGTACTCCAGATGTAGGATGAGTCCCATATTAAGCTGTTTTTTGTGTATATGGACAGATGTTACTGATATGTAAAGGTGTTCCAAATGAGAGCCAACCACTAAGAAGACTAATGAAGCTTTTCCAATATTATCATAAAAACTCTAATTTCGAAGTGTTATAGTTTAGCAAAAGACATTAAGTTTAAGAAAAAATTGTGCTTTTGTGAAAAGAGGGAATCGCAAGGTGTTTTTTCCTGTAAAATGATACAGAATTCATATAATTGTAATCTATAAATGTAATCTTAAAGGGTGATTGCATTAATCCTGCAAAATAAAACTTTCACCTTAGCAGCCGAAGTGTCTTGATTAATTTAAGCAACCTGATATCGCCACGTGATCGTGTAAAGTCGAAGAAACTTATTCGCTATCACGGCGCTTTTGGCTCTGGCTATGATAAATACTAGACTTCCTTCTACCTTACATTTGAGCAAAAAAGCTACTAATATGAATGAATTTGCACTATGTTCATGTTTTGAGATTTAAAGTATATTTGCCCATTTTTATTCATTCATGGATTTGATATGGTGGTGGATTTGCCAATACCGGTTAGGGTAATAAATATCAATCGAAACTTGGAACGAGAAAGGGAAATTTTTCCACGATTCCCACAAGACTGCCTTATATGCCAGAATACTCGACATTCTGATTTTATTACCACCTTTTGATGCAGGTACTTTGCCACTTTTGTTGATTGGGAAGTAACTCTACCCCATTTTTAGGGAAAAATATGCAAGCTCGTTGACACTACTTCTGCAAGCACCGAACCTTACTTTTTATTGTTTACATAAATTCATTGGATGTCTGAATTGAATTGATATCGGGGATGCATTTAAAACACTTGTGTTATTATTAATACTATTTCCATTTAGTTAATCTTTATGAAAACCACATTAGGCTTAGCAATTTTAACTAGCCTAGTTAAAAGGGGGAAAATATTGAACTAATACACCTTTAAAGAATCGATAAAAATTTATTTCAATTTCAAAATTGCGGAATACATTTGCTGAAATGTTGTTATCTACATTTCAAAACCACTAATAAACGTGTTGACCCATGTTTATCGTAACTACTAATGAGGGAAATCGGACGAATTTTCGCCCTACTTCGATACTCGCTACGTTTTCTGATGACTTTTTATTAACTTGTTTTTGTCTCACTAGCTTATACTCATTAAAATAATAACTTTTGACCCCACCAGCGGTTCCATATTTGTCGTGCATGTGATCGTAAGCTATATCGACATTTTGGTCAGACCTGTACCTTGATATCGCATTCTTAAGATTGATGCAAGGATTTTTGGAAAAGCCGTTGCGCCTCGGTGTTTCACCAGTACCTGACACGTAACACTATCATTTCAGCTATGTGCAGAGGTAAAAATTTTGCATTCCTCGTGGGTGACGGGCAAAAGAGTTAACGATTATTTTGTTTTCCTCTAGGCAGCGAACTTGGTGAAAGTTTGCTTTATTAAGGGACAAAGTTGATAATAAATTGTGGGTATACAGTTTTGGGTGTAGTATTTGTTGATTTAAAGTGAATGTTATTAAATTAAATTCTAGAGGATCATAAAAGTCTCGTACAGTAAGGGAGGTTTTGGTACAAATTAAATTATCAGTTGGTGAACTTTATAGCTAGACAGTGACGCTTCTTAGAATGGTTTGACAATTATAAAGTAAACATTTTGGAAATTCGGGCCCAAAACTGTTAGAGAAAGCAAAATATTTAATCATTAGAGCCGCATTAAATCAACGAACATTAAAAAAATCAGAGGAGATGTAAGAAGACACAATATTTGGAGAGAATGTGTATTGTCGATGTACGGTAGGGATAGGAGGCTCCCGGCACAGCTCGGAGGCAAGGCAGCCCGGCGGAGATACAATGTCGAAGTCCCTAATTGGACCGTCACCCGAACAAGCGTTCAACAAACAGTTGATGCATCACTTATAAATAAATGTCTGAAAGGGTAAGAACCACGCAATTTGAACTATTTTAAGAAGTGACGGGTTTGACAGTTTCATATTTTGGGTCAGAAAATCACCTTACTGGCTTTGGATTTCCGCTGTCCGATTAAATGAGGGTATTGCAAAATTAGTACAGAGCTTGTTGAAACATTGAGTTTGCACTTAAAATACAGTTTCTGAAAAAGAGCAAACAGAAATTTGCATTCTTCCATCTCTTAGAACTTACCCTTTGGTCATAACACAAGAGCATTTATATCTTACCAATCATTTAACCTGCAGTCTTATTAAAATCAAGATAAACTATTACTTTACTTGTTGAAGGACAATAAATTCCTTTTACGGCTGATCAAATGCTTTAGCACATGTAACAAACAATCCAGCCTTAAGGAATTTTCGTTGAAGTCCACCATAAACTGAGGTCCAAAAAACATTTTAGTGCAAAATATTCCCATAGTTAACGCTAAATTATGCACAGACATTTAAAAAATGTAAGGCTTTAAAAGACATTAGGCCTGTTGACTTCGAGGGCTTTCTTAAAGGCCAAAGGAGACACAATGCTGGGGCAGAATACGTATCATAGACGTAGGAAAGGTCTTAAGGACTACCGGCATGACCTGGAGGCCAGGCCGCCCGGTGGCAACACAATAGCAGAGCCGTAAGTGGCCCATTATTAAAGCCCAGAACTAAACAAACAAATAAGGATCTACACGTTTATCTCAAACCCTTGTATGAGTTGGAAGAAATATTTGAAGGTCTATGATGCGAATTTTTTAACCAACTCTACGATAGTCACTCAAATAAAACCTTTAACGTACCTAGGTACTAACCAAAAGTTTCTCAAGCGTAACCTATCTTCTCATCACAGATATCCCTCCATTATTAAGTGGGGATTTCTAGAGATGTAATATTCTTCATGTGTTCTACTGCTTCGTTGGGCGGTCATTGGAATAACGGCATGTGACCAGGTCTTTTGCAAGGTTGTGTTAACGTTTGTATTGCTAGTTCTTTCAGCAAGTAAGGCCTGTTGCCGGTATTCGTATTGGATTGTGGGCATTTCGGATAAATATTTGGCCTGAAACCTTCTTTCTCCCTAACCTAATGCCACTCTAAGCCTGTTAAGAAATGAATGCTTAATTTTACTGTTATTATGATGATATATCATCTCTTTAAATTTTTACTTGAGAGCTCGTAAGCAGAAGAGCAGCTTCAATTAAAAAATTAGCGCTGTAGGTAAATCTGTCTGTATGAAAAATGATGAGAATTTTTATGCAGCCTTAATATTCATAAGATGTTTATGATAAATTTGGACTTTATGACCGAAAACAGCTTCATAACCCTAACATGATTATTTTAAAGTTACCCTTGCACGTGATCAAATTCTGTGCTATTAAGTACAAATAATCCGGGTTTTAATGACTTTGTTTTGTAAATCATTTTAGCTTGTAGTAGTCTGGTATCGTTGCACCGGTTAATAATCTTCCTACAGAAAGCAAGACTGGGCTAATTCCCCACTTTTACGTCATCTCTATCCCTTCTACTAGAAGTATTTGCAGACTTGCAGCCGGTGGAAGATGGCTTCCTTCTATGACGTTATAGTATTTTATGCCGTCACCGATATGAGGGTTCTTATTGCTCTGACTGGGTTCTTTTGCAGCATTGAAGAGCTAGGTGATTAGGGTGGTTACGAGTAAAATCTGCGGAGATGGAATCACCCGAATAGTTAAACACCTAGTGCTATGAACTATCGAATCACCAGATTAACAAATAAAGAGCAGAAATGTGAGCAATTTACTTAAATGTTGTAGTAAGCTGAGCGTGCGCTTGGTTTTGTTACAAAAGACTAAAATTTAGGTATAATAGACAAATTCCTCCGTAGAAAGTCTATTTGCAAATGTAAGCTTGTTAATAATTAGAAGTTAAATCTACTTAAAATAATTTTGGTAGCAGATAAGCACTGGCCGAAAATTAGGAAAATGGAAAGGGAATTTCTGCGCATGTGCATTATTTCCAACATGGATGAGCTGACTTACGCATTGCTGAACTCAACTGCACACTACAAATCGCAAATTCGTGCTTGTCACGTCCTGTTCAGATATAGTTCGCATCCAAGGAACAAAGCTTTCTATAGATATATAGCATTTGGCTTACTACCAATGACATTTTTAACATCTGAATTGCATAATTTGACTGAGAAAATGCACTTTTACACCTGGGGGTTTGGTGGAGTGAAACCATGATTGGATTCTGGACACGCCTACAACTGTCTCAAAAACGAGGATAGACCTGCCTAAACATGTGGCCTCCATAGAAAATCTCACAAAAGGAAATTACAGAAGTGAATGCGGGATGGCTTGAAAAAATTTCCAGGTGAAAACTGGAGCTCGCTTTACCAGCTGAAAATATCTTTCACTTTGCATAAGGCAAGCCAAAAAGTAACAAACCGAGTGAGGACATTTTGAATGGATGGAACTGATTAGGTAGTGGATGAATAAGAAGTGTAAGATAAACCTAAGATGGGCCTGCCCACTCTACATCACCTTGATGAATCACCTCAAAACTTCACGCAAAAAAACGCGATGTGAAAGTGAAGGTCCACGGCTTACTCACACAGTACAGGAGTCAGATAGCCAATTTTTTTTCATTTGATAATTCGCTGACTAATTTGGTGTCCACCCTAGATAGCTGAAGGAGGTAGAAATTACGATAAATTTACTAACACTAGTCCTGACCATGGTTCCCTTATTTTTTAACATGGGACCTTGAAAAAAAGTGGCGGGATCATCCACAAAACCATCATTGCATGCCTGAACAAAATACAACGCCGTTGTCTACTTGAAATTTATTTAATGTTCATATTAGATATGATGCCATTTTACTTAACAAAAGAGTTATTGCAAACGAATTCTTAACAAACTATTTAGCTCATAAATTTCACATTGACCATGTTGTCCTTCGTTAAGACGGAACGATTTTTGGGTAAGCAAAATGGGCCAGTAGTCTTTCAGCCCTTCTATGTGTCGACGATGTATATTTTAGCCCAGTATTATGACTTTTTCGTCTTCACAAGAGATCGGGACACTACATTGGTGGTAGTGCAATGCGAATCTTAACGTGATGGAAGCAGGGCATGTGCTGTGAATGGGAGAATCTGTAACTGAATTCCACAAAAAGATTGAAAATGACCTCTAACCCCGGTAACTACCCCAATTCCGTGTTTTGAGGAGTGCTATCAACTAGCTCTAAGCTATTTGGAAAGCTCAATAAGGAGCTGACTACGATACCTATATGAAGATGCCTATGAAGTGAACATGCAATACCTCCTCCACTTCTCCACTAGCTGGATAGAATCTGTATAGACAAATGGTTGGGCAGCACTGAAGTCAGAACAAGGTGACAAGGAGGAAGGGATGCAAACTCCCATCATCACGAAACTATTTTACACTTCGTCCTTTCTAGAAGACTCTACTTTTAGGCCAATGTTCTTACGATTAGCGATGGACATTTATGATAGCTCGCACATTTGCCATTTCCTAATACATTTCCTTAACAGGACGAATCACCAGATTTTGTAGCATTGCCACAGAAGATAGATGACGTTATAGTCAAATATTTCTTTTCAGTTACACGCAAAATCTATGACCAAGGCGGTTGCTTCGTGGATGCTTTTCCTTCCAGCATTGACTGCGTTGTGATGTCTAAGTAGGAGGTTGACTAAGGGGAGAATCAGAGACGACGACCAAAAGAGGAGAGAGGCCATGTAATACTATGATTATTTGTTCAAGTTTTCGCTTTGAGCACGTGGACACCAACGTTTTTAGGCGACCGGCTTTCAGACCATGCCAGTAGCCTTCCAGCCCCTCTGCATGTCTACAATACATGTTCTGCCCTAGTATTATGGCTCCTCTCGTCTTTAGGAAAGACTAGAGAGGCTACATTATGATGGTAAATAGAAAGACACCTACCTCATGTAGCAATTAGTACAAACATGTCTACAGAATTTTCCTCTGTTCAATATTTATCAAATATAGTTGGATTTCGGAGAAAGAATCATCGATTTTCACTTCAGGGAAAGAGGGGATGGCGCTATTCACCAAAAAAATAATAAAGTTGTTTCCAACCTAATAGTTTTTCACAATTAAGTTGATTTAACTTAAACTTTGCGCTAATGTATATTGTAGATATTTTTACTTTAAATGGTTGTTATATCTTCCTGTCTTTATGAGCGTGCTTTCCCCATAAGAATATCATGTTTATGTACAGTATTGATGAGCAATTATTCGTATGAGCCATATAACTGCCTACAGAGAGCTGCACTCTCGGTGCCTTTAAGAGACAGACATATTTTGCCACCCTCAGTCGACATGTCTGATGGAAATCTCCAGTAAGCTAAAAGTGGTTCTGTTATTTTTACCACCAACTAGTGTGATTCGTTAAAGTTGTCTAGACATAAATTTACATTAAATTTGTTGTCTTAATTCAAAAAAGCATCTGCTGTTTTCATGCCCTGCCATTTAGTCACAATGCTTTTAGGATCCAAAAGGGTCATTCTCTGGAGTTACACAATAGCAATAATTACCGACAGCTTACTTCAATCCAAGATGGATTTTCGAGTGCAAATCTTCGATTTTGGAAATAGTTATTCGTTATTAAATACCAAAATAGCAGCATAAAAATTGTGATTAAAAAATAGTTACGATTGCGACGGGAATGCACAAAACAATGGAATTCTAGACGTTCTTCGTACTTTTACCATCACATGAGGAGTGACATTCTAGGGCCATGCTTGGGACAGGCCGGAGATGATGGTAATGATTTATGAATGCTGGTATGTCGCAAATCAGAGTAGTTCGCGTCGTTTATCATACCACATTCTGCACCATGGCGTTTTTTTGCCTATGCTGGCAAAAGGCCGCAAGAAGCAGACGGGGTTGTTTTTCCATTTTGTTTTTCGGCCCCCAGATTCTTTAGCTGGTGACCTGGGTAACAAATTGGTGTAAGCGAATTTGAAGTGAAAATCCTCGCCTTACTATACGTTTCCACAAATATTATTTTTGCATTTTTCGAGTGATAGCGTCTAAATTATACCAAACTCGCGTGCTTCCGTTCATAAGTGCATATTGAGGTATTTTTTGGTATTCAAAGCAAGTATTAGGTTTCAAAGACCATGGAACATAATTAGCTGCCTTAGAAGTTGCCTCATTGTAGCAACTTTTGCTTTTCTAGTGACTAAAAGCATCGTTACACATTTTGTATAAAATCCTATTCATTTACCTCTAAAAACACAACATCTTAGCTATCTTATTAGTTACGAAATGGATTTCAATCTAAAGGGAACCACCAAAAAATGCCATGGAACAAT
>NW_020170389.1:1598807-1633265 GCF_000524195.1 Echinococcus granulosus | reverse complement strand
CAGCAGCTAAAGGAATCTACTGACAACTCGCAAGAAGACTTTTACTGCTGCATTACTAATCAGCCACTTAAAAGCGTTAATTGCAGAGGTGGAGATATGTGCAACAGGTCTTTAATGTGTTTAAAGAGAAAAAGCTGATCGGCTTTACCTGGAATTAAGACTCTTAGTCATGTAAATGATGCCTATTTTGTTTACTGACAGTGAGTGGTGTTGATTTTTCAAAGATTCCATTCAATTTATTCTCCGCTCTTGTTACCGAGTAAGACGCACGCAGCCACCAGTGCCCTATTTTCCAGTTCCTGAATGGCACCTGCGTTACCGCTACCGATGTTTATATTGCTGTCTATGAAGTTTGCTTGTCTACCTGGTTTCAAGTTTTCTTTTTGCCCTTGTGCAATTGCTGGATTATTAGAACCTTAAAAAAAACAAATACAGGTGGTCTGTTGCTTGGATTGCGTTGCCGACCGATTTCCTTTTCTGACCTTGTTTTGCGTTTCGAATATTGAGACTGCATTGTTGCCCCCAACCACTTAATCTTGCGAATGACAGCCCACCTATTATTCGCCTTCTTAAATGGACTTTAATGAGCAAGTAGAGGCAGAACAAAAAAATGGGCGGAAGAATGATGCGACTAGTAAGATTTATGAGCCGTTAGGGGGTGCTAGCACCTTTAGCATCATTCCCCTATCTATTTGTGGGCAAGTTGTCAACAGATGTGATCAAAGGGACTAGACTGGCTCTAAATACAAAGTAGCTGGCCCTCTGTGTCCGCATTGAAATGTCAATTTCTTGTAATCAGAAAATATTTTGAAAATCATCTACTGTCGTTGAAATATATTCCAATGTCTTTGAACGTAGCATACCTCACTTTGAAGTAAAATGAATTTGCCGCATGAATCCATTTGTGGGATGAAGAATTTGGAGGTGTGTGTTGGGGAATAATAAAGTTACAAAGTTCGCGTGCATCATTGTGAACAAATGAAAGGGCAAAGATGTGACTTGAGCTACAAACGCATAAAATAAAACAAATATCTTTCTTATGATTCAACAACTCCACAAAAAGCCATAATATTTATCTAATGGATGGTGGAAATCACTCAAATTTAAAAAATCTAAAACCCAAAAAAAAGTGGGTATTTGCAGGGTTTCCAATAATATTGGATTTCCTTTGGAAAAGCATAAACTAGCGCTTAAAATGTTTGACTCTAGAAATCTGGAGAAAAAATTACCATTAATCCCAAGGCATTTTTGAGAAGTAGATCAGGTACATTTTTGAGATTAGCGAAGCCATTGTCGATTCTGTGTATTCTATTACTACTTACCCAATCAAATAGGGAATTCTTGGCAGTAGTCAAGACAATTTTCCTTTCAATTTTGATGAAGTAAACATCGTGCACCTTGGAGGTGAGCTGATTTAAAACCACGCTACAAAAATAAACATCTCTTGGGTAAAACAACACATTTACTCCTTAGCTGACAGTTTTAAAAGCGTCCTGGTCTCTTCTTAGTTAAAGAAATATTTGTTTCTAATTTAACTTCCCAGTAACAAAAGCTTGCAAAACTGTTCTGGAAGTATTTGTGATACAAACAAAATAAGTGAATGAATAGTTGTCGCTAAAAGGGACAAATTTAAGTCGCAATGTAAAACATACAACAGAGGATGCAAAAAAGTCAATTGTTTTTCAATTTATCACAGGTTTAGGTAACCAATAAAGTTCTTACGATTGTCAGGGCAGCCCGCCAATGTCGCTTGTTGTAACCTGAAGGGACTTTTGAATCCACGCAATTGCTCATATGCATTGCAAAGTAAGAATCTGATTCAGTCTGTCTACGCGGTACGACCTATTGTCCCCACTACCAGTTTCCTACCACTTTGATCCATCTTCCGTTAAATGTAAGTTGGGCCTGATGTGATTCAAATTTGCCAGCCTTCAGTATGTCGCCTAACTAGTTCCAAAGTTATAGAATCTTCGTGTTGAATTTGTTGTATTTGATCTAGAGAAGGTACGGTATGCAGTATCAGATAGCTCCTCCGAAAATTAAAAGGTCTAAAAAGTGTCATTGGACGAAGTGCTCATAGTAGATATAGAAAGATCCAAAAAAAATTCTCTCCTATTCTGTTTGCAGTAGCACTTCAGATTAAGTGTGTCAAGAAAACTTTCAGTAAAAGTTAGCACAAGTGATGATGAACCAATTGTTTACACCTACATTAACTAGGAAAGGAAATCTGTGGGGGCTGCAAAGTACACAGATCCTACCCACGTACATTAACAAATGACAAAAATAAGCTTTAATGACTGCCCATTTTATCGGTAATCATTTAAGCCTTGGATTCGAGGGCATTTGACTGACTTTTGCCCAAATTTAATAAGGTAGACGCTTATGCTCCATTATCCCCATACCCCACCATACAAGCTACACTTCTAAGATACGCGCCACTATGCGCCGTGTGTGTATGTTTATGGCGTATTGCAAACGCAGCTGACCTCTACGCACTTTTTGCTTCAATCAATCCATCTGCTACAACTCGAAGGTGTAGAAGAAGCTTTTGATCTTTTTTCCTTAGAAGGATTCGAGATTAATCAAATTGTAGGGAAGAGCTTCTACTCCTACTCACACAAGACAACAAAATACCTCATGCCTCACACAGCTGCAAAGTTTACTTTGGAATGATAGAGGCAAAAAAGGAGCCCAATGGGGAGCAAGTGGTAGATACTGCCTCATCCTCTATCCTCCACATTTTGCATGGCATTTATCCAGTTAGTTATTACCCTTTCTTGAGGCTACACAAACACGTAGAAAGTTGAGTAAAAAGGCGAATGAAAAGCTGAAGTGTAAAGGAAACGAGGTGAGTGCAGCCGGATTGCATGTTTCCAGAGGTCAAACTTTTTGGAAAAGTTGAATTTAGAGCAAACTCATATCTGGTCGGAAGAAGGTAATGAAGTGTTGTGGTAACTCCATTAATAATGAAGTACTTAAAGAAAACAGCCTGAAATTATTTGACATTTTTAATGTTAAACTAAAGGAATTTGTTAAATTACCTTATTAGGCACTTTTAAGATGAATTATTCCTTAAAATTAGATGATTATCATCTAACCATATCATAGAGTCACTTTTTTGCATAGCTATCACTCTTTAGAGCGTTAAATAAAAGTTAACTTAGATTTTAATGGGATTAAATTGATGTCTCTTAATTGATAAAAGTTTCAGAAGAGAATCTAATTAACTCTCAAACACAAGTATTAAACAGATATTACGTTTTCAAAATTTGCTTTAATTTTAGTAGCATTAGATAACAACCGTTAGCCCTGTAAACTCTAAATGGGGTCTTATTAAATAAACAACGACTGAACTGAGCCGTATAGGTTTGAATGGCAAACTATGTATCTCACTTCCTCAATTGGCCAGAGCCCGCAGCAGATTTTAGTTATTTTGCGAACGACGCTAGGTTTAATCCTCCGAGTGACGTTAAAATGTCCCGACTGCTTTATCGTCTTTGCCCGCATTTGACGTTAGAGTCGCCCTCTAAAAACCCTATGTTATAATCGCATGCAGAAGATACTCCTTAGCCACACCGGAGTCTTTATCCATAATAGTAGGATGGGATGTACTTCGATGTAGAACTTGAACATTTTCCCTACTGCTTACATTTCTTATGCATTTCCCAATGGAAATTTAGGCTTTGTTTAAAAACAGGAGCATAGCAATCAAAATGAGCAGAAACATTGGTGGTTTGAGTTTCAATGATATCTGTAAATTATAATAAACTTAGACAACTATATTTCCTTTTTGAAAGACAGAACAATAAGCCCTTTTTTACTTAGGACTCTAGCTTAATGTGAACGATATACTTAATGTTGTTTGCCCTAAAAAGGAGTATTTTTCTGGTATAATCACTTTCCCAAATGGCGGCAGTGTTTGTTGCTAATGAATTTATGGTTTCTTGTGTGAATTAAACTAAACTTTAGACAACTATGAGTTTCGAGGTACTTATCATTAAACAAGTCGAAATTCGTAAGTGCACTCTTCAATAAGGAATTTTAAATAAAAGAGAAAAAAGTTCAAGCAAACGCCGCAATTCCTAGCCAATAAAAACCCAGAAACGAATGGATTTTTTAAAACATCACTTATATACAAATGACTCAGTCTTCCCAACATTCGATTCAAATAAGCTCAATGATTACATAACTCACTGTGTAATACGAAAGTGGTTTATCCCTCGGCATTGGTGAGGCGCCATTTTTGCACTTTGAATTAGCCCCCTTGTACCGCGCTGGGTGGGCTGGCCTTTTGGGCTATGCCAATAGCCCGGACACCTTCTCTGCACTGAATATGTGTTCTGCCCGAGTATTTTGTCTTCTTTCGTCTTCAGGGAGTCCCAGGACGCTACAACTGCTTTGTAAAAATCATGCGATTTTCCCTGTGATTTCAGTAAAAGATATAGGTACCAGACTTGAATGCAATAAAATATTAGCTCCTACTACTTCGGCAGGATCCCATAAACACCGTAAAATTTGCTGTTTTGTCAGATATTTACATTACAGTCGCAATTTATTTTACTTGGCCACAGTCGGGCTCCTGTCTGATAGTACTCACCCAAAATAAAAGCAATAAATTCCGCACAGGCTTTTATCCTCAGAAAATGGCAAGCTTTGGAAATTAAAGGAACATCAAACAAATACGGGTGCATCGATGTGTGCATCAATATCAAATCTTAATGAACGTGGTGAATGCAAAGTACTAACTGTTCATCCAGTTTTGATCCTCTTCAGTAGCTACAATACGGATGCCTGACCATTTCAAATTTTCCAATCCAATATCTAAATGGACACGTCTCAATGTTTATGCGAAAATCCGTTTCGTGTAGCTACTACTTATTGTAGTGCAAGTGATGAATATTTTTGACGTCGCAGATACCGCTCATCCTTACCACAAGCCTGTTTTGCATTTGCACGTGACATGCAATCGTCTGTGTGGCTTATAAAAGTGGGGAGGCACAGTCAATGGGATTAAGGATTGCTGAACACATTTAATTGCATTAGCCATTTATCTAGGGCATTGAGAGCTGATCAATGGAAGCTTATTCGTTGAAATAATGGAGGCCCCAATGGTAGTTTTATCTCAGTAACTCCATAATCTATTACTCTTACCTACTTTAATAATCAGTACTCAAAAAGAATCTCTTAAAATTTGCATTGCATCCGGTATTTGTAATCAAAATATGGAAGTTATTTCACCAAATTTGAGCCAAATTACCCTACCTAGTATTTTGTTCTAAAGAGTAATCTTAAGTGTAAAGATGAAGCATAAAGACTCACAAATCTGGAACTTGGATTTTGAGTTGCCGCACTTTGTATGCCAGTCGTTGATAAGTTAATCGCCACAAAAACACTAATAGAACTCTATTTTTATTCACTTTGTTTCTTTAAGCCAAACAATTAATTCCTTTGTTAGACTCACGTTACTCCTTACCCCGCCCCACTTACTAAATTTGGTAATTGAGCTGTCGCCATGGCCTTGCCCGTAAACAAACGGTGAGGACGGTTGTGTTACCTTTAAGGGCAATAAAAAGCTGTTTTCTCTCCCTCTAAATTAGAAAAGATTGCCGAATAAAGCATCCCATCAAAAATGTCTAAGGTATAGAGCGGAGCTGGATTAAAGGACACAATTTAGTTAAAGTTGGGTTTAATAATAATTGTGAGAATATAAGTACCGAGGGTTTCGTTGTTCACGATCATTGTAGGTATGTTATAGCAAAAGGAGGTAATTTATGTTTTGCCTGCTTAAATCCCTTATGAAGAATATTCTCTACTGAGATTTTATTTTGTTTAGTCATTTAGTGATTATCTACTGATCGTATAATATTATTCGATACTTTATAAAATGGGAAAATTAAGGAGATTTATCTCGAAGCTTTTTGTTCATTGATTCTCCAGCTCAATCAAATCAAGATCCGCGTTAACAAAGAAAGACTGGTGATTTGTTGAAAAATGGGAGAAAATCACAACCAGGACTCGTGAAAACCCTTCATTCCTAAAAAATGGGAGCATTTATATGCTTTCTCGTAGGCAAAGTAAATGATTCACAAGAATTGACCGTTTGAATACGTTTATACAGTCACCAGCTCAAAAACCTGCATTTGGTTTGAGGATGATGGATGGATCGCCATGTGGCGAAAGTCAAAACAGAATAATTATAATTTTAAGTATATCTGCGGTCCTCTAAGGTCACAAAAGGGAAAAAACCAAATCCTTGTAATATAATCTACAAAGGTTAAGTATGCAGACTCGCTCCCTGGGCACGACTAAACAACCGACTCTTCCACAGTACTCATATTGCATACAAGTAATGGCATAAATCTTCTCAACAACTTAGGTTGCTCTGTTTTCAGCTGAATTTTTAAATATTCGACTAAATGTGATAAAATGTTCGATACAACAACCAAATATAGCTCAACTTTGTGTTCGCTTTGACGGCCGGATGAAGGGAGAACGCAATTATTAGAAAACGCGGAAGTCAGTGCTTTAGTTAAACTTTACTATTTCATCTGTAAATGAGGAACCATCTTAACGACCACAAACAAAAACGGATGGACTCCAATTTGTGAGGTTTTGACCGGAACAAGACTTGACTTGTTTCTGTTTGAACAAGTTACCGAACAGAGAGATCGATATCCTGGTTTATGATGCGGAAACAATTTGCTTCGCACTCAGCAAAGGACGCTATGAAGCATTGCGTATACCAGACTAGCTTCCTCCAGGCATCAAAATACTCACTACAACATCTCTTATCTATTCCACGCTTATATAACCAAACACTGTAGAGCCAGATTGTTTTAAAACTCGGTAATTATTGGACCGAGGGCTTGCTTGCACGCAGGCGTGAAAATCACGAGGACTACCAAGTCCTCACGAGGTAATCATCGGGAAATTACAAATGATGTCACGGGAGAAGACCGCTACCCAAAACCTTTCAGTAATGCGTTTATTCACGTAAGCGAAATGGATGCGACAAAACCACCATCACTTGGCTTTAACGCTTCGACAATTGATGTCAGAGACATAGTGAGTATTAAAACTATTTTTCTAAAATCTCAATGGTGGGAGGTTTACGCGAGTTTGCTTGAAAGAGCTACATAGGCCTATCAAGCCTTGAAGCCTGTCTGTTCAGTAATTTTAAGAAAAGATTAATCATGAATCCCAATTATGAAAAAATCAGTTAAAGTAATATACTCTTTGAAAATAAAGTGGATATAGTCGTCAAGGCAATGGTCGAAAGTGAATGTGGCATCGATGAAGGGAATTCCGTTTGTTCTTCTACAGTTGGGTTGAAATTGCAGATGCATTCCTGTTCAAAATGTGAAGGAAAGCTGATTGTAAATTTAAGTACATGTCAACTAGTAATGTATTTTTGTTATTTACAGGAAAAGATTTACAATGCCTACTTACTAGCCATAAGGTTGCAAAGAACTCAAAGCCATATGTTACCATTGGATAAGTGTAAAGAAAATGAAATAAATGACCTACCAATTTATTGGAACTGATGCGTATACCCAAATCTTACACAAATACTCAATGAATTCTCAACCCTCACACTGACAAAAGATATCAAGCAAGCCCTTTGCTATGTAGTTTTAGATCTACTCATTGCAAATTACACTATCATGGGCCTCAACTGTACTTTGAATGCACTCCATTGTATTCAAAAGTTGTAAGTCGTCAATTTTAGTGATAAACCACCTTACCATGAAGTGGAGTTAAATTTAACTGAGGAGTATGAAAAATGCTTGAAATCCGAGTGAGGAGTCGGGCTAATAACAGCTTGCTAAAAAGGTTGCGGTACTTTTGCCGGAATGTTGTTCCATGATTTGTCAAACTGGCATACATTGCGGCCAAGATCAAAATGCGGCACTTTACCTAAAAAAAGTACACACTTTTGTAAATAGGCACCTTTGAACCAGGGAACTGATGCTCTTTGTTAATACAGTAGGTAGTAACGCAAATTATTAGTAAATAATGGGAAAAACTGCTACATACATTTCAGTTAGAACTCAAAGTTAACAAAATATGTTCCTATTCTGATGACACAACATGACCCATCGTACATAACTTCTGACAGTGATCATTTTCCATAGAATCAAAACGAGGTAAAATAGATAGGAAATCCTAACCCTATAGCAGTTTACCAGGCATAACGTAGGGCTCGGTTTTGACAGTACGTGACGGGAAATATGCATACGGATTTGATGCTGCTAGATACTGGCGTTTGATGATGCTTGAATGCGCTTGGCCATCTATCGACTCCAACCTAGGTTCATGCCATTGTTGTTGTTGTTGTTGCTGGAGGTGATTACTACTGCTGAGATGTTTTTTAGCGCAACGGCGCTTCCTGGTTTGAATCAAATCCCTCCGCATTGTCAGAGGGCGCTGACGCTACAAAGTTAGAGAAAATGCATAATTTAGCTACTGTAACTGAACATACTATGATTTTTCCTTACTTCTGTCAACTTCAACCAATTTCTTTGACCTTTAAAAAAGTAGGAAACTTTTAATAAATTATATCTAAACAAACACTAGCGCAACAGTAACTTTTCAAAAGCAATCCATATGATTCCTGAATTTTGAATTTAGTGTTTACGAAGTCGCGGAAGTCGAACCTCATTTTAAGTAACATCTTGATTCCTACCTCTGAATGCTTAACAAAGGAGGAGCAAAATAAGTGTACATTCTGCTGGTAGGAGAATCGGTGATGATCCGCAATAGGACTATAACTGACCTCACCTTTAGCAACTACCTTAGTTCTGTGTTCTACAGCAAAGTTACCAACAACTAAGACGACACTGGTAGTGACTTATCTGGAAAAGTTTCCTTACAAAGTTGCCTACCGTACCTGCAGATAAACTCGCGATACCACCACGTCTTTACTAACAAGATAGAACCCAGATAGATATGGCTAAGTAGCAATGAGGTGAGAAAAAAGTTTCAAGGGGGAATGGAAGCAAAACCCTATTTCCACAAACCCATGTTAAATCTCATCCCTTATTACATGACTGCCTTTCAGCCAGTGTTCCCACGACTGGCCATGAACATGCTTGATGGCCGGTACATTTCCCCGCCCCAAAACCAGTTTCCATAAAGGAAGGAACTTTAGAAGCAGTAGAATTGCCAAGAGGGATCAGTGACGTTGCTGTCAGATATCGCCTCAGTTGAATGAAATTTTGATGACTGGCAAGGTTGGCTTGTTGGTATTTTGCTTACAGCACTGATTACATAGTGATGGCAGACGAGGAGTGTTTGCCAAGCGGGACTCCAAAAACGCTGCTCAAAAGAGGCTATTTAATGCATTAGTTGTTTGTTTAACTATCTCGTTTTTGTAAAAAGGCCACTTAGGTGCTCCGCCATCGTACCTTCTGCATTAGCCTCAAGCCCTACTGCATGTCGAATATGCATATTTTTGGGGGAAGTCTCGGAGTGCTATACCATGTCGTGGGACGACTTCAACTGTTTAATAGGTTGGATTTTAAGAAAGTGCTAATTTAAACTCCTAATTAGTTTTATGACTAAAATACCTAATTTACAAACTTTTTAACTCAGAAACGCTGAATTCCTCATGGATGATGGGAAAAATAACAGAGTAAAAATCCAGTAGAATTTAACTTGCCAATCTTACTCAAAGATAGTTAAAATAAAAAATATCTTAAAACTAAACCCATTATTAACGAACATCCCACTATTCTTCAGAGTAACTGTTAGGTCCAAATCACAATCCTCTTTATAAGGGTACGGTGACGTAATCATATAACCGAAATTAAATTGATCATACCAATTACTAATTTTGGCTTAGAGCGTTGAAACCGGGGTGCCTACAAATGAACCGTTCAACAATCCTGAATGCATCTGAAGCCGCAACTGTGACTTCGCGTATTATTCCCACACGCCTCTGGAGGGGAGACATCTGCCTCTCTTGCGATTTGTGCAGTGGTATGTCCCTGCGCATGCACGAATGCCCCCGCGTGTGGTCCGCTTTTTAACAGAAAACGACCGCTCAGCCATGTCCACATATGCCCCTTCCGTCCCTCCAGGCAGCATGATATACCGGACACACATCTGCTGACAACAGACGGGAGCACTTAAAATTCTGTTCCCACTCGTCCCACCAAAACAACACACCACCTCTGCATCGACTCCACCGTCTGACTGCTTAACAGACAGCAGTGCTCGATGAAGTGTAGGCAACCAAATATATTTAAAATTATTTTGAATGCTTAAAATGGAAATGTCTAAGTTGCCTCCGAAACCACAAAACTTATAATTGTTTATGGTACTGTGACAGCAGCAAAGTAGGGGAACACAAGTGTGAATTTCTAACTCAGTAGGTTGCAATAGCAGACACAAATGAGAAGGCACTAGGCATCTGATTATCGTTGAGTTATTTTGAAGGTAGTAAAGGATGATGGTAGACTCTGAAGGTAGTAGTGAGGATTTTGACTACGGTATGGACAACACCTCTACGCAACGTTCTTTTGTGACTGTAAAGCATTAAGGAAGTAGGACTGGATGTTTCATAACGTCTTATGTCAAGCGTATTTGAAGGACAATTGCGTTTTTGAATGCTTGCGCAAAGTAAATTTGCCTAAGGAGATGAGTAAATTAACACAAACAGAAGCAAGAAATTGAACAATATATTGAAAAAGCAAATCAGATGGAATTCCTGGATAATTAGTTTACTAAACTCAATACCTCTTGTGCTATAGTGACTTCTAACCAAAGATAAGCTTTGGAGAGGGGGCAGAACTTACCCCATGCATTTTACGATATAAGCCACAGGCGTTGCAAACGACGTCCCCTTCGGGAGCCCTGCGCCAGAGGGAGGTTTGAGAGGTCTTACAATTACTACAAATCGTGCCGCTCCTTGAGCTGGGATGCTGAAATTGTAACTCGGTCATAAAAAACGAGACGCTCAGTAGTCAAAACACCTAAAAAAGGTCGGATTAGACCTTGTTGTCAAAGCACTTGAACCAATATGATAGCGCGTCTGATGGCATCAGCTGAGCCTGGTGAGTAACTAGCTAGCAACAATGGGTGATTTAATTAGTTGCTCTAAAATAGTAAATGGACTATCTTTTCTGTCAATATAAAGTGCAAATGGAGGAATTAATAAAAAAACAAGCCAATGGAAGTGGCAAGGGGAAGTCGATTACCGCTAGGATGCGTTTGGGTCTCTTGACCGGTTGCACTATGCAGTCGCGGGTTGCGGTACCCGGAATGTTAGAAATGTTTGAGACTGGCGTGCTGACAGCAAGTTGGAAAAGTCTATTCTTACGGTATTGACAGTAACCACAGAGATAATTTCCAACACCATCATAAGTCCAGGCTCCTGAATTAATGCATCCGCAGTTAACACATTCCATTTTTCTTGAACACTGAGCTGAACCATTCAGTTGCCCTGTGAAATGCAGAAATAAATTCTAATGGAATTCAATGCTTCGAGAGAGAGATCGTCAGGTAATCTGGACGCATGCAGAACATTAGATTATGGGAATAACGGATAGACGTTTTACCATACGGATGCGTAACGAGGGATTCGCTTTATAGTAATCTTGCTAACATTTTACAAGCACCAATAAAAGCTATTTATTTTTTACGAATTATACGCTTAAAGAGAATTCCCGGTCTATTTCCTTATATTCATACTGTACCCATGGGACCACAAAGTATCTGGGAGATCAAAATGAACATTTGTAATTATGTATCGGAATTTAATTATGTATTGATCATAAGTTGACTCTAATTATCTTTAAAAGAGCTTCTAAATTTTACAAGGCCATCATCGGACCAGCAATCAGTAACTCTTATGGTATCGACCAGCTATCGATGTTTGAGTGATAGGTTTAGGCGAAAGTAAACAAAAATCACTGCTGAGAAGAAAACTGTCAGGCCTGCAATCGCTAAAATAATGGCGTTAGCAATCACTTTTTACAGAATCAGCGGGAGAGGGCCCCTAAAGCGTGTTTGAAAACTAGATTAAAGGCACCTACTAGTATGAAAATTGATAGCGCAACCACTTCTCTCTGGATTCAATAAATCCCAGCTCTAGAAGTAAAGTATGTTCCAGTCTTAAGGGAACCAAATTCGTGGTTAAGGAGCCAAATCCAGTGAGCGTGTAAAACGATAGACTTTTCGAATAGATTGATCCAGTTAGTTGGGATTTTAGAACATCTCATTGTTGGAAGGCTTTTAAGTATTCGATTGAAGATTTCTTTGAGTACAAGATGATAATGTGTGGTGACGCCACAGCGAGCTCATTTCAAGTGTTTTAATCGTCCTTAGCGATTGAAAAAGGTCTTGTTCAATGTCTTCATTCTGGTTCACTACTTGATTGGTATCGTCTCCTTCTACAATAATCCAAATTGAGCAGAAATGGTGATACTGTTTAATGACCCGATATTCCGAACTAACGTCGAGACTGGAACTTTAAAGCCCAAAAGATTTGTCAATTAATCACGAAAAAGACTTCCCTTGATAAAACGTCATTGCTGGGTAGTTATTCATTCGAAGTCTATAAAGTGCTTCTCCACTGCATAATCTCATTTCCTTTAATCGTGATTAAAAAAGACTCAATAAAGCAGTTGCAAACTGCTTTGGTAAAAATTAATTTTCATTTCGCTAGAACCGTCAACCGAGCATTAATTAGCACAAATGTTTAGCAATCTGCTTAAATTACTATGGATTTATTTTTGTCGGCAGGCTCACATAAACATAATCAACAGCGCTCACCATAACAGGAATTTCTGGAGATGCCGTCAGTTTGTTGATATCGTGAGTGGCTATAAGCATTAGCACGGCTCCATTCTTGTGGCGGAAGCACAATGCATGACTGATGGTGATTGCAATCCAAAGCAATTTGTGTTGTGAGTGCAGCTCCAAAAGGAGTGGTTTCCAGCCGATTTCCTCTGACAGGTAAAAATCCGCTTGAAACGACTGATGATTGCACCTTTCCTGACGCCAGTTGTGGAGAACAAAATGAGACACCTCTCGAAGCACTGGTGAACTGAAACCTAGTTCCCTTGACTGGTTCCAGAGCCAATCGCATTCCTAGTGGTGTAAAGTTCAGAATAAAGTGGTTCGCAGAATAAAAAACCAATTGAATTTATCTTGTCAAACGGTAGTCAGATAATCATTACTTCGATATTAACTAATAGAACGAGTGCAAAAACACCTAGTACCTAACATACAATACCAAGGCAAAATCAAAAAGACTAACTCATGCACCAAACTCCAAAATCCTAATGGGGTCTGTCCTTTGAATGAGGCCCCAGCTGTAGAAGTGGTTTGTGGTTCCTCAGACTAACCAATCAGCTTTGAGTCTGGCTGGTATTATGCCACATCCAATCATTATGTATCTAAGGTCCGATAAAGATCCTTGCCACAGTGCCGCATATTTCAAAAAATAAGCAAAAATTGGCCTTTTGTAGACCATTTTGCGTTAAGGATTTACTATGGCCGGAGAGATACAATAATGTAGACGATTGTGATTAGAGATCGTGGAACACAGGATTTGGGCCATAGTATTAAAAAGGTGACTGCATTTTTGCGACTATAACATCACCAAGGGGTGCCGCTTAGGACCGCTTGTGAGCTCGCTTGGTAGCATCTTTGGAGTTCTCATGCTTTCGATTTGGCAAAGCTTATTAATTGTTAATTCCCAGTTTGTGTAAAGATCATTATGGGTTTAATTTTGTGAAATCTAGCTAATGTGTGTCTATTTAGTAACAGAAATGAGTTAGTTTAGCAATTATGCCGGGATAAAATGCCAAGCAATCGCATATCTCATCTATCAATTGGAATTGATAAAAACCTATGACGTTATTTTATCCTTCCTCCCGTAGACATCATGACTCCTGTGGACTGCCTCCCATTTTCTCACTTAGATAATCAAATGCAGCCACCATGGGTACCAGTTATTGATGGTGAAACTTTTACATGGGCGATGAGACCAGGGCGATTGATCATTGAGAAGCGAAATCCCGATTCTGCCATTGAACAACCAGATTCTGGGGAACCAACTTGTAGATACACAAGTTGCTTACAAGAAAAGCTATCATAACAGTTAGCTAGAACCTCAAAACTGACTTTTCAGACTGTATCCAGCATGAATACGAGGACACCTGGACCTTAAATGTATGCATGGCGTCTGAGGAAATCCAAAGGCAATGGGTAAAGCCTTTAATACGTCTGTCTCTAAATCGATGTGCAGTTAAGTTTAAGGTGTCGGGTTTTCATTTGGCCGCCTTGTGAAGCTTCAATTCTTAAACAATTTTTTCACTCTTGTTTTCATTAAGTTTAAAATCTGTGATGTGTACTGCTGCTATCAGAATACTTTGGTGAATTGGAAGCAACCTAATCTAACTGGTGGTAACTTGATCATTTTCTAATCTGATCCTGGGGGCGCGTGCACCTCAATCTGTACGCCCGATATCAACTTAATTTTGGAGGGAACAGTCGAACATCTTCTGACTGCCATCTTTTTAGACCTTTCTGGAATTCCTTGAATCTGTAGACCCTTGCGCCGGAACCGAGGGAGGTTAACCGTGTGCTGACAAAGATAGTTTCGGTGACGTTCAACAATACAAGCACTTTCAAGAAATTGTCTCGTGATCTTACCACATTTATACTGTAAGATGCGTTTATAACAAACGTTTTATTTCAAATTTTATTATTTTGAGTTTGGCTTTCCTAAATAAGGCAACAGTAAACACTTCACATGTCACCAGATAAATTAATGTGCTAAAAATTATTTTCTGTAGTACAAATCGCTGCACTCGTACGCCTTCTATAAGTAGAAAAAGCCTTTTGGATGATTTTATTGTAACGTGCGTGGACAAGAAGGCTTTTAAGGTCCAACTTAGTCCATTACGTGGGAGAAACTGACGTAAAATTCTAGGAAGGACATGCTACCATCTGCAAGAACATGAATAAGGGAGATTGAGTGGAGGGCCAAAGCATCGTCAATTTCCCATGCATCGATGAAACAGCAGTAATAAAGAATGCACCAATTGGTGTCTTTCGGGTGTCTGTGAGAGGCTGGTTTAAGAGGGCAAACACGTCCTTGGGAAATTTGGAAAATCCCAAATTAAAATAACAAATGGTCTAACTTACTATCATTTTCCCTTAGGGCGAAACAGGACATTGCTTTGGTTTGGCACTTATATACTGTTTAATTAAATTCAAGGTTGTGCTCATTTTATTCTAAGGTGGATTCTCATATTTCAGACATGAGATTACAGCTTGTTTCTCAACGAAAGGAAGGAAAATCAAGCCATCAATTTTTCGTTTGTGATTAAAACTCTTAACTTTCATTTTTGCGTTTGAACATGAATACCACTGCTTATTTTTTAACACTTTACTAAGAAAGGATCTTTAGTCTTCAGCGAACCTTTCAAAATAAAGGTAAACGATGTAAAGTTGTCTTCCTTAAAGTATTAAATTAAAAGGTTATTTTATATTTTACGATTAAGGAGTTAGTGTAATAATTTGGTAACAGGTTTAACTCTTCGTTTTGGTTTTGTAGGGGCTCAAGGCTCCACCTTTGTACTTCCACTGGGAGGCAAGACTTCGAGCCATGCCGGTAGATCCCCTACAGTCCTTCTATACGTCGGAAGTACATTTCCTGCCCTAGTATTATGACCTCTTTCGTCTTTAGGAAAGACTTAAGGTGTTGCGTTGGTGGCAGAGGAAAGTGAACTTGATCCTATGAGAAAACTACCCTGATTTCTGTTACTGAATGCTGAACCTTAATGTGATGGAAGTAAGGCATACCCTGCAGATGAAAGAATCCGTGATGACCTCCAACGGGAGGTTTGGAAATGACATCTACCCCAGTCCTATGTTCTGGAGGAGCGCTATTAACAAATGGAGAGATACTAGCTCTAAAACATCTGAAAAGCTAGATACGGAGCTGCCTACGATACATGTATGAAGATATCAATGAGGTGGACTCATGATACTTCTCCCACCTCACTCTACCAGCTGGACAGAACCCGTGTAGATATATGGCTGGGCAGCACTGAAGTGCGAGCATAGTAGTAAGGAGGAAGAGACGTGAAATCTTATCATCACGGTAATGTTTTAAACTTCATCCTTTATTAATTGACTCTGTGTTTAGGCCAGCATTTTACGATTAGCGATGGATGTATATAATGGCCTGCACATTCTCTCTCCCTCAATCTAGTTTCCTAACAGGATGAAACACTAGATTCATTAGTATTGCCAGGAGGGATCAGGTAAGTTGCAGGCAGAAATCCTCTTAATTGCATGCTAAATAGATGATCGACGCGGTTGGTTCGTTGGTATTTTTTCACAGCGCCGATTACGTTGTGATAGCCGAAACGGAATGTTGACTAAGGGGAGCGATACAGACGAAGCTCAAAAGAGGAGAGGGGCCATGCAATGAGTTAATTGTTTGTTGAATTAGGTTTTGGGTTGGCGGGCACTAAGGGCTCCGCCTTTGTTCCTCCGATCATGCCGGTGGACCCCAGCCCCTCTGTACTCGGCAATACATACTCTGTTGTAGTATCATGCTTTCTTTTATCTTCATGACAAACTTAAAGCACTATATCAAGTCACATTGTTTAATTCGGTGCGTCTACAAAATTATTTATTATTTCTACAAATAAGGAAATGAAGTCACATTGAGTTTCAATAATTAGAATACAGTTCTTTCAAATCTTGCATTTAGTCGTGTGACTTTTTATTAACCGTATTTTTTCACTGTTCTTGTATCGTGGAGCCCAGTCCAAACCTTATGGTTTCTAGACCCTCCTATGTTAATTACTAATGTTTTTCTAGACCAGTATGTCTTGTTAAGCGTTTGAGGATAACTCATAGTACTTTGCTGGTAGTAGCAGTACGCAGGACCAATCCAAAAGAACAAAAGTATTGTTACTTTATTAGATGGGTGTCACGCTTAAACGATTTAGAAAAAGATATCTGTATCAGACGGCGAAAAAAGCATCAAAATCGCCTTTAGTTATAATAACTTTCAATCCTCAGGTTTTGCATTTTAGCTTGCAACGTTGCAAGACTCCATTCACACGTATAAAAAACATTTTTGATAAAATATTTACTACATTGACATTATAATTTTTCACTCGACTACCCAATATACCCTTCTTGATTTAGCTTTTACGCTTAAGCTTCCGCAAGGACGGACGATGTACGGAATGTGATCACTGTAAAATATTGCTTAAACCTTCAGAAACAATTTTTAACAGAGATCCCCAGAACGCTGTACCAACCGAGAATCAATATTTTAAGATTTAAAACATTGCCCCTATGACTTTATTCATCATATCATGGACATTTGTTTTGAAGTAGGTCATGCTTCCTAAGAAGTCAAGCAGAAAGCTGACCCTGGAGAGAACTAGAACAGCATTTAGGAGAAAGGACTCGTTCAGTGTAAAATGTTTTTTATTTTCATCTCTTCGGTCTCTGTAGTTGCCATTAATTTGGTGTCAAGCATTCTAATCATGCTTACTAATGATATAATCAATGCAAATTTTTTGTCACCAAGGGTGTGCAATGTTATGATACGTCTTTTTAAGAAACTCAAATTACTGACCACAAACATTTCCTCTCCACACACCAGAAAATGTGATTAAATGTATCAGCTAATCTATGTTCATTTTTATTTTATTAAGAGCCTACAAAAGAAAAAAATTAGAGAGAATCTTACACATTTAGAAGTGCAACACAGGACACGACCCAACAAGATAGAATTTGGTAAAATGTTTTGACAATAGCATTACAAAGCCGTCATTTTTTCAAATTTATGTGCAAAACATCAAGTCAAAGTGGCATAAGTGGTACATTTATCAGGTGACCAAAAAGTATCCGCAATTATTGGTAGAGTTGGCTACCATCACATGTAATATGAAGGGGCTTTTAAAATACACACGATTGCTAATATGCATTGTAGAGCAAGTGTTTACATCAGTCTATTTCTTCACTACAACGTATTGTTCCCTTTTTTTATCACTTTGATTCATCCCAAGTAAAATGTTAGTTGGGCCCGATGTGGTTCAAATTGGCCAGCCTTTCAAATTGTAAAATCTTTACAAACAATTTGCAAAATAGCGTCTGAAGAAGATGCAGTACGGGGTAGCAGAACGCACCGTTTAGAATCATACTGTTAAAAAAGCGATTCTCGCAATGTAATACCAAAAATGTAGCAAGTTCTGCAAAACCTTCCATTATTTGTACTCATTTTACGATATGCCATTCTATTCAGAATAACACTTAGGATTGAGTGTCAAGAAGACTTTCAGTAAGTGCTAGGACAACTGGAGATGAACCAGTTGTTTATAGATACGTCAACTAGGAAGAGAAGGAAAAGTTGTGGAGGCTGCTAAGCACAAGGAACCCACCCGCATACATTAACAGATGATAAACACTAAGCTTTAGTGGCTAACAATTCATTCAACTAACTGACTGGCTGAAGTAATGGCTTTTGTTAGCCAAAGTCTGTTAGGCTGACAATCACATCTTCCATCACCCCCCTACCCCATCCCTCCTCAAGTCTATGCTTTGAGTGTGCGTGTACATGGGGCGCTGCAGACGGAATTTTTTCTTTCGAAGCATCCAAGTCAAATCAGCTAATTGGAATAAGCTCCTAATCCTACTTTTACGGGAGGAAACAATGTAACACCTCATGTCCATACCGCTGCAAAGATTATTCCTGAATATTGTCCTTTAGAATGGGAGAGGGAAGTAATGAGAGCAATAGGGAGCGAATACGAGATTCAGCCTCTTCTGCTTTTTTACCGTTTGCATTCCCATGTTATCTCTTTGAACGATTATCACCTTTTCTTAGCACTATACAACCACAAACAATAAAGAGCTGAATTAACAGTTGGAAAGTCAAAGTGAAGTGAAAGCAGAGGTGAGCACATTTGTATTGTTTGATTCTAAAGGCCAAACCTTTTAGAAAAGTGAAAATAGTAGCAAGCTTGTATCCGACTGAGAGTAGGCAATGAATTGCAGTGGCAATTTTGTCAATAAATGAAATACTTAAAGAAGCTTCTTGTAATTATTTGATTTTTTACAAAATTAACCCTGGGAACTTGCTTGATTATCCTGTATGGCATTTTGCTTTCCATAGTGTCTGAAAAATACGCCGTACTAGTCAAGTTTTAGTAACAACATCAGCCTCCCATAATTTCGCGGAGCTTCTGTGACACTTTGTCACTTAACTTCACTGCTTTAGTTTCCAAAATCATTGGGTTGGAATCTGTTCAAAAAAATGATCATCCATTCACTTTATATGCTCAACACCTTGTTGTTGAGATTTTAACTAAAAAGTTCTGACTATTAGCACGTTTTCAGACTATACTTCTAAATATGAATAAAGGAGTATTTTTCCTACTCTATCATTAAGCTCACATAAGAAATCTTTTTATTGTTAAATCAAGCAGACACAAAGCAATTTAATTACTCACTGTGAATCCAGTTAGCAAGTGTTGTTCCCAACTCTATGTAGCTAAGTAATTTCATGTTTACCACTCGGGAAACAAATGTTTGTGCTATGAAATTGTCTAAAGGGGACACCGTTCACCACTTCTTGGTCCAAGCGTCAGCCCCGATAAGACACTCTCAGTAACGCACAGCACAGAAAAAGACCTAATTACATTCCATAACAAAGACGTTGGGAAAGGGGAGAAAGATGCGCACGGAGCACTTTTTACCGCCCTTTCTCCGCCTGCTAGTGGCGGTGAACCGTTTGTAGACTTTTTGCCATGATTAAATTTCATGGGATTAGAAGGCAAATGCCTACACTTTCTAATTGGTATGAAAGGGCAAATCACTACCTCTAAAACACATATTTGTCATTTGCCCTGAGTACAGACAAAAGGTTAAAGGGTTCGAACATTATTTAAATGATCTCTTTTTTGCCCGACTTTGACGTGCAATTGTGGTTCTATGAACACATTATTGAGCTAAAAAACCATTAAAACAAGTGATTTTAAATATAAAGAACGAATATATAGGTTCAATATCAATAAGCTTAAGTTCCTTTCCCTTTTTAACAATATCACATATACTGTAAATGGTTTATTGATCCCTGTCTTTGCTCAAGCTTTTGGTAATGTCAGTCTAATCTTTAAAAAGGAGTCTCAGAATCAACCTGTTCTCGTAATCTAATGCTTCTTAATAGGTGAGTGCACCCATTAAATAAAAATGTTTACCAAATCAGATACCTGTACCCTTTTTGAAATTATTGAAAAATAATAGTCAAAAAACCAGTAGAAATGATTTCAACCAGAAGATAGTATGTAGTAAAAAATACGATGGATCAACAAGTTGCATAGCAAAACTTGGCCATTAGTGGGAATAAATAGGCATTTTAAGTAAGATTCTAAATAGCACTTTTGATGATTCAGCCCACTCATAAACAGTGAAAAGTGACCGTACGATGGGGGTAAACTATACAGGCGCAAATCATTTGCTCTATTTTGATTTCTTTGTTAAGCATATAAATGGCTCATCCCTTCTACTTTATTTTTCATGTTGTCCTAACAAATCCTTACATTAGTTATTAAAACTATTTCAAAACCCTATTTTGCACCAGATTAGTTTCACGTGTGGAACTATTTGGGGATAAAAGATCATAGCAAAAGTCTTTTACGTCCTTTTCTACCATAAATATTGGTTTTTCACTGCTGTACGATAATTTAAGACGCAACTGTACACAAATTTAAGTGAAAAGAGGAAATATGAGAATGTGTTTATGAATAAGTTGAACTGATGTGGTCTACTACATAAACAATAGAGGCCACTATGGTGCTCTACGATACGCTCCATGATGTTTTCAGCACTTCAGACTCCCTTTGTCGCCTAACTAGCGTAAATACTCATAAACCTTCTTGTCAATTATTCTCTCACATACCGATGATTTCCAGCCACTTTTATAAGCCGAAAATAGGCATTTAAAGCGTCAGTTTGATAGAGGGAGCTGACCGTTGAACATACGGCACCAGCAGTTTGTTGCACTAGTGGGATAAAAAGCAGCAGATACACATCTCCAAAAATCCCACGAAAAATGCCAAACCCTCTTCCACCACTTAGCGATACTCATCTGTTTTGAGGTACATGTTTTTCAACCTCATCCTCCTCCACTAACTCCTTTCCCTGTGCTATTCTTGGAAACAGAAAACGCAAACAATCTTAGAACTTAATTGGCCAGAGGGAATCCAATTACCTGCACAACTAATAATTGCTTCCGGTATACCCACTAGCACTTTTGGTGTTTAACTTTTCCTTTCCATGTATAAGTCAGTGCCACTTACTGCTTACTGCTCAAGATGATGAGACATCCGTTAAATGGGGTAAGATTATTTGAGATAGCAGTAAGTGTCGTGGACCATCTAAATTTTTATTTGAAATGCAAAATATTTTTTAAATTGAATAAACCGTCCCTTTTAAAAAGGTATGAGCAGGAAATCTCACTTGTATTTCAACAAGTATGTTTAATTTTTACAATTAATCAAAAGGAGTCCAGCAAGATACATCTGGGATTTTGAAAGTAATACCTAGGGAACAGGGTAAACTAAATTTGTTAGTTGAATGCAGATTGAAAAGGCAAAGTAACAAATTTCGTAAAAGCTTAATGGAATTTCGAATTTTTCAACATTCACGTTGATGTTGTTTGTTTGTTGTGTAGGTGCCGAAAGTGAATTGGTTGATGATACGAAGACTAAAAAGGAAGTGTCTTAAAATACTTATTAAATTCAAAATGGAGAAAAACAAATTTGGAGGTACAGAGTTTTATATAGATAAACTGAGCTTAAAATTCAGCTAAGTATTTTACATACATATATGTAGGTATACATTCTTATGCGTATTTTTGATTACACTCGTTTGTAAAAATATGACTTTCAGAATTTTACAAAATGTAATCAGAAATGGTAAGAAATTATCACCTTATAAGAAGAGTATCTGCAAAAGAAAAATTGCGAAGTTTCTTCCTTTGAATGCTATTACTAAAGAATAATCGGACGGCGCACTTCTCTTTTCCCCTTGTAAATAAATTGCGCAAAATTAAGCTGCATAATAGAAATATGGGGAACATTACTTGGAGAGTCGTTTGGAATTGCGAGGAATAATCACCTCATTTCCAAAGCAAAAGGAAAGATGTAGTCTCTTCTTTTGTAATCAGTGTGTTTTATTGACTGTAGTTATACCAGAAATACAAAAATATTCATCTTCTAAAAATAGTCTGAGTGTCCTTACTTTTTTACGGTGTAATTTTACGAGCAAAATTTGCAGGATGGGCGAACTTAAGCGTGCACTGCCATTTAAGACAAGGTATAGGCATAATTTCTATTAAGACTATTTAGAGCAGATAATTTGTTCCATATATTTCCTTGCGCCATCATTGTTATCGCTTGCCTATGTAAGGAGCCCTTCCTATGGAAATTGATCAATATGCTTAAGCATTTTTTTTGGTGATGTTCCAAAAAATACCATATTCCTACATCAGTTCCAGGTCTGTATCGAAACTAGCGATAATCATCAAAAATGTTTTTCACTAAATGTTCCATCAAACACTTAAGAGTTGCCAATTTCGTGAATGATGCTTAATTAAAATAGATTATGAAAGAAGAGATATGAGAAATAGTTTTTGCATGACAGTTTGTGCTAAGATTTGCTAAAAGTTTTGGATTATTTGTAAACTCATTTGAGGAGTAAATGACAGATATATCGATCTCGGTAAATAAAGCTTATTTTTAAACGACTGTGTATTTTACGCAGATGACCTGAGGAAATGGCCGATTAAATCAAAAGCCTCCAAGCAGTAGGTCATTTCGACATGTGTTCAGATGCCTAATCGAGAAGGCGATGTTAGTGATGGTGGTGATGGTGCGGAAGACTGCAATCATTTTAGCACATGGAGGATTGGCAGAAGGATGTTAATTGCGTGTCGACTGACCCCCTCCAACTTGACCTTAGTAGTTATGGGGTGAATGTGCTTTGGAGACAAGGGGTCAGTAGAAGTAGGGAGGCCTGGGAAAATAACATTCAGCTGAATTTGATTAATTATTCACACGAAGATGTAAATACCACACGATATACCATGCTAACGGTTTAGTGTTTTAAGAGACGAAGCAGCATATTCAATTAATAAACACCTGAAAATGGCGATTAGACAATCCGCTGTGCTTCACAAAGCTTGTACTGTTGGCTTTGTCTGGTCGCTGACAGCGCGTCTGCTTCACGAGATGGATGTGGACCTTTGCGTGCGTGTGAATGCCACAAAAGTTTACGCAGACAACCATTAAACTTTGCCATACTGTCTCTAAAATTCTCATAGCTTATCATAGAGTACATCATAGATTCCCTATTTATTAAATCCAAAAAGTACACATTCGTAAATTACCATAATAAAAGAATCCCGGTGAACGACCTTAATGTACATTTGTCAATTTCATCGCTTTAAAGACCATTGAATTTAACGTTAGCCTTGTAATCTACTCTATATTTATATTTTTATTGTCTGGTTAAGGTTTTTGCATAAACTAAGGTATTGGTAGTTTTCAAATCGAAAAATTTATGATGGTTACCACTAGGGCGTAAATGGTGAAACTTGAAGTGGTAAAAGCATCTTATGATTTATTGTCGCTTTAAGCAGTTGGTGGTTTGGAAATAAGATGGTAGGCAATCGCATTTGGTCTGGTGAAGAGAGGTGATTGAAAGAAGGGAGATACACTAGACCTGACATTTTGTGGAGTTGTTTGTGACAGAAAGCATCGTATATGTTGGCAGCTCGCGTGAAGGTGAGACCTGTCCATCCTTCATAGTGTTTATACCCTCGTATATGTCAACTATAATTAACTGGCTTATTTTTCCTTCCAACCCACCACCTCCTCCTTTCCTTCCTTTTTTTCTAGAAGGAATTATAATGTGCAAAGTAGGTAGGAATGCGATTTTATTCCTTCTTACAGCCTATACTCAATAATTTAATTCCAAGCAATATTTGAGCAAGATTCCATAGGTTAATGCATGAGTTTTCCTTTTAGCATATAAAGTGGATGAGTTTTAATTATTTATCTTGATATTAGATCATCTCTGGATACAGTTGTCTCGGCTTTTTTAGGAGGAAATCGGTAGTTGTTCTTCTAACCATATACTTAAAATGGGTAAGCAAAAGCTATTGCTCCTGATAGTTTTATTTAAAATTGGACGCGGGTTGAATTTTTATCGTCGAAAAAAACAGGCTTTATTATTTACTGTTTTATTGTTAACTGTTCATTTATCTCTCGATTTTGGTAAAGGGGCCACTCTGGGCCTTCAATCTTGTACCTTCACTGGATGGGCTGGCCTAAGGGCCATGCCAGTAGTCCCGAACCCTACTATCTATCGGCAATACGTATTCTTCTCCAGTACTGTTTCTTCTCTTATCTTCAGGGAAGTTTCGGGGCATAAAAGGTCTAATAAACTGCGTTGCACGAGCAGAAAACTTATTTAATATTTATAAAAAACCATCAAAATTAGCTTATCTTACCCTATTATAGTTTACTGTAGTATACTTTTCTTCAATTTGCAATTGTCAAAAAACCCATTTCCTTCTTTGAATCTTGAGAATCACTTGCTAGTGTTAAAATTTGTTTTGAAGCTCAGTGACTATTTTTAACATAGAGGTATGTTTCGAGAACACATTTATAAAATTAACTACTAGATTTAAAGCTCATTTTGCCTGTCAAATAGATTGAAATGAAATGCATTACAATGCTGTACGAATCAGACTCCTGTTCGGGCCTCTCTGTAATTAAATAGTAAATCTCCGAAAATGATGAATGAAAGTTAAATTGGAAATTCGGTAAAGTTGACTAATACCCTGAGAATTAAGGCTAAATGAGATGAGACAAGCTAATTGTAACAGTGTCTTCACTAGCCTTCTTTACCTAGGTAGTCTTTAGGCTTTTCGGATGTTTGAAATTACCGACAAAGATGGCTCAATAAAACTATGAATAAATTAATAAAAATAATAAAGACATGGGCAAAAAGACTACAAAAAATAGAACAAACTATTTTTGTTTCGTTTGTTGCAAAAAGATGAGGTGATCTAGGTCACTAATAAAGTGAAAAAGACGACGGAAATCAATCTGCACAAGGGAAGTGATGCAGTTGGCAGTCAAATGAAGATGCTACAAGAGGTGATGGCAACTGAAAGCACGCGCATTGCGTGAGAAGGCTGGAGGAAGGGAACGTGTCGGCTTTCTGCAAGAGTGATGAATTGTTACGCTGCCAGACTTTTTCTCATTCTTTCATTCATCCCTCCGTCCTTTCGTTTGTCTGTACACCTCTCCTCTCTCTCTAGCTCTTACTCCTTCGTTTACTCGCTTTCACACTTGGCTGCTATGACAGATGCATTTACGCCTTTTGCCACTCTGTCTTCCTGGAACATCTTCATGTAATTTTTTTAACCTTAGCGCATTTTCACCACGATTTCGCTGGCCTTTGGCCTAGTAATCAGGTGTCATTTTGCGGCAATTGTTCCAACTCTACGTAACCTATCCTTTTAAACCACAATCAATCCTCCTAAAACAAATCTGTGAATTTATATGTCAAGATTAGGTTACATCTCATAGGGTAGAATCTGAAGTAGATCGGAAGACCACTGAGCTAAAGAGCTAGAAATTATTCCCAACTTGTAAATTTTGAAGCAGAACATTTCAAAAGTTTGTCAAAATATAACTAGCATAAGTGAAAAAGTTTTAATATAAGTGCATGCGTAAGTCGCTAAAACTTCAATAATAAAGTAGATCTGGTTAACGCCAATCTTGATGATGAAATTTTCATCAGCTTAAAAATTAAGAAGATATTGCATGTTTTATAAGCGTTCCTAAACGTGTTTGAGTTATTCCAAGTGGTGCTTCTTTTACATTGACATGTTCCCACGACAAGCAGACAATCGTGTTTATGCTTACCCACTGAACAGAAACCATTAACGTGTGAGTTATTAAATGGGAAGTCTAGCATCTGACGGTACAAAACAATGTACCTATTTCTTTATCAATCAGCAACGGATGAATGACAACAAAAAAAGATGTAGGCTGAAAGGTGCTAAATTTAGCAGCTTTTCTTATGTGGTGCGATGCAAATTAATCTTCGACAGGAAACTGAAGAAAAAATGAATCCTTTAAAGGTATGTGGCCTTTCCTTAAGCTGTAATAAAATTTTGCTTTGCAAAAATTTAGTAATATAAACCAGTTTTTATGTTTTGCAGTAACGGATTAATAAAAACATTGGCTTTTGCCATAAACGTGCCAACATATTGATATAGATTCATTAAAAACAATCTCCCGCATCTCGAAAATATTGAATCTAACTCCAATTATCCTTTATTGTATTTTTATTCCGTGTGTCCGAAATTCGCTTCTGTTATTTTAACGAATTTTCAAATATTCGCCGATTTTTATTTCCTGTATTTTCCCATTCCTGAACTGGGTTCGTTAGTATTTTGTTTATCTCTAGGATGATGTTGTCGTATTCCTTAAATTTCTATCGAGGTGTATTTGCAGATTAATCATTTGCATATACAAAAAAATTTAGTGTTTTGCACGTAAAAAGTAGTTACACTGGTAATGTTAAAGAATTCCGGTAATTTCGCATAGTCCGAAATTTAGAATGCTAAACGCATTGGCTTCTGAATGAGATGTCATTCTTACTTTCCATCTCTCAGGATTGACACATAAACAGTGGCTTGAGTAATATCTCAAAAAAATTATCAGCCACAAATAAACTTGACATATCAGCGTTGGCCCTAGGATTAGACATCTTTTCAGCAGCTGGAAGTGCTGAAAAAAGTAGCTTTGACTGCTGATAAGGATTTGGCTAAGCAAATCAACAGTATTCATGGAGTGTTCACTGTACCGATTTGTAAGTCATTAAATTTGCTTTTAATTGAATCCCTTTTCCTGCAGTGATAAAAACCCAGTAAGCGATATGCTCATAAATAATAAATTCTCATGAAACACTAAATGTAGTTAAATAATTACAAGTTGGCCTTAGTAGTAAGCACTGTCTTATCAGTCACAGATAATAGCTGTTTGAAGGAATGCATTTATCATCCTGTATTCTCCTGAACTCCTATAAAAGTAATAAAAATCCTCAGATCAGCATTTTAGCCTATTGGTTTTTCTCTTTTAAATTATTTGAAGGACTAAACTCGGTTTTAGGCCTTTATTTTCCTGTTAGGATAAGAGACATAAAGTAATGAAAACTGGGTATGAGAAAACCGGTTGAAAGCACCTATTTTCCTTTGATTTGAATAGTCTTAATGCTGGAAATTAATAGTGCGTAAAATTAATTCTCGATGTGGCTGAATCAAAGCTTACTTTCTTCTCTACTTGAAATTTAAGCTTACGTTTTGCCCAGTATTTTAATTGATGGATTTTGATTTATCTTGTTTGACTAGAAATACTGATTTGTTAAATCACACTAGGTATTTTTACTTTCAAGAAATAATTTAGTCTACGCCTACAGAAGCCAATCTCTCCATTGCTGTTAGAACTGCAATTCAAGTTGAAGCAGGGCTATACTGCAGACAAATTTACAGATTGCCTTTTTAGTTCAACTCACTTAACATTATAGCTCCTGTCATTCCCCTATTATTTGACACTTCCCAACTTATTTCGCAAAACCTTCCATAATTGTGTCTAACGATTTTCAGAAATATACGTAGTAATGCATTAATAATTAATTTACTTTTAGTTTTGGTTTCGCGGACACTCAAGGCTCCGTCTTTGTGCTTCTGCTGGATGACTTAGCCTCCGGGCGTGCAAATAGCTCTCCAGCCCTTCCATAAGTCGGTAATATATTTCCTGCACTGGTAATGAGTCCCCTTTCCTCTTCAGGGAAAACTCAGAGTGCTACGATATAAAGGATTATGCGATGTATTCTGGTATTTGTTGGATGTGAGTTTTGATTAACTAGGAAAACATAGCATTTGTAAAGTTATTGCAGTGCCCTAAAAGAGCTAAGCTACCTGAAAGGTTATTGTTTTCTAAAATCTCTCACGCAAAAACTGACTATAATCAGAGAGATTTTCTGTCGTAAATGCTGCTCATTTTATGCATATTTGTCTATAATACTAAGTGAATTTAATCGAGCAATTACGCTGGTACATCTACACGGAAAATATTGATGCAATGTAGTCATTACGATACTGTCAGTTTGAAGCCCTTCAGTTATTGTTCTTGCGGTTTTTCTGTCAATGATATTGCTCAATAAAGTGGTAGGTCTGAAACGATTCATACATGATATTCTACAGAGCCAGTAATAAAATTATATGCATGTGGTTTGATTAAGTGGTCTGGCTTTAATGAGAGGTTAAATGCAATGGCTTTTGAAAAAAAAGACCTACCTAATGCCTTTTCCTAACAAATCATAATTTTGTAAATATAAGTTGCAGTTTGACAGCTCAAATAACTACAAACTAAAATACCAAGTATGTGATATCATAATTTACTTCGATGCAAATCTGAATCTTAACATAAAATCCCCTATTCATGTTACCTCGGGTTTTGACAGGTGCTTTCTTTTGATTTATTATCTTAATTGTAAAAGTACCAAAAAATGGTAAAATGAGCGTCTGTTCGGCTTTTATATTTTGAAACAGTAAAAACCTCAAAAGCAGGACAAGAAGTTTTGCCAAATAGGTGGCAGTACCGCTGCGAGACTCTCAAGATATAAAATTTGCTATCGGACCGCGTTAATGGGGTGTTCATAATGACAGCAGGTTTTGAGTTAATTTATTTGGTCAGTTTAGGGAGACTTGTGTGCAACTTTAGGCGTGAGGAATTTCGAATCTCCTGTCCTTAAAGAAGGCGAACACACGTCCGTAGACAGGAAGATTGGCAAGCGGGTGGGCGGCCGGCTGGCCGGCCGGAGGGAAGGGTGTCCCATATCAGAGAAGCTTTCTAGGGGTGTGTTCGGATTCTACACTTCTACCTCTCCCTACAGTCTCTGAACTAGCGCCCGCGACTTGGTTATGTGGACTTTGATACACACTCCCGGTCACTAGGGCATTGGGCAGACTCTCCGTAGCACTGGACGCACACCAATCAGTTTAAAATTACATGGTAATGATTTTAGAAATTGTAGTGCCTAAGATTCCTGGAGTTGAACAACAGATGAAAAAAATTTTATGGTCAGCAATTTGAAGTCAAGACATAATGTAATTTATTTCATAATTTTTGACGGCATGTTTTTAGGCAGTACATTATAACAATAAATAAAAGCAATCAATGAATATTTTTAACATGAAATTCCTTTGGTGTACACCAAACTGTCACCAAAATATTTGGTGCAGCGATTGCAATATCATATCTAGATGTTTTCATTAAAATTCATTTCCTTTAATTAAATGTACCTATTTTAACAACTATGTGACTTTGCATTAACAAACAACTCGAAAAAATGACCGCGACCTGAAAATCCTAAAATTATCCAACCGTAGGCTTTACTTCGGATGTAGAACCAACGCGCCAAATTCTATTCATAGTCCACTATCTCTGTCTCCTGGAAAATATTCAGTGTCACTTTGAATAACTGGTCGGCTGGAAGACATCTGCACAGCATAAAGGAATTCATTTTAAAATTTGTTTATAAAGAGACCTACGGTGGCCTATGGTTTTCTACAAAACGCCGACTAGAGCCTGTCTAAATGCAAATTTGAGGTAATGGGGTCAAATGAGCCATTCTCAATGTAGTATAACTCACTTAAAATGTTTAGTGAGTACAACAAGGAGGAATCTTAGACACCTTTAAAAGTGCCAAATACTGCGGCGACGCTTTCTTATCTTGCTTTAAATACCCCAGTTAATAAATTTAGGGCTTAAAACTTGTCATTACCGCTTTACCTAAGTAAGCACATACTACCACTTTTCAGCCTTAAACAACTAAAGTATTGCTAAGTGAAGCAAATTTTATTTACATTTTATGAACAAAACTTTAGTAGATTTAAAATGGGTCATTTTAAACCATCAACAAAATATCAATTAATCAGCAACCTGTTATATATTCTAAAGTCAAATACTTACACGGTATCCTTTCCTTTAGTGTTCTTCAATGAAGTCAAATCTTCGCCAAGATTATGTTTTAATTTAGGAATGCAAAATGTCATATTTGATAGCGTATTATAAATTGCTCCCTTACAAAAAAGACTAAGAAGTGTTGACAAGTAAAAACAGCATCTGAAGAATAGAGAGTTTCACTCTGTGCTAGGCGCTATGGTGAGGTGAAAATATTGCAAAAATCCACCAATGGAACCCATTTAATTTGCAATTAAATGAGTCTATATTTCCTTTAGTTGTATAAAACTGTCGATCACTTTGTTTATATATAAAACACCTCTAGATTTCAATTATTTATGTACTATACCTACCATTATATTCCATAATGAATTGAAATTAGTTAATTCCGCTACTATGTCATCGTTTCAATAGATTACAGTCATAAGTACTCACAAATTGGGTAAAAACAGTAAAAAAAGATAGATTACTCAGAACAACAATTAATATATTGTACATCTTCTACTAACAAATAAAGAAATTGAGATGGAATTAGACAACCTGGATGAATGTCTTAGTTAGTGACTTAGCCATTGTTTTAATTTTCTGCCTTTACACCTCACCTTGACGAAAATTATGGAGCATTTATCACACACAATAATCTACAAATTAGAGTAACTGATATCCGCGACTTTTTTGCTTTTGCGTCAGCAAAGTAATGCTAATGTGTGTCGCATGATGCTACGGTGCATTTGTAAAAATGATAAATTAACTAATGAAATCAGATTCAACTTAACTATTTCTCACTCTTCACCTATCAACAGCCTGGCTTTTGGGCAGAAGGGTTACCCGATGAACAGACGTCACCGTAACTAGAAGCGTCCCTGTCATTCTCATCAAACCACCTGCCTCCAAAGTCCAAGAAAAACTGTGCAACTCCTACAAAAATTAACACCCCTTTCCTAGGCGTAAGTCACGCCAATTAATTTACAGTTAGTCGGGGGTGGAATGCTTTATCATTTTTTCGTCACTTTCTATAAACGGAATATTTTAGGTATGAAAAGTGGAGTTTACGTACAAGGGACAATATGAGAATTCTGGGTCTTATGAAATTAATAACAGTGTCTCTGCTGTCAATGGTTAATTTAATTTAAATATTCCTAATTTCAGCTGCTTCCTTACAAGACAGTACGCTTTATATGCTAAATACTACGCTCTACTGATAGTGCACACGGTAAAGTGAAGTTCATCAGAAGTGAAATTATGAAGGGTCAAAATACATTCACTTTATTCACAGATGAAATCAAAAGTCATGGACTATAGAAAAAATGATAGAATTACAGTTTACAGGTTTTAGTATCAGCGCCATTATATTCGTTTTCGATCATCTGTACAAAAAGGAAGAGGCGTTTGGAATGCCAGTGATCTTCTCAACTCCATGTTAAGAGTAGCCCATTTCGCTTTAATGAATGAGTGCATGTAATCTCATCAGGTACTTATATTTATTTATAAAAGTACATTATCCATACACGACCGAATTTAGATTCTAAAAAAAACCGGAACCTAGTAGATTGAAAGCAAAGTTGTGGCTATTAAATTAAAAACCACCGTAGGACACTCAAGAGTGTGTTCCCACAATTTTTCAAATCTGGGTTGTGTGAAACTTTAACCTACTAGAGGATTTTCTCCGGTTTTACAAAAGATCGCCTAGCAACTAAGAATAAATCTTTTCAGAGCGAAAACTAACCCAGATTCATAAAAATACTAAAAACTTTTGCACACAGTTGCCGTCTTTACTTCGTTCTTAGCCTAATTGTTACTTAATTAGTACAATAGAAATGGTTTTATACGGTTACATTTCAACAACTGCAGTTGCTCTGAGGTTAAAGAGATCAATATGGGCTTTCGAATCATAATGAGTCAAATTAAGTGTGAATCAGGTAAAAACTAGGCCGTCAATGATTTGGAAGCAAAATTAGGAGGTTATGATAAATCAAGTAGACCTCAATCAAAACCATTTAGTGGCCGTATAGTTATTCGTCGCCCCTGTATCACCGATTTTATCGTTCAGTTTGTGAAACTCCTGTTATTTGCAAATGTCTTTCAGCAGTGCTCAGTTATTAACTAAGAGGTATAAGTGAGCTATTCTTCATGTGGAACGGCAATGGTGAGCTTGGCTAGAGCTAAAATTACTCTTTTTCACCCAATGCACTTCCAGTAATGTTGGTGCTAAGAGTACATGAACATCGGTCGTGTTTACAATTTATTTCCGCCATATTAATCTTTTTCAATCATCCACCGAAAAGGGTGCTAAATTCAGTATTAGTACTTTTAAGTGACCGCATCAGTTGTCTTCTTCGTATCTGGAGAACATATATCAGGCATGCCAGTCTAGTCAGGTTGGTATAAATAGGTTCTTCAAAAAATGACCAAGATTTTTTTGAGATAGTTTTTACTGTTAATTTCATTTAGCAAATTCAAGGAAAATTTTGAAGAAACTAAGAGTTTTTGACCAAAATCTTGGAAGCCAATTTTTGTCAGGTTTCTGTAATTGTCATGTCGAAGTTCTTCTCCTCTCAATTTTACATTTAAATATGGCTTTCAGTTTCCAAAACAGACAACAAATTTCGACACAAACTCACACTAAAATGCCCAAAATTTGCTCTATATCAGAGAGGGGTGAGCTCGCAAAAGCGACATTTTTGACACTTCAACTTTGCATGAATCTTTAAAAAAAGTAAATAGACATGTTTAGCGCCACATGCTTTGTGGATTCTATCAGATAAGCCATTTTGGTTGCTAAAATTTTCTGTCTGAAAATTAATCAGCTCAGGAGGGTGTAGTAATTGGCGTCTGGTGGATTCCATGCTAAAGCAGATTAACATTATGGTAATTCAGAAAAATCTTTTGTTGTTTACCATTATGGCGCAAGACTATCTACTAAAAAATGGAAATCTATTAGAAACCGACTTATCAAACGCATTCTCGAGTTGTAAACATGATATCTGCACCTATTTAGCCAAGCGCAGATGGTGATAAATTCGATCTTCATTCCATCATTTATCATTCACTTTTGAAAATTAAAGAAGTACTTGAATCCAATGTGTATCATAAATGAATTCGCCGTGAAATAGTAGGAATCACCAAGATATTAATAGTTTCGTCAAAGAGCTTATTCATGTCAACTGTTTCAAATTGGGACGCAATTGTTCCCGTCAGGATTGACCCAAATTTTCTTATTCTCTTCTTAACTAGAACTTGTGGTAGCAAGTTAGTTATGGCTGGTACACCATTATCAAAACTGCTGTCCTTTAATCGTTTTGAAATATGCCAAAGCTGCAGATGGCTATGTAACTTCCACATTTGCCAGAATCACGAATTTTTCCCGCACAATGGCGATTAGTCTTATCAGAGGATAGCAAAAAACTGGACACTTTTCAAAAAGACATTCCCCGTATTCACTGCACCAGCACCAACAGTTGCTTTAGTAGACTTTTTCCACTCCATCACATAGGCGTAGAAGTGGAAGTCAACATATACAAATCTTATCTGACTCTCGCCAATACTATGTCAATTTCAACAAACTCCATCAAGTTATTGTACTGATAATATGAGCAACTGAGATGCTACTGAATAGCAATATTTTAAATTCTCTAGTATTTGGGTTTTAATTTTATTAGGAGATGCTGTTTTAAACATTCACCCCAATTTATGGGCAGCAAGAAAGGGGGAAGTCAGATTTCATAGTTAATTGTAAGTGAGGTTACTAAAATATCAAGGTACTAACAAATCAACAGTTCTGCTTTAACACCCTTATAGATTCTAATATGTTTTGCAGCGATATCGAAAGCGCTACCTGCAGTTATCTGTGTAGAATTTCATTTGGCATCGGTATTTAAGCTGATAATTACAATGGACATTATGGAAGACCAAACAAGCATTCAGATCACTATTTCGCATTCTGAACAAAATTTTTAAGTAAAAATCAAACTTTATTAAGTATTACAATTCATAAAAAATTATTCATATATTTTACCAATTTTTTCCGCTCAGCACATTGATATTGACCACCCACAGTTTTGACAAACATCTCGAAATTCTTATTTAGCCTTTCTCTCAGCTATACTATCCATCTTTCCTGAATTCTGGAGTTTTTACATAAACACTCAAATTTATACACACTTGACTCCCAATCCTTAAATTGAAACAACAAGTTAGCGAGAGAAATTGATAAGATTTCTCAGTGTCAATTGATAGTCTAAATGAAGTCAGACACCGTGACCAACAGCGCCAATGGCAGCAAATTTGTATTTTTACCATTGACTCTGTCAATCTCTGCTAGGATGCTTACATCATTATCGACCGCTCTCACCGACGAAATTTCTCA
>NW_020170389.1:1504757-1598707 GCF_000524195.1 Echinococcus granulosus | reverse complement strand
CACTCCGTTATGTTTTGAAAATCTTTTTATCTCTCCAATCAAGAGGAGAAGAATGTTTATGCACCAAATTGTCATTACAAAAGATTCAACTAGCGATTTAGCCTTTTGTTTTTGCTTTTACATCCACTACTTGTCTAATATATGCGTCTATTCTATCTGCTCTTGTTTTGATTTATCTTACTCACGGTATACATTGTCCAACATACTAAGCAATGGACCTTTTGATCTTAGCATCTTCCATTGCACATATTTCGTAATTAAGCTAATTTGGTAGTAAATGCCCAAAACATGTCTAAGGGCCTTCATTAGATTCAAAGGCATCGAGCTCTCAAGTAGTCATAGCCTGTTCCATCCTTTGGGTGGTTCCAGTTTATTTACTTTAGGTGTTTAATTTACTCACCAGTTGTTTCTAGTTTCTTAAGACAACTTCGTAAAATTCTAAGCTCTAACTGGTTTAAGCTGTTTACATAATTTCAGTGATATACCATTTTAAAGTTTATTAAAACACACCAATTCCTTTAGACAATATGTACAACCAGTATGTTTGGGGTACAAAACTTTGGTTACATGGATTGATAATTCCTGCAAATAACGTAGAGAAGTGAATTTCATTGTCCGACAGATGAAAGGAAAGTAGTTATTCGAAAGACATTCATTATGAACAGGAAGACTGAAGTACTTGTTAACTACTAGCCACTACGTAATCATTAACTGAGATGTAGTAGCATTGTATTTCACTTTCACAAAGCATTCACTTCCCAGTATGTACTGTTATACAAAAATTCCATGCATTGGGATAAAATTGGGATGAATACTATCCATGCCTCTTTGAGGTCAAGCAAATTTGCTTTAGTGATCAATCGCAATTGGTTAACCACATAGGTTCCCATGTTTTCTGCCGTAAAAAGTAAGAATTCATGTTTAACTCTGCCTTTTGGAACGCAAGTAACCTACGTTTATTTTTTACATTTTATCTAGAATGACTTAGCTCTCTAAATGCTCAATCACGTTACTAATCTATTTACTACTACCACATTTTAATGTCTATCTGATTAGGTACTCCGATCGGTTCAAAATATACAAACTTTTACTTCATCTTAGTCAAGACGCTTCGTTTGACGGTTTCACAAATAGCCATGGATGCCTAACTGCAGGGAATGTCAGGCACCAGAGATGCCTACGAGAATTTGTCCCCAGATGGCCTATGCATTTTACCAAAATATTACTTGAAATGTTGAACATTGTGGGCATATTGGGGAGTACAAGAGTGGAAAAGCTGCTCGCACTTGTGGTATGGCTAAGCTCTTCTTCAGCTTGATTGTGTGATTTCTGTGGTTGTTGGTGTTGATCGGTGATTATCTAAATGTTAAAGAAAGATTAACAGAATTAGTAATATCAAGAATAATAGTCATGAGTAGAATTTGCCAATAAAAAGTCCAGGTGCTCTCAGTGAATTTGTGAAGAAACATGGCTGGGTAAAGTTTTGAAGCCTGTATGCAAAGTCATAAACGTCATGATTTAAAAAATAAGAATTTAATCACTCATATTCAGTGAGCACAAACCACTGACTTACAGGTCTGCTGGCTTCTCATAAATTCAAGATGATCCCCTCCAGGTTAATTTAATGAAGCTTACAAGTACTCTTATGGATGAGGAAATCTTGGCAACGAAGATAAAGAAACCGGTCTAATTACTAGCTCAGAAGGAGACGCCTTGCCGTGATGCAGGCACTTGAAAACGCATACGCGCACACCTGTCTATCGCACCGAAATGTGGTACGCCTGTGGCAGTGCGTGTCTATGGTCTTCTTACCGCACCAAGCGCACACACACGCGCGCAGCATGCAGGATTCAGGCGCAGTTTCAGGCACACAGCCATTACAAGCACTACTTCTCGTCATTGTTTTGCAGACGTATGTGCATGCACGCGCACACACACGCAAGCCACATCATCAGGCGCCTCGACGTGTAGCCCCAGCGTCGTCCCATTTCAACAGTCCTCTCACTTCCTTCGAAACTCCCATTGTGACGACGCCGGTGTACACGCACTGGAAACTATTATTTCCCCGATCGGCGGAATTTATAATTTCCGAACACTTCTCAATTCTTCTGCTCGCTCTCAGGGATCACACATACGTGAACACTTACATGCACTCATACGCCAACGGGCATCTCAGAACGCGCTCCATGTAACTTGCGTAAGTCTCACTGTCCTCTCACGCCAAACCCTTTTTTGGTTCTCGAATCATAAAACTATTATGCCTGTCTTGTACGTGTGTATGTAAATCTGTTTCAGTTCTCCAATGTCATTTACAAATCTTAGTGTATTTTTCTCTAAGCAGATGATTAGGTCTGAACAACGAAGGTAGTATTTGATGCTTGAATGTGTACTTTTGGGTGTGTGCGTGCTCCAGGATGGAATAAGTTAATTCAAGACGTAATGTTTTGGCAGTCGTGACTTTCAGGTAGTTCAGGGCGTTGGAGTCTCCGATTTCTGACTCTTACCGCAGTGCCCAAAATTTCTGCCCGTAAATCACAGTCAACCAGTCTAATGGCATGTTTTTACAATATTTTGGACTTTTTTCAGCTTCTATTTACATAAACAGGAGGAGATGGATACATTGTAGTCGAGCGAGTTCGCACAGAAATTTTTTAGCTGTATTTTGGAAATCTATAGATCACACAACTACTTTATTTTACTGCTCCCTTCAAAGTGTTATAAGCAGCTGGCATTTCCTGCTTACTTTTGAGTTTACTCTAATCCAAGACATATCATCTATGCCCGATTTGCTGTGACTTCACTTATTTTTTTTCGTAAATAACAAACCGAGACAAGTGCCAAGAATTTGGTTTACTTAAGCTGCATGTCGCGTAGAAGTAACTGACAGATCCAGTACGCAGTGTCTCCATAAGGGATCCTCTGATCTCCCATCAGTATTTTATAGCTATATCGGTCCAGAGTACTTTTGTGCCTGTCAGGGCATCTGTATACATCACATTCAATAATTGAACCACAGTAAGGCATCGGAATTCATGCCGACACGCGATTCTAATCTTTTACAAAATTTTGTGCAAAGTGATTAACCTGCTCTACAGTGCTATTTGGAGAGAGATTTATAGAAGCTATCGCCTTGGTCACTTTTTTTCCGTTTGGGTAAAATTAATGCCTAAATTTGCATTATTAAGGAATAACCAAGGCTATCCGTTGTTTTTCCACTGATTTTCAAGGTTAATAATGTGAATTTAGCCTCAATTTTTGAAATACGATTGTGAACGAATAGGAAAACAGAAAAAAAGGACACAGGAACACCCAAGTGCAGAGGCGAATGAGGATGCAAGAATATTGTCAGGTAATCTAGAGGTGCCATCTCGTTCCAGCGTCGTATTATACCGGTCTGCTTGTTACAGATTTGCACCAAATTACTGATTCTTCCTCATACAATCAAAATCATTGGTAGGCAAGACTTTGTGGTTTCCGTTATCTACACAGCGTTACTCGCTAACAAAGTTAAGTGATAATTTACTGCTATTGCAAAAAAGATTGAGTGCAAATAGCACAGTATAGGGCTATCTCATTCCATCTAGTTAGGAGAGCAAAACATTGAACTCTTCTTTGTTCAAAGGGGATAATGCTACCGAAAACAGTCGCCTTTTTGCTTCTCTGTACAAGTGGGTGGTCAGAATCCTATGCACCTTCCGTAGGGCTTAATTAATGACTGATGGTGCGGTGTTTGGAACTGCGAACTGGTTGGTCTAGCTACTCGGCACTTCTTCGATGCGCAAGTTTGCACGTGTATATATGCGTTCACTTGGGCATAAATCAGACGCACATTAGCTGATTATATGTGTGAAAGGTTGATGCCGTATTGGCTATCCTACTATCTTTCTCAGGATATTCTTCCCATTAATCACCAGTTCTTAATTTAAAAATTGCTTAATGCCTTCAGAGCTAAAAATCTCACAAGCCACCCGAAAGATGGGCATATTGTTTGCCGAATTTAAATAGCAACTATCAGGAGTGGTAAAGTTTTATATTCCGAAAAAATTTTCTCTAAAGTTTGGAGACTACAATGCATTGCTTTATGCTGATAGACCCCACAACCTTTTGCTTTTATTTTTGTGTATTTCACATGCTAATGAGAAGCTAGTGAATGGTGCAAAGTTCTGCTTTGTCTTGTTGTGTGTTCATTAAGAGTACTGATGGCAGTTGAATATGTAGCGCCTTGAGACTTCCCTCAAGTTGAAAGAGGACATAATGTCCAGACAATAGGGCTCAGGGCTACTGGAATGGCCCGGAGGCCAGCCCACCAGGGGAAGGTAAAATGGCGGAGACCCACTATGACCCCTTTACCAAAATCGAGAGTTAAGCAACCAACGTATTACAAATTAGTACTCCATTTTTGAGAAAACAACTGCAATCCTTTAACTTGGTATAATTTTTTGCCTAAATACAGTGAACTTTCTCCACTGACAATTGTTTTTTCTGCTAAGCATCAACATCCCATAAACTGCGCAAACTAACTGGTAAATCTGCCGTGGTGATTTCAGTTTTTCATTTAAGTTGGTTATACAATACGTGTGATGTCTTGTTTACCTGAACCGAATATGTACAAACTAATTCACATACCAATATACATTTACGTTGGGACGTTAGTACTCATGCTTAGTCCATTTTCTTCTGAATTCCTTACAAACTTTCGCCATTTTTATGCGAATTTCATCCCTCAATTAACTTATTAGGTTTTTCTAATTTATTCGTGAAGGTCCAAATTGTCAATAAAGTACTTTTGAGTCACTTCGGTGACCATGTTCAGCACGTGTGAATGAAAAAAATGCAAGTTTGGCAAGTCGTATTGTGCCTTTCGCTCCTAAGTTCTGTTCTTTGTTTACATCTATCAGTGTTTAGTTGAAAATGTTTACCTGAACCCATGACTAACTAAGGCTTTAATAAATATCAAGGTGCTGTTATAGTTACTTTTCGTGCTCATTTCTGATATTACGTTTATTCTCCCATTCAGTTATATAGATTTCTTCCTTAAACCTTTACACTTCCTAACTTTAACGTACTTATAACCTCACATGTAAGTAGAAATCATGCAGCGGACTATTCTCACGTATGCATACTAACATGGCAGAGTGTGACATTTGCAATTATCTGTGTTTATGATTCACTACTTTGGTATTCATTCTCATCGTCCTGATCAAGGACATGAATGAAACTTGAAATGTCAGTAGTCTATGAAAATAGGTAAGTTTCTGGGTAAAGGAATTTCTTAAAGCTAATTCTTCAAAGTACCACTTTGGAATGAATAGTAAGAGAATCCCTCAGTTGTCTATTTTCCATCTTTTCTGGAGTAATGTTGAATGCAGTAATGTAGTACAAAATATGCTTTGTATTATTCGACAGGTAGTGAGGATTTTGTAGACAAAACTGCTAGTGACCTATGGCAAGACCAAATTTCACTTGGAAAACTGTTAAAATATGAAGGAATTTCCGCTGAAATTGATAAAGATCAGTCACCTTGCTGGTTTTGATAGGAGCACAAGACAAAATTTTAGCACCATTTTTAGCCTGGTGTTAGGGGTGTTGTTTTTCTGTTTGAAATTTAGCATCATCGTCTGATGAATGGTGCGACTTTTAAAAAAGGTCACACGAATTCTTACTATCTTTGTTACATTCGAAGCGGTAAACAGCAGCCCATTAGGGGATTTGAATTTCTACTGGAATTGCTTGGGATATTCATGCAAAGACAGAAGTTTATTTACGTAAGCCGTGAACAGAAACAGTATTCCACTGTATTGTATAACATACTTGAACGTCTAAAAGATAACCAATTGTGGTACCATTTTAAGGAGTTTTTTGAAACGAAAGAGTTAAAAATTTTAAATCATTTCGTTCAAAATAAATTTTTGACTTTTAGTAGTTTTCACAACTACTTATTAGTTTTTGTTCACAGTAAACATTTCATCGCTTCAGGACCACCAATTACCGACCTGCAATCATTGGACATGGCTAGTTTTGGCAGCTGTTTGTGCATTATGGACGAAAAGGGACCGTGCAGAAACAAGCATTAGGCTCAAATAATTTGTGTTCTAACCAGCAATTTGTGTCTTACATTTGAAATCTACTCCTACCAATCGTTGGTTTCTAATTGCCTCTGATTAAGCTAGAAAAAACTGCACATTAAGACTTCATTTTACTTGCTCTTATTTAGATGTAAATATTATCCACCTTCTAAACACAGTCCACTGGCTTTAGTATGCAGGATCTAGGCAAAGTATTTTACCATCATTCTGACGGGAAAAAGATTTTTCCACTTGATCATTTCGTTTGGTTTTGGTAAAAACTTTTACTTGGAGGCATATAGGTTACTTGTAGAAACCAGAATTACCTAATAAGCAATGGGACTAAAAATCATACGTACGGTTTCCCGTATTGGAGAATCACTGGTACACATAAATGAAAATGGACATTTAACATCTAATTGTAAGATTGGGAACCCAGTCATGATTTTTATGTGTCCCCTGAACATATCCATATCACATTTTCTTGTCTCTTTTAGTAAATATGTTTATTGCATATCTTAGCAGGTTCGATTAGTATTACCCTGGTTACATACTATTCATGTTAGTTTTCCATCATCATTGCACCTGCATGCAGTAGCCGACTTTTGGGATGTATTATGTCCTGCTTAGAAGCACGATCTTCTCTGCTTCCATAAACATACCTTTTAATTACTATCAAAAAGTCCCTGTGATTTGCGTCATCGACAGTCCTTGACTGGGATGACTCAACCAGCTTATGGGCAGTGCCCATCTATTTTACCCTGGCATCGACCTTAATAAAACTTTCCATCTGATCTGTTGAAATATGGTTAGTCAAGATAGATTTTAGTCCTTGAATTCGCTTTACTAACATTGAGACTTTAGGTATGACTATCATATAAATTACTAAGAGCTTTGTTCTTATTTTCTAGTTTATGACTAAATGCATTTCCCGTCAGCCAAACTTCGCACATACTTGACGCATTTATTTGGAAGCAAAAGATCAAGACTTGAAAACAGCAGCAAAATGGAAACCATCAGTGTCACGTGTGGACAGTGGAACACTTTGACGGTGGTGATCGATCTTCGCCTAAGACCCTGTAACAAAAGTGCTAACCACGCAAATAAAGGAAGGTTATTATAAACTTTGCGGGATATGAATCTATGGACCACCATCGCGATGGTCTAAAGAAACGCCTGAAAACAAAAAGAAACTGAAAATTGACTACGATCGTGCACCGCTATTAATGTACGGTATAGTTGATGAAACACCATCAATACAATTCAGCCATAAATAGTCTGTGCCCATGTGAAAGCACAGTAGACCTATGCAAAGCCAAAAAGGTATCATCAACTTTTGCTTTTCCATGAAAAGTAACTACCTAATTGTTGCGTGATTTTAATAGCTATCACATTATAGCGTTGAGTAATTGTGAGTTTGCTATTCGTTTTTCGCATGAACGCTTACATCAAATCAAGATTTTCTTCATTTTTCTTTGAAATCAAATAGACAATTTTAATGTACTGCTCATTCCACATCGATTGCAAACAATACTGGTTAAATGGGTTTTGTCTAGATGTATTGGGTTTGAAACTGTGCATCCATTATTTACTTTAAATCATCTTAAACTATTATTCTAAATGGTAACTGCAATACTAAATTCCATGCTTAAATCAATCTTCAAAAATACCAGAACTTTTTCAGGATCGTCTCACAAATATGGTAGAACTTCGAAAATAACAAATCTACTCAGTATCAATTAAAAGCACGTCAACAATAAAATTGTGATGGTTTAATTGGGTGCCAAACGTGTGAAATATATAGCCTTTAAATGGTATTACGACAAATTCTTCTCTTATTCTTGACTTTAAACTGGGGCAAAGCCAACATTTGCACTTATTAAGCCTTAAATCTGGGGTAATAAAATACCACTTTTTAGCTGATTGAAGGTTTTGAATGCTGGCGTTAACAATGGTGGTTAAAGGCAAAACTAAGGCTTAGTACCTCTAAACCACGAAGGGATGACAAATGTCTTAGATTCGAAAATCAGATTTTCGTCAACCCTGCATGAAAAGGAATAACAAATGTCCCTTTTTTGTTATTTTAACTGAGTTTTAAAATTGGGTCTACGCGCACATTTTCCATTACTGAGTAGTCGTAACGGTGGGCAAGCCCCTACTACGTCTTCGCAGATCAAACGAGAAAAATGAACTCTTAAACCCCAATAGAAATTCGAACATCTGCAGGCATGGGTAAGTATATGGCTTTGTTTCTGATCACTTATATGTCAACATGTTAGGTACGGTGCAATTACCTCGCTTCAAACCTAATGCGCCTGCATTGGCGGCTAATCTCTCCTCAGCCCTGCTGCATTACGATAATACACGTTTTTTAGACTGCCTCCATTCATTCATATGTATTTTAGGCGAAAACTCGACGATTTTTGACAGATACTAATCCAGTGTGGATGAAGCCTTCACGCTAATTTCACCTTCTACTCATGTGCTCAATGACTTGTACAAATCAACGAGGTTCGCTACCGCACCTCCTGCGTTGCCTACTTATTTATGTATGCATGTCAACCGCCGGTAAGAGTTCGTTGTTTACACAAATTCCATGTCACTATGATGTTACTTAAATGATCATGAAATATAATAACTTAAGGGACCATAAACTACCTATTCAGGTCACTTTTGGTGTCTAGCTACAATTTTTACTGAATTCATTCAAATGTAGTACTGCAGCAATGTGTTACTTTCCACGAATCATTGTTAAAAGGCGGCTCTTTTGGTATCACTTTGTCATTTACCGTATTCTACACTGCAAAATCAAATTAATAATTTATTTACACTTAAGTATAAACATTAGGGCTAGAAATAAGCTCAGAAACTTTGTGTGAATCCCTTCCTTACTTTGACAAATGTAAACACTAGACGTTTTGTCTGTAAATTCACTGCGACAAGGTGTTAGCTAACTTGCTGATTTGCATCCGAGACTTTCACTTTAGTCCGTGTTCTGTCCTTGGATTGCTGACATTTAATACCCTTACCTTTATTGGCAAAAATCTACATTTAGTGGGCCTTTTTCCCATATGCTCGTTCCAGACTCAGTGGTCACCCAAGTGCCGCACAGACGCTAATCTGTCTACCATATGCCAGACAAAGGCTCCAAATTTTTAGGGTGCCTGGGCTATCCATGCACGCCAAAAGGTCTATGAAATTTATGTACTGAAGTAAATTTGTTGAACAATTGTGCTACTGTTAGAAAAAATTGTGAGTTCTTGGCAATTAAAATTTTGGTGAGCTCCGCTCAATAAGCGTAAAGCTGTAGACTGAGCTATCTTAAACAAGTACTATATTTTCTTTACAGATGGAAGTATCCTGAACTTCCTAATTTCACTGTTGTTACTGCATTTCAATTCTACACTTTTGCATGATGCTTTAGGGTTGGTTTCCGAATATTCCTTTTGGTACTTTCTAGTTTTCATGCGGAATAAATTTGGATCAGCGGTAATTCAAGTAGTTATCCTGATTGCACATATCATTAGCAATAATGGTAACCTACGTTTTATGGTAAGCAAAATACCAGACTTCGCCAAGAGACCTCCCGTTTTCTCATTAAGAGTGCACAAAGTGACACAGTTTGGTCTAACCCTACCACCTGTAAAATGTTGAAGACAAAAACCCTAACTTCCAATTTTCCACATGTCAACAAAACGCTTTTTAAGGCTATGAAGCCATGATTCTAAAAGCAGAGTTTAATACTTGATTAAAAACCAGCACTGGCTGTCATGGAGGTGTGTTTTTGCCGTCTAGACGATCGTAGTGCATTGACAAGCCTAGTCATATAATCGACTGCGAACTTGGTGAAATGAGCATACCTGCTTCTCAGCTTCTGTCGCATTAGGAGAATAACGAGTGTCACCAATCCACTTGATGCGCTGCTGGCAGGTCTTTCGCTCCAATTGGCCCCAGTTAGGGCCTTGTACACTCATAGATGTCATGACGATCGATATATTTCATTATCGTTAACTGCAATCTCTGAGATTTTCAGCTTGTTTTCAGATAATGGGGATGTGATAGAGGAAAAAGGAGTAATTTTTCATTGCCTTGGACCTGAAGTATTTCAAAAGCCTAACGAGCGATGCACTTGTTCGGAGGGTAAAGACCAAAATGTGTCAACAGGCTTTTTCAACCAAACCTAATGCAGACCGCACGCGACTCAAAAAGACGGTCTTTTGAATTATGGGTTTGTGAAAAATTCTAGTGATTCAATCTGTGGAGTTAACAAAATTATCACGATGGCATAAACAATTCTATTAGAATTTCACCAACAGAGTAAATTCGCTAATTGTCACAGCGCTAAGTTTAAAAAGAAAGATTTAGTTTAGCGTCTCACTGAAACACACCCCATTTGCAAAAGACAGGGACAAGAATTTTGTATGATAGAAGATTCCAGTTTATATACTTATTTATTTTAAATTAATCACGCTGAGATAAATCACTGTTATCAAGTAAATTAAGCAGCTAGACTTAAGAATGCACTTAATTGTACATGTTTGGTAAATTAAAGTGCAGGCAAATTCTCTGATAAGGATTTGCTTTACCGTTGGATGCATACAAAAGGTTTTTTTCTTTTTAAATAAAAGCTGAATATGAATACTTTTTAGGTAGAACTCTGTTAACCACATATTTCCGTATACCACAACTTTAATAAATTATTTTGTTCTGAACCTTCTCATGTACTTATGGCAGAAAAGAATAACCAAAGAGGCTAATTGGTACTATGCGCATTGCAAGCAACTGTGATCTGTTTTATTTTTGTTCCCGGTAATTAAGGATGAACTAACAGATTTACACAAGAAAGAAAATTAAGGTTTTCAGGTTTCGTTGTAACACTTCGCACTTTCCAATATATATCCCAGTAAGATTTGAAGGGCAGGGAAACTTGTCTTTTGATATTTTTATAATGTGTTCGAAAGCTGTGTGTTTCAAGTAGGCATTAAATTCAGAATAAGAAAAGGTTGTACATTCGTTTACGGTTACAAGACGCAAGTAAGCTAAAATTCAAGATGTATCCCTTTAAATAAATAAAATTTTAAACAGAATACTACACCTATCTGCAGAAACTAATTTTCACGTAACCATTCAAAGCAATCACAAGGTTTAGAATTTTAACCATAAATAAAACATTTCCAAGAGGTAATAATTTTAACCGGCGTAGGCACTAATTTGTACATTAGTTAGTCAAAGCCCTTTTTGAGTAAGGATAGGTTTGGCGATTTGAAGCCTGCATAAATACAACAAGTTTCCACTCTTGTTAAGGAGTTTCATAGAAAGACGATGGAAATTAAATCAGTTCCTTTCTAACTGCGGTTGCTATTAAATGGTCTGGATTTAAAATAGGGTTGGATAATTGCATTTGTCCTAAAGGTACATTTACTTCATTTATAAGAGAGCGTCCTCTTATATAGATAATAAACAATTGTTTAGGATTCATCACTTAGCATCACCATAATTTAATGAATTCTTAGTCGGTTCAGGGAGTCAAACACGTCTTACCTCGAACGTGGCATTGGAACGGCCCATTCCAGAGGGCACGGAGGTGACGCTGACCTGCTCCAGTGACAGTTCTAGTGATAGCGGAGTTCTGCGGATCCTACGACGTCGTGGTGAAGGTGAAAGTATCGATGGCTTCGAGGATTTAGCCAATTTTGCAACCCGAGTGGTTCAGATCTCGGCCGATCGTCCAGACATTGCTGCCACCTTTGTGGTCTCGCGCAAAGACGATGGTGCAGTATTTATTTGCGGAGATGTTGAAAACTTCGGCTTCCAGTCGCATATTTCTGCGGTGTCGAGAACCATTCGAATCCAGTGTAAGCGAGGAGACACTTTCTTTTCTATAGAATTTAAGGATCTTGCATGCCAGATGCGTACCCACAGTTCAGGCTGAATCGAAGTAAGTTTTTTTGTTTGCTTTAATAAAACTGTGACTTCTGTTAATTGTGACACGTAAGCTGGTATTCCATTTTGACAATGAGGTTTGTAATAAGATTCTAGTCTGAATGCTTATTTTTACTTAAACGGTGCCTATTATAATTAAAAGGGCTCTGAGAAATAAAGACACACAGAAAACAACTTTAAAGCTGTTACACACCTTTATAAATCCCTAAAATACTCGGCGGTTATGTTTAAACTATCACTGATGTAGTGACACTTCACATTAAATACTTTTAAATCTTGTAACAAACATAGAATAGGTAGTAAAAGTGGAATAAGAAATGTACTTATTTTTAAACTGCCAGACAAGGAAAAATCCACTTGCTTTTTTGGTACTTTTGGTGAGTGGAAATATCGATCTTTTCCTCAAAAAAATGCTCATCAATCAAGAAAGAACGATTTACAGATGGCAATAGTAAGATTTACCCTTTGTCAAGAATGGTACAGGAGCAGCATTCTTGGTGGACAAAGGGTGTTTATCAAGGAGGCGCCCTTCTGTGGTGGCATGCATGGGCGTCGGCGAAGCGTGAGAACAAAGTATGTGAAATGATGCAAAAGTGAAAATCGTGAGAACTTTCTAAATCAAATAAGGGCATATGGGAAAGCGGGCTTCACACCTAGCGCGTGCATACCGAAAGGAATGCCAACACAAAGGGGAACTACAATTAAGGGTGTGTGATAGGTTTATCACAACACTTTATCGCTATAGCTGTATTTTGGGGTTGGTTGTGATTATACTCGATGAATAATTGTCAGTCATCTTAAGTGATTTATGTATCTTAAATGCAGAATTTCCACTATCTTGGCTTTTTTTCCTTCTAGGTAATTTTGAGTCTTCTGGTTCCGTTACAAACCAAAATAGTGCTTTTCTAATATGAAAGTGTGATAAAGGACCAAATGGCCGCCTGATAGTTGCGCATCCATTTTTTATAAATTAGTGCTAAAGTAAGAGATTCTCACCTATTTGATTAACTTAATGAGTCAAATGTTTTGTGCCATTAAAAAGAACGTCAAATCATCTAACTTGCTTTGCTAAAAAATGGTGTAAAATTAAATTTTTGATGTTGTAAGAGCGTTTAAATTGTCAGCGAGGTACAGGTTTATGCATAATAAGAGTTAAAGGCATCATTAATAAGCACGCAATCTGGAATATAAATCTCGCCTCAAACTAGTGATAACGTTCAAGTTTCCTTGATTTTACGCTATTCTTGTCAAATTAGTCACAATAACCACTTTGGATATCAGTAAAGTAGACATTGCACAAGCTACGAGCTAGATGGACAACGCACAAGATGGCTGAAAAATTTGCACTTTGCGATTTTTTACTAGCCTTGACGATCCAAGATCACAATTGGTAATCTAAAAAAGAAAGAAATCTACGAGCTTTCCATCTACCGCATTAAATGCTACATAGAGAGTAATTTTTTCAGTTTATGAAATAGGGGTTTTTAAGCCACCCACCTTATCTAGGATTGCTGTTGATGGATCAAATGCTGAAGTGATTGAGTACATAAGGTATGCTCCTTGCTGTAGGCTGTCTCAACGCATTTCCATTTGCTAGGAATTGTGTCACTGCAATACTACGCCTTCTCCTAGCAAAATCATTTAAAAGTTACCGTTGCATCAAGAGTTGTCCTGATTGGAGTAACGCAACCAGTACCAATTTGATTTCGAACCAAAATAACTTTTTTCTGAATAATTTCCCTTCTCATTTTCATTATGAGGATCTTTAAAATTAGTCCCTGTTTTATTTTACAGTGCTTTGTCGGTTAGGTGCAGCTCAAAAACATAAATGATCTTGTAAGAAACTTGTATTGACTATTCTTCACTATCCATTTAGATGATCGCTTAAGCAGTGCACATGGGATCTTTTAAATTTGCTTGATTAAATTTCTTCCAATTTGTAAAGTAAACCCCTTTTTCACTCCATTTTCTGTTTCACAATCAATTCCGATAGGACTAACAGGGGAGAGACAACGCATAAGGCTGTTGCGTAGTTTGAGAGTTCGAGCGCCTGAGCGTTGTTGTCAATGCCATCTATGCTTTTTCTGTTGACATTCTTTACCATCTGCTTAGTCTACCTCTGATTACTAAAGAGAAAAACACGATAGGATACTCGTAGAATCTTTAAGAAATTTATTCCAAATTGAGTATTACTAAGCCAAAATAGATATTTACTTCCTCCAGCTCTTGGTCAATTTGTTACCACTGGATGCTAGATCAAAGAAAGCCACAAAGTTCCTGCTTGGTTCTATCAACCATATCTCAGCCTTCAACTAGCACTTAATAACTATGATAAATGTCATTAAATTTGAGACCGGATGATATTAGAGAAGGTTTTTTTGTTCGCTTCAATGCATTCGTAACCAAATGTCACCAAATATTGAGAATAAGCTTCGTTCTTGACCTTTCGGTTGATCCACATTCACTTCTACTAAAGCTGAACATGCGAGGTTTTCAATGAACTTAAAAAACGACGATTTAGTGAAGAATGCTTCTTTATTTAGCTAGTGACACTCGATCTCAACAATTTATTTGCTCTCCGATCGTTATCAGTAAGGTTAATACTGAGGTTTTTACTTAAACCTGTACTACCGCAACTAAGTATGACTTAATATTCAAGATGAATTACAGTCTGTTTGATCCAGGATTTCGATTGCTAAAAGTAAGGTGAAGAAGTGGATTTGACTTAGGTTTAATACTAGCAGAATAAAAAAGCTACGACCAAATATCGCTCATTTCTGAGAATCCGCCTTTTAAGGGCCTAATTAATCTGCAGCTGCTGACCCTACAACCGATGGTAGGAAGATGAAACATACAAGATTTTCCTTGAATTTTTGAAGTATCTCATTTTTCATGTTCTTTGTGGCCCACCAAAACAATTTCTTTCCCTTCCCACTCTTAGTTAATCCGCGATCACTGTTGTTAAAATCGATACCCGAAGGGAGGATGCGTGAGGACATGAGCAAGGTGATCGTCTGCCAGACGGACGAAGGGGGTGCTAACCCTGCTGTCAACGTCACCTGGCGTCATCTTAGCCCCCTGGGAGGGATAGAGGCCTTGGGAGAGGAGATGCGCACCACTAGCACCCATCGCATATCTAGCAGCGGTAGCGGAAGAGGCTTTGTTACGCAGTCCAACCTGACAGTCCTTGCTCATCGCCGATTGAATGGGCATCGTATCGAATGCAGCGTTGAAAAACCTGAACGTATTGCTCTCTTGCGCCAAAGTGAAACTCTTGAAGTTATCTGTAGGTCTCGGTGATCATTGTAAAACAGAAATACCTGATGATTAGCTCATAACCAAGATTTGCTAACTCTACTCTAATATTTTAAATCCCAGCAATATAACTGATTTGTGATTTTTGGGGGTTACCTTTCCCCGCTTAAACACTACACTGGACAAAAAAGAAGTGAAGGATTTGTTTAAGCGTACCTTCAAGTCCTAGTAAATTAAATGTAAAATTTGAACAACTACAAGGTATTCCATCTAAATGTCTGGATGTAAGACAAGTTCTGCTGCTCCCGACCAACTAGTGATGTGGTACCTATAAGTAACGTATTATCTTAGCCTTGATATGAACACGTCTGGCACAAAATGGACTGCGCAGGTGGTAGTTTTGGTGATGTATAAAAAACAGCCATCTGTACCTAACATGGTGTTACGTGGAGGAGAATGCATTGGCAGGGGGATATTCATCAGAAAATTGCACCCTAGTTGACCATGCAGGCGAAGGCACATCTATTTGTTTTGCTCCAGTAACCTTGCTAAAGAACTAGTTGGTATGACTTCAACGCCCATAATGCCATTTTTGTAATAGTTTATCACAATCTGTTGATAGAATTTCTACGGCGCTAATAAACGCCTTCAATGCATTCGCAGCTACTGTGATAATTTAACTTTACGCTACTTTAATTTACCTTGGAAAAAGGCTGTTTCATCACATTGTCACTTAAATTCACTGTGAGAAATCAACGGAAAATCCTGCGTTTGAAAAAGGCAAAATATGATGGATGTGTACTGAATTTATAAGAGGATTATAACTTGCAAACAAATACAAAATTGATGCTCGCAAAATCCTATAGCGCGGTTTATTTCGAGCGTGTCTCTGCAGTATCGAAGGTGCGTAACCAGTATGTTTTCAATTTATGGTGGCAATGAAAACAGCTACTTCGTTCTAGCACACAAGCCAACACCTACTTTAGCACTAGGTGTTTGATTTTTGCAGATGGGATAGTAAAATGCAATGGAGTTGGTAATTGATACCCTTGCTTTTGCGCCCCACTGGTTTAGTAAAAAAAGGATAAGTGAGAACTAGGAATTTCTTTGCACTACTTCTGCCAGACATTTGACATTTGTGGAAACATTAAGGGGAGAAACGTTTTATATTTAGCAAGTGAGTTCATTTGATTTCACTGCAAAGATCTGATTCCCCAAAGCCTTTATAAATGGACATGGCCCTACTAATCCGATACAAAACATATTTAAAACTTTTTGTTCTAGAATTAGATTAATCTGTTAAGTTTAATAATTTTATTTCTGCAACTTTAAGGCACTAGTACGTACTCGAAGATGTGATCAAAAATTAACCTCATATTTTGGTCCCTCCTTGTGGTCGGCAGATTTATTGTAGAAAATATCAAAATGGTCTTTTGTTAAGCAGTTATACTTTTACATGTCGTGGGTGAAAAATACACATGACTGGGTAGCATACTCAGTTCGGTTTCCTAAGTTCTCTTGGGTTCCTATATTTGATTTCTATTTATAGTCACCAAAGGAATCCTAGAAAGAACTCTTAGGAACCGGCCAATTTTATCCCATCAGCTTAAGGTTGAACTCCAGTGACGCTCACTGCTATTAGGTTTTGCGGACTAGGCAGATTTGGGTTTAGATTTTAATAGTGTTGGCCTTTAGCATGAGTAAAAATTTTGGTAAAATTCTTTTACAACAAATAAAATACCTAATGCAGGGCTTTAATCTGGAATAGCATGAAGACTACTAAAAACTTTTGTAGCTTTTATCAATGGCAATTGTATTAATCTTCTAATTGTGCATGTCTATCCGTCGCAAATTCTGACTCCATTTTTGTCGCTCTTTTATGATGATTTAACCTTAGATTATTTTTCCTTGAAGCAGTTGTAAGGTTGCGGTTAATGATCAAACTCAGCAAGAATAACGTATGTGACAAAATGTGGTACAGAATTCTTGGGGAACTTAAAAGGCAACCCAAGCTTTTGGATGCCTCAATGGTTGCCTTTTTAATGGTACTAAATAAGAGGAAGAAGCTTCATGCTCCACTCACTTCAAAGAGTGATGAAAATAAAAGCTCCTAGCGGTGTCATAGAGTGCTTCTTGTTTGGCTTTCTCATCTACATCCTGTTTTTAATGAATCAGTTTAGTGCATATGAGATGCGGATTAGAGTCAGCTCATCACGCGTCTACGCTTTTCCTTACAGGGGGTTGCTGCGCCGTTCTAGGGTAAATCATGTTTGTTTAGGTCAACGGTTGGGAATGACAGATTATTCAAATTCTACAAACCGCTAAAGCTTCTCTCCTTTCACTTCGGGAGACTGTTTTAATTTTGCACTAAACAGTTCGTTTATTTTCTGTATTCCTCCCTTCTTAATTGATAAGAGATCGTATTCCATTACTAAAAAACCATGGTTGAAAAGGGACTAGTCATCTGCACCATACGAAGAGGTCATTTCCTACCTTAAGATAGAAAGATGTAACTACCCACTGGTATGAGCTTATGTACAGTACACCGACAGTGCGGTATGAGAGCAAAAAATGTGTCTTTCTGCCTCTTCTTAAAAAACTTGTCGGATTGGCTGATCACGTGCTTGTCGAACCAGGACCTCCAGGGATAAACATGGCATGGGAGGAGAGTTTCAGACCGGTTCCTTAGTAAGACAAGGGAAAACAGTAGTAATAAGTAAGGACGTCATATGCATTTAAGGGATTAATGGAGGAATAAAAATAGCTTAACTTACCGTCTCTCTTTCGTAGTAAAATCTATTCTAACACCAAGTTTGCCGGTTTTTGGAAGTTATCATGTTCTTTTCTCTGCAGTTGCACCCAACAGCGTGCATATTCATCCCAGCACAACCGGTGGGGTTTCAGAAGGCGAAGTCATCTCTTTGACCTGTACTGTTGCCGTCTCTCACCCTCCAGCCACGGTTCGGTGGTTTGAATTTCCACCTGGATCCGAAGGAGGAGCCGACTCTGGACAAGAAATCACTGACCTCGCTCAAATAGACATGGTAATCTCCCCTCCTGTACCGCAAAGTTATAACTCGTATTCGTACTTTATTTACTAAAGCCACAATTCGGTCGAGCCAGATTGAAAGTAAATGTTATAAGATGCTACCGTAGTATTAGAAGGTGCAAATATTAATACAAGGGAAAGTATGTGATTTTCAATTTTTACTGTCAATGAGGAGGATAGTGTTTCACGTTTAAGACATCAGGTGAATACGGAGGCATGTTGGTGGACAGTACACTGAGGGTCTCAAAGACCTTTCGTTCCAACTCGCTGACCGAGTATCGGTGCGTCGTCAACCAGGCCGCTCTCAAAAACCCCGTTGTCGCAGAATATAAGCTCAACGTTTTGTGTGAGTTTTATTTAATTTAAGTTTAAAACCAAAATTTTAGCCCAAAACACCCTTAAAATTACGTAGAACAATGAAATCAGTTTTGTAAACGTTAAAAACATAAATTAAACGTTGAGCCAGTTCTTAAGTTTTATGACTTATGAAAAATATTTGAAACGCCTGTAGATAAGAATTCTGTCACTCCAAAGTAAAGTTTTACAGCAATGTGAATTTCATCAGAAGTGGTTGAATAAGCCATTAAGCTGTTGTTTGCGTTGGTTATGGAATCAAGAAATTTTGCATAAAAAAGGTTTCAGTGACAGCCACAAATTGGTATTTGGTTTCTGTGCTGTCATATTGGGTCAACTAGCAAACAGCCTAAGGTACACTAACTATCGAATTGGGAACCAGTCTAGGTAAGGGCATAGGCCTAATGTGGGAGAATCACATCGAAGTTGGGAAATTTCCGTGTGCGAAGGTGCCTTCGCACCTAGGCAACGGTCGAGTCATTGATTAGCGGAATTAACCTTTACAGAGAACGGAACATGCACACATTTGATTACCTCACATACCCATACCACAGCCCCTGTCCCAATCACCACTAGATTCCCCACTGACTCTCTGCTTTTAAAATAAGTTTGTTAATAAAAAATGTTATTGGGTTACCGAATTAAAATTGTACTCACAACAGGACATAATTTTCCCATCATACTAAAATAATAAAATCTCCCTTGGTCTTTATTTCTGTTTGTATTTCCTTTTGCTTACTTTTTCTTTCATGTTCCTTCTTTTGCCTTTATTTGCTCCATTTTCTAATACTCTGCTTCTCGCAAATAGCAGTTCTTTCGATTAAACCGAGAGATGACTAATGGCGGCTAGGTGACTGTCACAAGCATTTACGAAAGTTAAACTTGTGTAAACAACCGTTGTTCACCTTCTTCCTTTTTCCTATTCCTTATATTTAACTGAATATTTGAGACTTCTATTGAAAAACTTCGTTGTCTATATTGATGGTTTCTACTTCCATGCCTTAAGCTTAGGCTCTGAACCCCTCTAACTAGATACAGTTGAGATATCCCAGAAACGGCTGAGCATATAGTCGTCTCTTAAAAGACCACAAGTTATTCTTACGCGATACGGTAGCTAGTTTCAGCATTATCATGGTAAGGGGACTTTAATCTAACCCTAGCACAAAAGAAATTCAGATGAAATAGCTGGCAGCTGCTACTCTTTTTAGACCCACCCACGGCAGAGATTGTCAGCCTGCCAAACGACCCAACAGAAGGTCAATCGGTAACCCTTTCCTGCCTCACGCAAGGAGGAATGCCCGATAAAAGCTTCTCATTTTCCTGGTGGTACGCCAAGGATCTCAAATTGCCTTCTACCGCAACTCAAAATGGTCAACCCACAACTCAGCAGGAGCTTTCTCCGGCTCTAGCCAAATCTCTTACCTCTTCCTTGAACACTACAGTCTTGGCCGAACACTTTTCAACTCATATGACTCAGATTCCAGGTCATATGGGACGTCACCTACTGCTGGACGCCATTACGATTGAAGAAAGTGGCTGGTACGGCTGTCAGGTTGTCAATGCCGGTGGCAGTGCTCAAAGTTTGCATTTACTTCTCATAAATTGTAAGTATCGAATGAGTCACTCACAGCAAAGTATTAGCAGTGGCAGATGTAGTCCTGTCAACTTTTTTTGATCATGATAGGGTTTCATCGAACGAAATACGTGCTAGACTTCAAGATAGCAATAAAAGCATATCTTCCTTAAAAAGCATATTTATTATGCTATCCACTGTTTTATTTGCTCGTAGATGCTCCAAGAATACACCCTAGTACAAAGTTTATACAATACGCTCAACTGGGAATGAAGACTGAGTTTGTGCTCACAGTTGAGGCCCGGCCAGCAAGAGCAGAATTTATGTGGTTCTGGATCGACGACACTACGTTGGCCAACAAGGCAAGAAGCAAAATCCTATCTCAGTCCTCCACTTCGGAAATAGTTCGAAGCCGACGTTCTGCGGCACCTCTAAAGGCCATTTCCACATCAATCGCGCCCTGGATTAACCGTGTGAAACAAACATCTACCGCAATTGGAGCCAATAGGCTAACATTTACTCTGGCCTTCAGGGAGGTGGTTGAATCAGACTTTGGGCTTTACGTGTGTCAAGTCAATCACAAAGCTGGAAATCGCGAATTTTACTTTGAATTGAAGCCCCAATCAGGTGAGTGATTGAACAGTTTCGTCTACTTTTGCAAAATCAGTACAACAGACTATTTATTCTTCTACTTAGACATTCACTAACTTGATAATAAATCCTACCAGATAGCGATTCTCTTATTTTGCTACTACATTCCAGTAATTATTTGTATTGTAAATGGTAATAAAACTTTGAAGTTCTATTACAATATAATGAAGAACAAAAGAGTAGACGAAGAGATTAATGCATAATTTGAACTGCAAAGGAATTCGTCAAGCACAGGGACCCTTGGCTTTGCATACAAGTTAGCAAGTACTACTTTACTTTGATTGGTGTAGTTACTGTCAAAGCTGCCCCACGGCATACCCTCGTCGGCGCAAAATACCTACCATCACAACGATCTGCCTCCGCATTTTTCACATATATAAGCAACCTAAGATTCATTTTTTACTCCCCAGCAATCGGGGTTTTTCGAGGCCAAATTTTATTACTTTAGCAGCAATCAAAAAGTTGTATTGAAATAGGTAGAATTCTGGTTATTATAAAGCCAAGGTCTGTGACGCAATGCGTGAGGGGTCATGCCATGTTTGGTACACTACAGTATTTCGCTGTTAAGAAGAGGAAGAAAAATTAGTGAAATTATTGCAGAACCGGGTAATGCCTCTTTCTAAAAGTTGACGAGCCCTCATTCGATTATAAAGTTTAGTTGGAGTTATTTTAACCCTGTTTTCAGATGCCAAAGGTATAAATCCCAACAGTATTCGAATCACAAGTGAGGGTCGCAAGGTACGCGTAGATTTCGAGCCACCCAACAGCCAGTTCTACTCACGGATTGTCCTTCGGATCTGCCTACCTTCTCGGGTCTCCGCGAATTCCGTGGTGGATTCAGGAAGAAGAATTCGACCATCCGGGGAACTGGTCTTCCTTCGATCTATCAAGGACACCTCTAGTGCCTCAATAGACTCATCTTCTGTGGAAATTATCGGTACCACAACTACTGTTAGCAACGATGAATGTGGTGACTACGAGGTGACATTTGCGGAATTGGGAATTATTCAGGTGGAATTGGACCGGCCTATTGCTGAATACACCTTTCAGTTCCTCGTCTACCATGACATGCAGCTCCGACAAATTACAAGTCCGGTTCGGTGGATGGCTGGTAATCACAATTTTTTTTAATTTAAGAATGACCAGTCTTGCTTGAGTGAATTTACTGTAAAAATTACGAATGCCCATGCCTCAGTTTGAGTTCAAGTGGACTCGGTTAAAATTGTGTGCTGTCATGTGTACATTCGGGGTGGGGCTGATACGTTGTCCTGCTCCTGAATCCGATATCATTTACAGGGAAATTTAAAAACAGGATAATGGTTACAACGTATGGGTAGCCTGTGATGTAACCATTGCGCGCTGCCAAGAGTTTGCTGATACAGTGAGGCTTTTGATAAAGTCAGATGTCTAAATAAGTCATGGCTAGCCAAAAAATGAATGTGGTCAACTGGAAAAGGTTGATCTGGATTAAGGGGTAAGGCATTCCGAATTAAGCAGACAAATCCACTGAAATGAATTGACTGTATCATTTATACCATCGCTTGTGTCCCTTGCAGAAAATCGGCCTCAAGCCTCAGTATCATCAAAGCTATTGGTGCAGTTGATCATTGGAATTCTCATCACTCTCCTTGTCGTCTGCCTCATTGCGTTCCTCATTTACTACTTCTGCACCTATGTCAAACGAAAGAGTAATTTCGACTTCCTTTTAAAAGTCAAACTTGATTATTCAGGCGCCATGTTAAGCGTTTTTCTATGAGCAAATAACCTTTTAACCTTTTAACCTTTTTTCCTAGATATGAAGAAGCTTGCTCCTGCAACCCGTAATGGGTAAGTGGAGGCAATTTTTTTCTTCACCTTAGGATGTCTTGTATGACTCACTAGAAGGGTAGTAGAGCGTGTGTGACTGATATTTTTGAAAAGTTTAACAAAGACTCAACAAAGATGTGCAAAAAACGTACCCTTTTCAATGGTAACCCTGATTGAAAAGTGCCAAATTTCAGATGGGAGTTTGGGTTTGCAATAAAAAGATCGTCTCAACACGTAGCTGTTTAAGCAGTGAGACGTGAGATAACTCGACGTAAGGGGATTAGGGCTGCTGATGTTGTTAAAGATTTCAGGGGAATCCTGCACTAAGTAAAATTAATTTCTTATCGTTGAAGAACCTGTATCAATATGCTTATTATAGGACCTCATTAAACAAATTCTGACTCAAATCGGTAGTAAGTAAAAGAAGAAGGAATATAGCCATACTGAAAGTGGACGTCAAGGCTGAAAATTTAAATTTATTTCACTTTCTACGTTCTAGGGGTATTTTATGGTAATTTTGTTATAGATATATCCATGTAAACGGTAATTGGATTCTTAAGAATGAATGCCCGTTTAAGATTTCATGCTATGATAAAAGTTTAAGGCGTCAAATTTTGTTTTTGCAGATGCGGTATTTTCAAAGGCTCTGCTTAAAGTTGAGTTTCAGCACTGTAAGATTGACATTAATAGGCTTTAAAATTGGGCACTGAAATTAATGAAATGTTGCAGCAAGTTAAAACAAACTTGATTACTTTGACTGACTAAATCTTTGTTTAATTTTATCCCGGTGAAATGAGGTATTAAAAACCACCGTTTGTCGCAATTTCCCTTCTGATATGATTTACGTAATACCTAAAGGAGCTGAACGTTTTATCCAAAGCTTGAACTTTGTTTTCAGACTACTACATGGGCCCCAAACATACCAGACTTTGGATTCTAGCAAACATTTTGCATCACCTCCTTCGGGAGCAGGTTCAATCTGTGCGGATATAGGTTTGTTGCACCCCGCCTATGCTCGTCAATCCGTGGGTGAGCATGTCACTTTCTTGCTGCAGGCAAAGCTTTGCTTCTGCATCATCAATGTGCGCATCAGACACCAGGCTAGTTTGGCGAAAAAACTGGCTCCACGATTTAAACAAGCTACATCATTGTCGGATATGTAGTGCCTTCTGCTTCTAATCCACATTAGCAAGAGCAATAGCCTCATTCCATAAAAGCGGTCTAGACTTGGTGACTGTGCATGCTCTCCTGCTTGACTTTACGCCCACTCGTAGTGGTAGTCGTCGTTATCTTTCGACGTGAATGGGGAATATATGTAGCACACAACTACGGCACACACCATACTACGTCGTGCTATATATTGTTGTGCTGGGCTGTACTGGACTGCTAAACATGTGTCCGCTTCGCTTTTACTGCATTTGTGAGTGTGAGCGACGAAGAGGGATCTAAAGGGTACTGCATGTTGGTTTAGGATCGGGTACCCTCCATACTGGGCCCTTGCCTACACTTTCTATCGCAAGTTCAATCAACGAGGACAATGAGAATCGACGAACACCAGGTGTGCTCTTTACTTCTGGCGTGTCCGCTAATTCAGCTAAATAGGACATGGATCTGACCCACCGTGTCGTGTATTGGAATCTCTGAGGCACAATTATGCCATTATGGGATAGTGCAATCTTGAACATTTTTTGCGAATGTTTAGACCAGTGGATGCATAGTATACCACTTGTCGCTGTTTCGATAAATTTTGCAAATTGTGCTCACTCAAGTTGAAAAGAACCGTGCGATATTTTTTAAACAAATCATTAACCTAGCTTAATTTTAGAACTCTATATTTACCGTTATAATTATTATGGTACAAATGAACATACTCGCATCTCAGAGATGTTCCATATTCTGGTGCTGTAAAAGTGAATACCTCATGCAAGGCTGCGATCGCATTAGCTAAGTTTAAATATATCAAGATATGGCTAATAACAGCTGAAACTTGCAATGATCAGTCCATTTACGAACTAAATAACTTATGGGAAATTAAATGGTCACTTTGAATAAGTGGACTTGGTCTTCTTTTACTTAACTTTTTGTGAAAATGGAGATAGACATTTTTGTCGCTAAGAAATTTCGAAACACAACAAGGCGCATTCATAATCTAGAGTTCCTTGTTTCTCATATTGCCATGCAGGAAGTTCATGCCAGTCTACAAAGGGCTTCTACTCGCCTCAACCCTTTGGCCACTTGGCGAACTCGGCCCATCCTTTGTTGGAGAACACGTATCACACCCTACAGAATTCCGAGATGCGTGGAAGTCCTAGCAATGCCAGTCACGTTTCCGCCCTGACGCAGCGAATCCTCTCCGAGGTCTACATTGCGGCAGCGAAAGCGGCATCTATGGCCGTAAGTGAGTCCCTTGCAAGTGGCAGCATGGACGCTGTAAATCAGACTATTGGTGGTACTGTGACTTATCGACCCAACTCGCATTTCGCCGAGTCTGCCTCCACGATGGGTGGAAGCATTTCGGCTTTGGATGGACTTAATGGCTATCCAGGTATTAAAGTCACCTGTTTGCAATTGAATTCTTACCACGTAACACCTGATAGCAGAATTCGGTTAAGAAACTTAAATTTCTCGTATCTGAAGCTACGTCATTGTATATTTTAACAAGTGGCTTCTGGCAATGCTCATGTTCTGCTGTTCTATCTTCAACCAAAGATGCACCTTAATTTAGATTACTGATGAGCTGTGACTTATAAATGGACAATGACATGATCAGTAATAATGCTTTAGCTCTTACTTTACTTTGTGGAGATTGTTTGTCTAATTCTGCTGGCATCCAGATTATAAATGTGGCCAATTTCACGTATATTTAACGGTTAAGTGAAGCGTCACATTTTCATACATCAATAAGTGAAGTTACTCTCTTATGTTACAAGTCTTAGTATATAGTTATCCTGCTCGAATACCTACCACTTTTTAATGCTCAATTCCTTAAAATCCACTATAACTAATTTTCAAGAAGGAATGAGTTTTGCCCACCGCTTTTACTATCACCGTTAATAACACGGCGATGAGAATGGGTAATACTCATATTTAGAGTATTGTGTAATCTTAATATTGTCTCATAGCTTAAACGTAAAATGTGAATAATTATGTAAAACATTGTTAAGATAATTCTAACAACATCAAAATATCATTGACTGAGGATTAGTGAAATTTCTCTCATGTGAATAGGCTTAACAATACTTGTGAAATTGCGCAACATCTTAACATTCACAGAGCTTAAATTCAAGTTCCCTAGGACCTTGGTACGCCTCGTTGGCTAGGTGGAAAGGTGAAGTCAATTGGAGGGTTTTTTATCTACTAAAATGGGGTTATCGTTGGCGCACCATATTTTTTTCTTTGGATCAGTTACAGAAGACGCGCGCTCACATGCGCACACAAGCGTGCAGAAGCGCACTTTCTGTCTTGCAGTGAAATGAGGGTTTAAGAGTAGACAGCTAAGTGAGACATATAGCCCTTCGGAATAACATTAATTGCCCTGCTTCTTGCTGTCCGTGTTTAGTGATGGCACCAAATGGCGTGTTTCGAATACGAAAATCGCCTAATACACGCACAACCACGCCGACCTACCAGGGTCATCTAACCCCTCAGCCCGTCCCCTTAACACCGCAGTTCACGGGCCAGCAAGTCCTCCGCCCACGCATTTCCCCACAGACTGTCTCCAGCTACGGGTTGGTTTCTCCTATTCTGACACCTCAGGCGACCATGCGGCTAAATGAGGCCGCAAATGCCCTGGCAGCGGCCGCAGCTGCTGCCGTTTTGGAGGCCACAGGGGCTACACCTGACCTCGGCATTCAAGGCGGTGAGGTGCACGTATCTCGTTTCAGTGGCAATGCAGAAGGAGGCGGTGGTGAAGGTAATGGTGGCCTGGGAACCAGCAGTGAGGATGGAGAGAGCGTTTCTTCGAACTCTTTCTTTCCTAGAGGTCCTGATGGCAAAACCTCGAGTCAGGAAGCTAGCATGAAGGTGGGGGGAAATTTGCATCTACTGGTTGTTTTAAAGCTATGACAGAATTCATTCTTACATCATCATGCTATTAGATTAATGGGCTATAAATATAAATGTGAACAGTTAAATTTGTGTGTACCCTAAGAAGATGAAAATATAACCGAGGTGGTTAGATCAGTTAAGGATTTACTGTAGATTTCTCATCACTCCTGAGATCAGTCAGCAGGAAACATTGTCAACAAGAAGACTTTTTTGTAGAGGACACTAATCTGATCATGCGGTGTCATATCATCGTTGGGTACTAAATTCCTGTAGAGTGGAACTTGTTGTTCTGCTAATAATGCGTTTAGCTGGAAGGAGTTCATATTGTTTAAAACAATGTTTGACAGATGGAAGTGGAAATTGTCAGTGAGATGCAGATTGCTGGCAAACGCCAATAAAAGTATAGTTTTTAGGCATAACTGGTTAAAGTATTCTTTTTTACCCATTTAAGTTGTCCTTAAATGTAAAATTTGACTAGTTCGAAAGTTGCCTTTGGTGGGGTAGGTTAATTCAGAGCAAAGATACGTAGTATACATAACTAAGTTATAACCTTCCTTTTAGATGGAATATTTTGGTTCCTTCTGACCACTTTGTCACTTTAAATTTATAAAAGGTCTTACCAGAGTCCCATTTGTATATTTTTTGGGTCTAAGAGCGAATACTGATGCCGTCCTCCTAAGGCCTACAGCTACGGCAGCTCAAATTTAACAGTGAGATCACTTGTGTCTCGGCTCTTATTTCAACTAAAATGCGCTAGTATTTTATGCCCAAGGGGTCTCATGACTCAGTATGGTGTTTAATTGCACAAGATATCTGCTTTATTGTATTTTTGGACATTTAGCTTCTGGAAGCAATTCAACAATTCAGGGCCCTATGTGTGACAATCTCTCACTGAATTGCTCGCGTTAACCAAAATTTTTATTTGACTGAACTTGACTTCCAGTACTTGCAATCCCACCCTATTAACGGCACATATATGGTAATTTTAAACTCATGGTGTTTGCATCAACTCCCAGAACCAACGTGTCGGACCGTCAATATAATTATTGATCATTAAAAAGGACGAACAAAAACCTAGATTCGAAGGATATTAACAAGACTTGAAAAGTTAAATAAGCAGATATTCAGGATCACGTTCATTTGATGGTATGATGGCCTTTAAATTGGCAAATTCACCTGCGCCGAAGCCGTAAATGCTACGCTAAAACACTTGAAATTTAATTATGCATTATCTGCCTCAAACAAATTCTTGAAAGGGGTGGAATGGAAACCTTCTGCTTTAAAGTGGGGGAGTAAGTGAGATGCAAGTAGAATAAACTTTAATAACAATGAAACAGTCCTTGAAAAACTGGGAGTGCACTAATTTAATTTATTAAAAATCTAGTTGTGTTGGATTTAGAGCCAAAAAATCATCCATCGTTATATCTCATTACTGATAAGCGTTCCCAGATCTACAAAAATGTCGAAACATTCTGACGATGAAATAGACAGCTGCTATTATTAGTTTTACTAGTACACTAGTAATTGCCTAAACTTTGGGAATAAGAAGAGAATTTTGAAGCAACCCGTAACAATAACATTCAACTTTTTGAACAGGGATGAAGCTCATTGCATCGCAACTTATTGTTAAGAGTAAACCAAGAATCGGACTCAGTTAACGTCGAGAATGGTGGCTGATGAGGATGCACCTTACATTTAGGGGACAGAGAAAGAAACTGGTACAAGGCGCTAGCAAAGGGGCTCTTTCAAATTCGGGAATCAAGTACCTCCTTCCAATGCTAACCATCTCACCCAACATGCCTTCCAACTACCACCAAATCATAGACCCTCGTGGCACTCAAACGTCTCTGGCAGAACTTCCCGCCTACTTTCCGTCTACGCCGATGGAGAGCATGTGGACGCAGAACTTCCATCCCATTGAAAACCCCAGAACAGGCGAGGAGGCTAAGTTTAACCCCCACCCCAATGCACAAACCGAGGCTGGTAGTAACGCCTCGACAACCGGGGTGGTCTCCATTTTCGCCAAATCACTCAATTCAACCGTTTCTCGTAGACCACCAGCCATTAATCCTCAAACTCCTTCAAGCTCCGCCAGTTGCACCACTGACGACAGTAACCCCGATGACAATACTCTGCGAGCTAACCCTGACATGAAGGACTTAAAATTCCCTTTACAACCTGAAAAGCCGCCAATGCCATCAACAGAGTCTCAAACGGCTGCTGAGTCCCAGACATAAGATGTGTACATGTGTCGATGGACGTTTTTAGTTGGTATCTGTTGTCGTAACCCCACCACTGCATCAATGCCAAACTACAACAGTTTTATCTGGCTTCTTCCCTGCCCTTTTCTTCCCTTCTCTTGGCTTTCCTCAGGAGAAGCAGACCACTACTAATGCTTCTGACACTGTTGTCTGTGAGAGTTACATTGTTGCATTTGGCAGAAGTATGCAGTGTTCGCCATTTACGGCAAAATATATAATTTATTTACCATCCGATCCTATTTGATTTTGGCCTTTTATATACAAAGCTAAAGTACATCACCTACTGTGATTAGCCTTGGTGTTGGCACTGAAGCGTGTAACACACCTAGGCGTCAATAGAATTGGCATGTCTCTCTCAAAAGGCTGTAATCAAATATGAAGCATACAAGTTATTCAGATAATAAAGTCTAGTAAAAGGAAGTAAAATCTGTGAGCTTCTTTGGAATATCCCCTCATACTAGTTTTCTTGTGAACAAGGGGCTTGGGATTTGATATACTACATTAATCTTGCATTTCTTTTTCGGTGCATGTTTTGAATCGCAACTCATAAGGCTTCAGAGTGGAGCATGGTAATCGCTTGAGGATTTATTGACAATTGCTCTTTCAATTGTCTTGAGATTGGAGGCCAAGTAGACATAGACGAAACTTGACCTTAAGGCGATTAAGTCTTAAATTAGGTTACGGTGGTTTATTGCAGGATGGTGCGTCTTTGTCTAAGCATGCAGACCTTCTAATTCCCTAGAGATTTGGTACGGACTCATTTCATGCTATAAGGGCTACTAAACTCTGCGTCTTTTTGTGCATTGATGCTACACCTACCTCCAGGTTAGTGTGTCTTGCTAAGTCTTTTAAGTTGACTAAGGGACTACAGGTTCATTGCTAAACCTTTTATAGTACATTTTGATGATCGGCATTTTAATGACAGGCGTCATAAATGTCACCAACAAAGTTTTAACTTACAAATACTCAATGTGTAATCAGTAGTAGTTCCTTTCCCATTGAATGTGTTTGATATCCTCTTGTGCTGTTCTTTTTTTATGAGATATTGCACTAAAATAACTAATTTTGTCCAAACAGTGGAAGTGATTACAGACTCTAGAATTTTCACAAGACGAATAAGTGATTTCCTCGAGCATTTGTGTCATCTTAACAATAAATTATGTACATACAGGCTATACGTTACTTTAATGCAAGGTTTGAATTTTATTTATCACAGCTAAGTGGTACCTTATGAATGGTTTACTGACACAATGTGTTGATGTGTCTTTGGGTATATTCTTATTAGAAAACAGTTCATTTTCCCATTTCTATAAAACATAAATTACAACATTTATGGAGCCGTTAGAATTATGCAAAGGAGGATTATTTTCTCATGGAGTAGAATAGTATTCCGTACTAGAGTTTAGCGAAGGGCACAGATCAAAGCGAGTGTGATCTTCTCACTTCCATAGTTGAATAATTGGAAAGTGTTACTTGGAGTTAATTGCATCCACTGGATGGTGCATTTCAATTGCTCAAATGTGGCTAAAAAGTCTGCTGACTGGCTTCACTATGAAATAATTTCCATGACTGTAAACTCTTTTTATTCAGTCTATTAAACAGCCTATTCAGCGCACCATCTACTGTATAATGTGATGATTCACATAACGGTAGAGTTTTTTGGAGGATTTTACTACGAGCAATTTATAGGTGCTGCAGTAGAGACGGCAACAACCATAAACTGACACGGGTACACTTCCAGAAATCACGATTGCTAGTGCTGAGAAGTATATCTCACCTTAAAAGTGAGCTAACGACATGACTCACTTAGCTACAGGTGGTAAAAACTAATCAAGGTAAGGTAGATGTCATAAAGTCGCGTATCTCGGCACTGAAATAAATTTGACACAAATTTCCTTATTAATCCATTTCCTTGGCATGTATAGTGTTTATATACACATCGTTAATATCTACGCAAACCCTATCTCCTCTTAAAAGTCCAACATAAGGTTAGCATCCTCTTTTAAGTAAAGAGTTGATGATATATCCTCCTGGGTGTCACGTGAGTAAACGAGTCAGTCTATGATTCAGTAAACCATAATTAGGTTTAAACTTCGTCTAAAATAACCCATTTTTTCACATCTAACATCAGCTATAAATGCAGTAGAAACTGTTAAAGAATTACGAAAAAATTGTTTCGTATAAACGAAATTGATTGGCCAGCGCTTGCTTCGTGAATGCAAGTGCCTATAATTGATAGTATGATAACAGTACCAACCCCGCCTTGCCATGAACTCAAAGGTCACAACAGGGAAACAGATAGAGGCCTAGTTCATCCACATCAGTGTGTATAGCACTACATAATCATAATTGTATCACATGCATTTTAATACTGAAACTGGGAGTTATCAATCTACCTTGTTTTGGTAAATAATTGCGCGATTTTCCCATGAATTGAGCAAAACCACGGATTCATTTGTTTAATAATGTGTATCCAGCTGTGTGGAATTTATTAAAGACAATGGCAAAACGGGAGTTATGTTATAAATTACTTTTAGAGGATTTGATCTTGACAAAAGACGTTCTAATTCGGTATTTTAAGAACTATGGTTATTAATTAGTTGAAATTCAGCACAAATTGTATAGGAATTAGCGAAAGCCAATGGTAAGAAACAGTCAGTGTTTCATGGGCAGCAGAGAAAGAAAGAAGACGGGCGGTTTGAGACAATTCTATCGCGAAAGTTGTCTCTAAACTAGTGAGATTGAGCAGTGTAAATGTGTACGCATGAACGAATGATGGGGTGGACTGATGAATATCTGTGTGTATGTGTTTGAAAAGTCTCAACTTTCACTCCAAGAGTGCATAATATGTGCATTTCCTTCCAGCGGTCACTACTTAATAAGAGGAGAAAAGCAGAAGTATAAGCTAACAAAATTCGAAAGGCGAAGACTACTCCTCTAGACAGCCTTTTCTACTCCGGTTGCTGGTCAGACGTCTTCCAAATGAGGAAGGCCCAGCCGAATGCTTTGAAATGAAGCAGTTGCCCTCCAAGACTCGCGATATTGCTTCCGTAGGCTCCAGTGCCAGCAATCACGTGCCAAACGGGTCCGAAATTATCGTCCATTGCTTTCTTTAAAGTAGCGGCTACCTGTGTTGGGCCGTTTGCTGTGGCGAGAGCTGACTCTGCCAGTTGAAGAACTACCTTCTTATCCGGTGGTGGCAATGACGCATTAACCTCACCGTCATCCATTCCGTTAGTATATTCAATGCCCACGTCAGTCAGGTCCACATAATCAGGTGGGAATCCATCGTCTCGTGTTACCTCGCCGTGCAATGATGGCATTGCTACAACACCCTTTGGTGACAGTGTCGCATTCCAGGTATTTTGATACTTTTGAGAAGTGTAAGTGGTTTCGTTCAGCGTACCTCCTGGTGAAACTAGCCCATAGGGCATCGCAGTGGGTGTCTCCTTCTGAATAGGTACCTCAAACTCCGTCGGTGTTTGGTGTAACTTTCGACCAGCGTCCATCGATGCAGTCATACCAGACTGTGCCTGCATGCGTTGTGTCTCAAAGAACTGCTGTTTTGAGCGAGTGCGTTTCGTTAGAGTGCTACGTCCATACTGATTTGGATTACTCGGAGTCGGGCCTTCGCTTTCCCATTGATCACCTTCAAAATTAAAGACACGTGAATTTTTCTCTGTGGTGCATTGGTGAGCCCTGTTGGGGCAGCATACACAGTGATACTGACTCGGAGTTCTGGCGCTCCTTGGATAGACTGGAGGGAACCTCTGAGCAGTCCCTGGAGTCATTGATGGAACTGTGGTCATCGGAATGCCCGATCTGGGTCCATAGATAGTAGCCATTGGAGGGTATCGACGCGGAAGGCTGTAGTGAATCGGAATGGCTGGCGAGGGGAGGTATGGTACACCAGGCACTGGAGTTGCGTAATCATCTGGATAGTAGTAGGCTGCTGGCGACACAGGTGCAAAGCTGCCCGACCAATCGGGATAGAAGGCTAACGTGGGAGTAGTGTAGCCTATTGTCATCGGTATACCACGTAAAGTTCCGTATATGTCACGAGCACGCGAGCGGGAACTTGGCCGGATTTTGGAGTGCTTGTGGCCGTAGCACCGTGAGTGATGATGATGAACTGAGTCCTTTTTGCGTCGACTGACTGACTGCGAACGTCCTGTTTGGTCCTGCAGGTTCATCTGCCGAAAAGCATTGTTTAATGAAGACTGCTCGTATTGTCTGCGGCGTTGAGAAGTAGCCTCTGTCTCGCGAATGATATCGGAGGAGTAACTTCGTTGATTTCTCGGCCTGCCCAGACTAGTTGGCTCAAGCGGAGGAATGGTCATTTTGGTGACAACACGAGCTTCACTTCCCTGACGAAGGGTTCGTCTTTGGCGTCGACTGCCAGTGCGAGCAGCTGGAGGACTCACGATAAGGGTCTCAGTGGGGTACACATGATTTCGCGGCTCTCCCGACACCATCCAGTCTTCGCCAGTCGTGGATATGCGGCGAATCGCCACATCGACGGGCGGATGGGAGGGGCGCACGTCAACATGGATTGCAGTGGTGTTATTGGACTTCTGGTAGGGTACCTCATCCTCACTGCGGTAGACCGTGTACTGAGGACGATTGGTCGGTTTACTCTCCGAGTCGCTGCCGACATTACTACCGCTCTGGAAGGTCTTCGATGTGACGTCAGTTCGGCGATTCGTTACCGTTGATCGAGAGGTTATGAAAAATTCACCCTGACCTCGCGACCATTCCTCGCTATCGGATGTACTTAAGTGCAAAATGAACTGCTGTGATATAAAACAGGTACTTATGGTAATTCATTAATAATGACAAAGATGCCGCGGGAATGATTCAGATCATTTAGGAAGAATCTATATTCTGAACAGTGTAATGCTCAAAAAAATTTTGAAATGTAATCCTACAATTAAATATGTAATGGTCTTACAGTTAGGGTTTCATTTTAGCAAAATCTCAGTTACCCTTTTACCGAATAAACTTAAATTTATTTCACTACAGTAGCATGCCTCATTCAGGACCAGAAATAAGTTATGGAAATACGTACTTTTTTGTTACTTGTGCCATTGGTTTGTCGAATCAGGTTTTGGTAACGTCAATAGAGGCTCGTTTGTACTTGCTAAAATAAAAGAGAAGTATAAATGAGGTGAGAAGAGGGGAGGTCTCCAATCACATCGACTTATTACATTCACAAAGGCCCGATCAACCAGTGGAACTCGCCAATGCTAACTCCTTTACGCACCACCAATCAATTAATAAAAAAGCTACCAGTGTTTCATCAAACAGTACAGGTAAGTGTGGCTGCAAAATTTTTTACAGCCTATCATGTCCGTATTCGTCAATGGCGCAGCAGTTCCTGTGCAAAGATTATTGTTGAAGTAGCCGGTCTGGGCTACCTTATTTCTAGTGGGTCTATTTACTCGGCTCCCATTCGTAAAATATCTATGTAGCATGCAGACTGTGCTTTTAGAGAGCTACTGGGTCTTGGTCACATTTCAATGAAAGTGTTTTCGTCATTATTATGATCTGACCTTAATGAGACACTGTGTTGTGCTGATAATGCAACTTCATTAGTGCACGTCGGGCCAGAAAAAACGAAGCAACGTGGAATTTAGCGCATTTTTCACAATAACCCAGTCTATTTTAAAATTACTCACTTCTCAACAGGCAGTCGTTGGGAAACAAGCGGTTTAAGTGTAAAAATTTGAAATTTGAAATTGTGAATTCAGTCCCTAGTGCAGAAGCTACTTTAAATGTCACCCAAGGTAAGGGATAAAAGCAAGATATTAAAGCTATTTCAGTGTTTAGTAGATGTTTTATTTTTGGATACTAGGTTTTCTATACATCAGATTATGGGAATTTCGAAAAAAAAGCGTGAATTTACAATGCTTTGCACAAGAAGCGCCACATCAGATTTTATCAAATGTAATGGTAGATTCTTATTTAAAAATGACGATCTGAGTGTCATCAGATTGGCAAAGTCACTGCAAAATTTCAAATACAAACCACTTACATATAACGGGCTAAGCCGATAAAACGGATGCCTAAAAGCTTTACAAGTCCACTTTTTTATTTGCAATGGACCAATGAAATGGGGTAGCATTTGCATCGTGGTTACTGTGAAACGAAAATGTGTTAACTAGAACCATCATTATCCAATCCTCATATGGGTCAATGAGTTACCAGTAGGTTATGAAAAGACTAACCACATAATATCGCTTTGTAAAATTGAAAGGGTAATAATTGTCATCTCTATCCTATTTCGCAGCACACCCCATGACTTAAATCATTTCTCTGCTGGCAAATAAGGTAACTGTGTGACTAGCTCAGTCATTTTTATGTCTCTAGCCCCTCAAATCATAGCTTGATATCTTCAGATCGTACTCCTAATCTTTTTTACTTATAGAGGTATAATGAGGTTTGAATTTCCTTTTTAAAGTCATAGCAAGACTATAGTTAGGAAGTGCTACTGATATGCACATGATCGACAAAAAAGTGTTGTTGTTAAGTGCGTGTGTGTGTGGATGGTTTGAAAAAACACCATGCAAATCATACAACGTTTCCAGCATAAGTGTGTTGACACTCACGACAGTCTAACAACACATCAGATATAATGTTTTGTCACTTAGAGCTCATGGTGACTTCTTAAAGCTGAGCAAAGGAGTCAGAATGCCAGATTTGAAATTTCACTGAAGTCTTACCATATGTGCATGTGTTTTGAACAGTCCTTCTTTAATAATTGATCAAGTGAGGCCTGGTAAGTGCAGTCGTGCTTGAACCTGCGTGAATAATAGGTGTGACGTGTCACAGTGCGTGTCGGCTGTTCGTCTTTTCTATATAAGGTGCGGGAAGTTAGCACAAAGACAGCAATGGATTGCCATAATCCGCCGATTAGGTCAGCAAATACGGTAAATATCAAAATTGCATGCTATCTCATAATCCCCTAATCCGAATTTAATTTTCGAATGAAGGTGGCGGATACAAACAACTGATCTCCGCAAATTTTATTCCAGTGATTATTAGATAGGGCTGGCTCAGCGAACTTTCCTTGCGCGAGCATAGTGTCGACAGTGCTTCCGATTAGTGACGAACGATGTGATTACGTGCCAAAGACTTAATTTGCATCAAAGGCTTTGGTCATATACGTCGACTGCCTTCGGATACATTTGCATATCCACCGATGACACCTCTTATGTGTAGAGTTGTTTGGTAAATAAGCAGCAAATTGTGGGCCTACTCGGTGGCCACTAAATAGCTTTAACGGCCTCGGTGATTCAGCTATTGTTCCAGTCATTAGCCCTGACTCAACTAGCAATTCAGTGATGACTCACGGTTTTTCAGATAATGGGTACTAACACTAATGCAGTTTTTAGAAAATTATCATTAGATATGCTTTTTGCTTAGAAATTAACTCCCTGATAGCAAAGCGTTCGCAATCACTTTTGCAGCAATACAAATGCATAAATCTGACTTCACAAAACCCGCGTAAGAAAACAAACTTCAGCCTTTAAGTGTGATTATGTTCACAATATAATTCCCAAATGTGGAATTCAATAAAACGGTTCTGTTTAATGAGATATTCAAAAAATCCAACAAATAGATAACTCAATGCCACTCTTCACCAATATTATCTGCAAGGTTTGTTCAAGTGCCTGTATTTATTGGAAAGAAGGGGTAAATAATCCGGATGAGAAGCTTTGATTTGTTGTCATATTTTCCAAAGGACATTTCTTAATCAAAAAAAAATAACCACAACCCAGCAATTTTATATCGCATTAATTTATCTTTGATAGTAAAGTTGTTACTGTAGTTTAAAATGTAGAATATTCTAAATGACTTATGACCGCTCAAAACTTTACTGGATTTTTAATTGTGATTTGTTCCTAAGGGTGCACTTGTAAAGCAAATTTTGGTTAAATTTTGAATTTGCTCAAGGATAAGATTGTGAGAGCAAGAAGCTAGACTCACCAGTTTCTAAAGTATGTCCTAATGAGGAGCTTAGAAGACCTGTGATTGCATAAATCCTTCCCTTCTCCCTCTCTGGATAGTGAAGACAGAACTGATAGCCAGGAGTAGTGGGGCAAAATTGAGCTCCTATGCCTGCAAGTGCACACACTTTTACAGGCGCAATCTATCACCACGATCCAATGCCAATTTGATCGCGTTCTTGCCTCCTACTGGTTGGAGCAATGGAAGCACTCAAATGTGCAATGGCGCACGCGACTGCATACAGGCGTACATACGCCCACACACACACACCCACTCACTCACTCACAGTGAGGCAACTGAGCAAACTGTATTGGCACCGAGCCTGCATGTCTCACCCTAGGTCAGTCGTGTGGGTGTGCGCATACCTGTGCATGTGAATGCGAGTGTATGTGTGCGTGCGTGCCACCTTTGCACAGGGGTGAGCTTTGAAAGCACAATGATTTGCTCAATGGACGATCGTGTATTCGTGTGTCAATGTGGCGTAACCCGATTCGCAATCACAAGGCATGGTGATGTGCCAGCGCGACGAGTTTACTCCGAGCCTGAGCGACAGCGCAGATAAGCTGAGCACCACTTGGTGAGGCGAGAAAATCAATAATGAAGTCGGAGCTCCGCTCCTTTACAGTCTGCTGCTTCAAAGTGATTGCCATGCTTGCTCATGTAGTGATACGATTAAGTCTCAGGTCAGGGTAACTCCTACGCCCTCCCAGGTCGCACAAATCAACTGTGAGAGATTCCCAAGCATTGGTATGCATCGTTGAGAGCTTTGAACCACTTTTTTGGTCATGATTACCCTGTCAGCTTTCAGTGAACTCAAACCTCACTACATTTGATCAATTTTCACTGGACAGCACTTAGTTATAGGTCTCCCGACGATTCGCTGTGTTCATTTAGCATTGTCAAATGCATACTTTTGAATGCCAATGCTAACATCAAAATTGACGGCCAAATTGGACATTAGCTCACATTTGGAAAAGCTAATCTGCCCCCAATTCTATATAACTGTTGACTCATGCGCTGGTTGTGATTCTGATCTATTTAGACAATATCATTTAACCGCCTAATGCATATATGCTCCAAATTCTTATTTTTGAACGAGGGTTACTCTAAAGGGTGCCAAAATTAATTGAGATTCTTTGCACATCCTTCAGTTGTGTGATGCCACCTTGTCACTTGCAGTCTTTCTGACTGTAACTGGCTTGTTGAAGGTTAATCAACATAACTTCCTACAAATAACAAAGCATCTAGTTTTTTGAAATTGCTTGCATAACTAAATTTGCGCCTGTGCTTTAATGAAATGAGCACGCGAAAGGATTTCTTCTATAAATAGGTTGATTTTTTAAGGGCCGTAGTTAAATACAGATAAAAGTTATACATCTTCGGTTAAAGCAGTGATTCTTATGGTGAATAATGGTATGTGGTGCATTTTATGGCCCCATTACCAATAATTCTGGTATGAGCAGAAGATACAATTTTACTTTGGGATGGAAAAACCTTACAGATATTGTTCAAAAAATTATAGAATCAGGAACTGATTGGAGTGAAGCAGCCAATTGTGCATTCTAGGACAATTCGTCTACAAATATCTTTTTAAAAAACGACATCAAATAGTGAAATACAATTGCGAGTTCGTGCCCTTTCATAAATGCGGCTTTTTAGGGTTCGCTCTCAACCTAAAACCCAAACGACTCAGAATAATTCATTTTCGATGCAATCACTATCGGACAACTGGTATAAGTGATAATTTGATTTAGAAAACATTGCGTCACTTTTGGTTCTTATACTAAACATCTGCACTGTAATATTTCTATCGCTGCTAGATCGTCTGACTGTCTATGAGTTCACCTTCGAGTGCAAAGCCACAGGCATCTCGATTGAGTGGGCTGCCCGTCTCCCTACACCTGGGTTGGGACACGACGAGCTACCGCAAGGCATGAGTGTGCCCACTACAGATTGTCCGCATGTCTTACTTTCTGGACATCTGCTTGTCCCACCCCACCCCTACGTTGACCTGATACCAGTATGACTCAGAATAACTGGATTGTCGAGGTTAACAGTGGCTTAAGGTTTTCGTACGATTTCTGATGTAACCACTATTGCAGAACTGGTAATGGTGATAATTTGATCTGGAAATCGTTGTTCGATTTTCGATTCTTTGGCCAAACATTTGCACCTTAACATTTTAAGCAATCCGTACTTTCGATACCTGATGACTCGTTTTAATGCTTACGATTTCCACACGCCCACTAAGTAAACAAAATTTTCTTCGTAGACGATACGTATCCGTACTTGTTAGGACAAAATTTGAGGAACCCACAGTTCCGGTTCGAAGGTACAAGTGCAATAACTTGATTTTCATACAAATGAACCACAATTTTTGTTACTGTATAATGAAAGCCTTATTTCCGAACACTAAATAAATAATTGATATGCTGAGTTATATTTGGCACTTTTATCGGCTTCTTTACCTACTCTTGTTTTTAATTTAGTAAAACACATACTTAGTGCTAGTGGTTTGAACCAAGAGTGGGGAAGGCCTGAACTCACACAGCTTCAGTTGTGGTTTTGATACGCCGATACCCATCCATTATTTATCTAAATTTTTCAAGCTCCTCTTCTCAAACATCCAAAGGCATTTACGAATGTATAAAATAATGCTAAGCTTGTGGTAAAACACCATTATTTGTCTGCCTTTCGTCCATTACAGCTTTATGCTATCGCTCTGTTAGTTATGACTAATTGTAAAAGCTATTTTTGAATGAATAAATCACAATGGAGAGTAGTTGCAGTATTCCTGAAACACTGGAATATAGATTGCTTAATCTGAACTTAAAACATTGTTTTACGTCATCTGAGATATTTAAAGAAATGCAACTCTCGAAATTTTTCCAAAATTTCTCAGGTACTTGTTGGTAAAAGTATGTGACAGAGGGGCTGAAGACAGGGCAATTGCGCAAGTAACCTTGTTTGCAAAACTTTACAAAATCAAGTAAGATAAAGGAGTCATTTTACACATGCGCGTTGGAAAGGCTTAGTCACCGACATGTGATTGCTGCAGACAGCATAAAGTAGCCAAAAATTGTAAAGGGATTTTGCAAAGGAGATAAATGCTACTGTAATCATCCAAATTAATTTAGTTTACTCCCATTGTATTACATTGCACATATTTATTCAACATAGTTTGTCATAAAAAATTATTAAGCTTAAACACCCTAAGCTTTGGTAAGATTTGAGCTCTGGGGGTACCAGTATAGAACTTTCCACATCGGCACAAACAGTGGAATTGCATGATTATTTTGGAAACCACAGTGTTAATATTTTGATTTCTCCATGACAAAAATACTATAGATAATTATGTTTCATCCGATTTTATTATTACTGAAAACCGTAGCATATTACTGAGTTCAGCAACTATTCAGTCCACTATACTGAAGTAGGAACAGGAATATCGGTTGGTAACTCGCAGGGACTGTGTAACCCTAGGGAGAAGCTTTCAGAACAAACTCAAGTTAAAATTGAGCCGGCAGAGATGACAATTCACATCATCATGATAGCAGCCACATCTCTATTAGATACAACTTATAGCCTTTAGGCCACTGTTTAGGGCGTCGTTGAAAGAGCGTTCGGCAGGTGCATCTGCATACCTAAGAATCAGATAAGTTAAGAGTAGGCACAAATTATTGCTATTTGAAATGAGTTTTTGGGCATTTTTGAAGTCGTTTTGCCGCTAGCGTCTGTTTCAGTCAATGGTCCCCTCAATTCATGTGTAGCTAAATGTGTACCTTTACAAGTTACATTCGTTTTAAAGAAACTATTTTCCTTTTTAAAATGAGCCGTTCACACGTAGCTAAATAGCTACTCTATTAAAATTTAAAATCATGCTGTTTTAAGATTCTTGTCCCTGCCTTCCGTAGATTTGTGACGTTGATAGGAGGTAACAACGACCCTGACTAAAAAGCGATAACCACGTTAATCTCATACATACCTCTGGCAAGCACCATTCTTCGGAAAATCATGTTTCACTGGCACACTCCCACGCGCACCACGTCGCATGCCAAAAAAACACACTTGAAGCGCGAGCCGCTGCGACAACTAGGGCGCTTCTCGACAGTCAGTTGATCGCATTCCGCACAGTCACTCTCCCTTTGTTTGGTGCTTAGTGCTAAGGTGCCGCAAAAAATAACGTGAAGGTATTTGCAGAGTTATTGCAGTATGGTATTAATCGGCCAATTCTTTCTTTTGCAAATACTGTTTAGTCATACAATGTCGTTAGTTTGCACGGCTGCTATGACCCAAACGTAGGGCAACTGTCAACTTAGAGCAACATTTGTGTTTTCATGCTAAGGTAACAAATGGAAAGCTATTCTTTAGCCTACTAAAGTATTAAACCAAAAGCTAAAGGGAGTCTGTCCTGTGCTTGATCATTACCTAGGACTGCCTCCATTTAAACAATAATTTAATAAGTCCTCGGAAAACTTTCACTTAGTTCATCTTTGCGCTACTTGTTAACGTCTAAAGCTTTAAGATAAAGGTGAGCAATGTGATGCCTATCGACAATCAGCAAGTCAAGGCATGTAATTGTCGAGGAGAAAACACTTGAAATACGTTGGTGATAAATAAACACTTGTAATACGATAGTGGTTTATCCCTCGGTTCTGGTGAGGCGCCACTTTTGTACTTTGAATTAGCCCCCTTGTACCTCGCTGGGCGGGCTGGCCTTCTGGGCCATGCCAATAGCCCAGACACCTTCTCCGTGCTGAATATACATATATTCTGCCCGGGTATTGTGTCTTCTTTCGTCTTCAGGGAGTCTCGGCACGCTACATTGGTGGCAGCGGAAAGCGAACCCGATCCTAAAAGACATGCATCCTGATTTTCCACTTCTGCGTGATAAGACTTAGTGGAGCCGAAGAAGTACGTGTGCTGCGGATGGGAGAATGGTGATGACCCCTAACAGAAGGGTTGATGTTGACGTCTACCTTCAGCATCTCTCCCAGTCCCGTGTTCTGCAGAAAAGCTATTAACAACTGAAGTGACATTGGCCGTGAACCATCTGGAAGTTTCATTACGGATTTTCCCTACCGTCTCCCATGGACCTATCTTAAATCCCGCCCTTCCCTACACAAATCTACTTTTAGGCCAGTGTTCCTACATCCATCTATGGACACGCATGATGGCTGACGCAGTTCCTCGTCCTGAATCAAATCCCTAAACTAGATGAAACTCCAGATCCAGTTAAGCTGCCAAGAGGGATCAGTGACGTTGAGGTCAAGTATCCCCTCAGTTGCGCACTAATTTGGTGACTGGCACGGTCGGCTCGTGGGTGTTTCTTTACTGCACCTACTACGTTGTAATGGCTGACGCGGGAGATTGACCTGCGGGAGCGCCGGGGACGACGCTCAAAAGAGGAGGGAGGCTATGTAAAACGATAGTGGTTTATCCCTCGGTTCTGGTGAGGCGCCACTTTTGTACTTTGAATTAGCCCCCTTGTACCTCACTGGGTGGGCTGGCCTTTTGGGCCATGCCAATAGCCTAGACACCTTCTCCGTGCTGAATATATATATATATTCTGCCCGAGTCTCGTGACGCTACACACTCCTATCTTGCCATCCCTCATAAGAATGTATAAAGGTTCTCACTAGTGATTAGGTAGACATCCATATACTTTAAGATGTCGAGGAAAACTACCAAAGGGAGCAAAAACACTTAATCTAGTTAAAAAAAACCCATCACGAAGAAGATGGAAAAATCAAAACAAGTTTTCTTGCCTAAAAGTTGGGGCCGCTTATAATCAGTAAAATCAGCATGAACTAGCATAAAAGCCAAAAATTTGTCATCCTATATTTCAGTATTTAATATTGAAAAAAAGTATCGTTAGAATATAAAACTAAGAACATGATAACTAAAGGTTTCAAAAAATGAGGTCAGAGCATTCTTTAACAGTGGTAAAGATTACGTCAGAACAAAATCTGAATATGGAAGTAAATTTACAAATAAAACCTATTTGTAGGGGAAAGTTAGACGATAATTTTGTGCACACCCACCATTATCCAAGCCTAAGTTTTTACGTGCTACTATATGGTGTTATTACTTGAATGGCATTTTATCATAAATAATGGTAGCAGCTTCAGCAAGTGTACGTGAGAAGCCACCAAATTTAATTCTGGTGTGTTTGGGTTGTGCGCGGTCGGTTTTGTTCCCACCCACGTTTTTATTCGTCACCTGCATTTCGTATTATTGTTTAAAACAAATAGTGGAACCGTTTTGTAACTTGTTTTTGGAGCCATTACCTTTGGGCCTTTTGGGTGGGTGTCTTAAAGGCCTGTGCTGCAATGCATTGCTTCAATGAACCGTTCCCTTCCATTTCCAAACTCCCCTCTTTATTTTAGGTTACCGCCATGGCAAAAGCATGGTTCAGTAATTCGGTGAGTTTTGGAAATTCTCTATAACTAGGTTGATAGTATACACAACTGGAGTCAGAATCCCCAGAAGTTGTCAATGTTAACTATCAAGAGACGCGGGCCAGAAATATATTCGATAAGTACTTTATTATTAGCAAGAGTGGGGCTTTGCTGAATGACTTTTTATACGATGGAAAGGACCGTGTTATTCAAGAATGGCTGAGTACGGTGCTGCGTCGTGGCACTAGTGTGGATCGTGTGTTGGCTTTGGCATTCATGGTTAGGAAAAATCCACTCTCTTCTCTGCAACACATCGAAAGTTTGCTGGCGTCCATTTCACCTGTCAAAAATCAGCTTTGTATGAAGGCGACAGAAGTTCTCTCCAATCTCTTTGAAAACTTTCTTCTTCCCAGCATGCGAGCTCTAATTGCCTTCGAAAATCGTCCATTTAAAGTCCTGGCAAAGTACCCCGCAGCGCTTACAGATGAACTGACGCTTAAAAATGCTCGAAATGGACTCAAGCTGCCTCACAACTGCCGTGAGAATATCCTTGCTTTGTGGTACTTCGAGCATAGGATTAAACAGTTCTATTTTCTGTTTTTGACCTCTTTGGAGGTAATTTTTGCTGCTACCCTCATCATTCACTATATTTAGAACGTTTTAATAAGTGATACCATTCCCACAGCGAAAACGAAAGCGCTAAGTAGGTAAAAGCTTGTACGTCTTAATTCTTTTCTAGACGCACTGGTAAGTTTAGCTACGAAGAAGCCTGAAAATCGGGAGGTAATGATTGCATTCCGAATAATTTTTAGTTTAGTTGGCGATCAGTATTGTGGTGAATAAGCTCGGTGATCGCAGTAGGGGCTTTGCATCTAGCGTGATTCACAAATTGCGTATTATGTGTAAGTCTCCCTTGACTCCTCCTGAATCACTCAAATCTTGCTGAGAAGTCATTGGGTCACCTTGTGCTTCAGGTCAGAGTCATCCTTACCTGAAAGCGATGCTAGTAGAACAAATACGAATTTTCCTCTTCCGTCCGAATCTGCTTGATCGGGCTAAATACTACGCCATTGTGCTACTCTCCTGTATCCCCCTTTCCAAGAGGAACTCCCAGCTTGTCACGGTCATGGAGGATGCCGCTACCAGTGACACTACTGTCGCCGCCATTCTCTTCCGCATCTATCTATCATTCTTTCGCGCGTCGGTAAGCTCTAAGGAGCTACCTGAACGCCTTACTGCTGTTCTCCTCGCTGGCATTAGCCGCGTTGCCCCATATCTCTCGCGTAAGGTGGTACTCCTAGGTTTTATTTATCATTCACTTTGTGTTTTGTGATTAGTTAAGGTAGCTTATGTAGAGGCCTAGAATATAATTTCGGGTGATTGTTGGATGAATAGAATGAGATTTGAAATAACGGATAGGAATGTACTCAGATTGTTCACAAATTATCTGCTTTTGTGATCACTGAAATACTATAATATCTGTGTGCACCCTATAAGGTTTACTAGCATTAGTAGCCTTTTTTTTCTCGAATTTCAACACTTCTCGTTCTGTAGCCAATGAAATCTATTCTAAGCCCTCTACTATTTCAATTTATTATGCTGTGCAATGTCTAGAACTAGTACCGGGTACTGAAAGTAATGTTCCCAATGGATTAAGACGAATTTTAGGCACAGTAGCAGTATGTATTCGCTACTTATCTGGGCTTAATTATTTGAGCTCTACATGTTTACCTCATTTATGAACGTTCGCTTGTCTTTGTCAGCGAAGATCATGTCTGAGAACGTCACAGACGTCAACGCCATCTTCAGGCTGGTTCATGTGACGACGAATTTTACAATAAGTCTACAGGCCCTCAACTTCCTTTTCCACTTTACTTCCCATCAGCAACAACTTCGCAATCGCTACTATCAAGTGAGTTTCGACAGTGAATGCTTCCTGCTGTCAGGATTAGTAACTTTCCTCTTCTAGTAAACATTAGTCCCTTTTCAATGCAACTGAATTGCCAGCGACGGAATTTCTCTTTAATCATCCATTGTGCGTTAAATTGGAAACTTGGTCCGCAAGTTGTCTTGTAAACTGTGGAGTTGAATACATTCATCATAGCAAGTGAAAATAGTGATAATTTTCCGAAGATTGGGCTGGAAGAAGAATGCGCCTGAAAGATAGGCTACTGAAGTTCTTCAAAGTAGCCGAGTGGCATAGTTACAGATTTACAAATGCTGACGGTCTTGCCTCAACATTTGAAAATATCTTTTACCTGTTTATTGCGCAATAATTCTGTCTCATCTGGCATTGTAGGCTATGTAGAAATTATTCACTCCTGGAGAGGAAATTTATTATTTATCAAAACATAATATTAGTGAACAACGGTCAGCAAGTATGAATCAGCAATTGGTTTTACGGCAAAAGTCCCTCGTATCATGGTCGTGTACGTTATTTTCACTGATGAAACAACATTTTCATTGGTAGTTGAATGTCGTTTGTAATATCATCTTTCTCCAAAAAATGCTTTAATCGGGAAAGTGTAACGGGTTTACATGAAATACATTAATTTGATCGTAGAAAGACGGTGATTAATTAGGCCAACGCCCGTTATCTGTCAAACAGAAGTTGAGTAATGAATTTAGTCAATTTTGTGGCAGCTTGCGCAACTACTGACAGACAACAGAGCATTGCGAAACTCTCTTATGTCAATCCTTTCATTTCCATCCAAAGGCGCTCTATCGTAAGCTCACAGACTCCGCGATTCGTTGGACGGCGCGTGGTCCCTTCATACTGAATCTGCTCTACCAGAGCTTATTAGCAGACACCGACGCCGGGCGTCGAGCCGCTCTCATTCATCGTCTTCTCTCCATCTGTCTAAACCATCCAAACTCCGGTTTTGCGGCTGGCTCACTAATCCTCCTTGAAAAACTCTACTCAGTTGGTAAAGCTAACCCAATCGGTTCTGCTCCTGGTCAGGTAGGCGATTTCCTCTATGTTGTTGGGCACCACTCCTCTGCTGCCGCTGCTTGCTTAAACCTGCTCATTTTTATAGTCAGTCAAGCCACAAAAGGATTCAAAAAGTGTACTTCCTACATCAGTTGGTATTGTCAAACACAGCCACTACCCAAACGCTGCTGCAAGTGACTCGGACGAAGAACACTTCTCCGACGTCCTCGCGTCAGGCGAAGAGGAAAAAGGGGAGGATGCAGTGGGGACAAAGGAGAAGGAAACCTCCATAAAATTCAGCGAAGGTATCTGGGACCACCGTCGTCTATTCAAAAAGACGAAGAAATGGTCTATCGGAGATGCGGTGGGCTACGACAGCTCGGCGCGAGATCCACGCTTTGCGCACGCCCTGAATCAGCCATGTTGGCAGCTCTCGTTGCTTGTCAATCACGTTCATCCCACTGTCGCCTATTTCGCCAGAAGTCTGACTGAGGGGAGAATTTTTAAGTACACTGGCGATCCCTTCGAAGACCTCTCGGTGGCTCACTTTATGGAGCGATTTGTGTACAAGAAACCAAAACCCAGTTCAGGTAGGGTAGGAGGTCGCGGGAGGTTAGAAGATAGAGTAACTTCTATATCACCTTATTGGTCTATTTCTTCTTCCCTTATAGTTGCAAAACCGGGAAAGATGGTTGTTGATACAGATGTGAGTAAGCGAGTTCATGCTAAGACGCTGGCTCCGAACAGCTTGGCCTACAAGAATCTAAACGCTGAGCTGGTGCCTTCTGACGAACGTTTTATTCACAGGTGGGTGCATTTTGGCTTCCACCAGTCCTCTATATTGTAAAGTCTGGTAGTCTTTGTTTCGCCATTTCCAAATGCTATCTGCTTATGTGTAAATGGCATCATTTAATCATATGTGTTAACGACTGACTGAAGTGAGGGCCGTTGATATCTACCCAGTGGGTCAAATAAGGGAAGAAAAATCTTGCTTTGTAAACTAGATGGTGAAAGGATGGCTAGAGTGATTGAACAAATTTGAATGGATGTCTTTATAAAGCTGATACCTCTTATTGTTGTGAATAAATGATTTTTTGCTACCCGATATTTAACTAAGTGTGCGCATGTCTTTGGACACTTATGTTTAAACATTGGTTTTCAACGTTTGAGTGGGTTTGGTTATTTTGTTACTTCTCTTTGTTTGTTTTTTTGTTTTAAGTTTTTACTGACAAGGGCTTGGAGTTTCTCTTCGCCTTAATTCTCCTTGTCTATTTGTTTTATTAGTTACTTCAACTTCATCAATGCTAAGCCAAGCAAAAGCGAAGGTGGTCGTAGCAGTGACGGGTCGGATCTAGACGAAGACTTTGACGAATATCTTAGTAAGTGGACTTATTCTCATGCTGTCTTCACCTTTCCTGTAAACATTATTTTTTACCTCCATGTTTTTTTTTAAATGCTCCAGGAAATCACGAAAAGGGTCTAATTCCGAATGATGCAGACGAGGATGGTTTACTTAATAACTCGGATTTCAACTACTGTAAGTCGCTCCTGTAATGGCGCTCTGATGAACCAATGGCGGTAGGGAATGTTTAGGAGAAAGAAGGAAAGGAGTGTTCCACCTCAAAGGGAAGGGGATATTGCTGCAATTGACTTGGTTTGATAAGTACATTGTCGTCTTGCTCGTATGTTGTTCGAATGAGCTATACCTAGCTCAATTCATTAACTCGCAGTTGGCTAGGCTCTTTGTCCTGACTCCCTGACTTACTTTTTCTCCCTTCAGCCACTGACGAGGAAGAGGAGGAATTGGGGAAAGTAAAGAAGCGGAGAAGTGATGGGGTAACAGGCTCGGAAGAAAAAGAGAGTTTTGAAGAAGAAGAAGGAGGAGAGGGTATCGGCGGTCTGGGATGCGAGGAGGAAGACAATGACAGCGATACTGATGATGAAGACGACTTTGTATCGTCGAGAAGTCGCAAGTAATTTGCTTTGGCTACCATTTGTGGTGTTTGTGATAATGATAGTATTGTCAAACTGGAAGGATGTTACTCTGCTTACCTCCATTCGTTGAATATTGTTACTTAGCACAGAAACCTTGCAATAACGCAGTGGAATAGAGGCTTTGTGAAACATCTTTCTGTCGTTTGATAAGTATACCTCAAAAACATTCTACGAGTCATTTTTGTTGCACCACTGTCGGTGAGTTTTATTTATAGGCCATCAAGCTTATTGCAGCCAAACTTACTCACAAAGTATATTTTATTTTGCTGACCACTTTTTTGATGTTACTTATGTTTCAAGTTTGTATGGGGCAGATGTTTGTGGATTTGCATTGCAGTAGGCCGACATAATATCACACCATTGTACCCTCTCAGAAATATTTCAATCGCTTGCATTTTTCATCAAAAGTACTTCGTAGATTGTTAGCTCGCCTGTCTATTTGAGTAAGTATTGGAGTGTTTTATAGGCGTGCTGAATTTTACAATTTTAGTCGAATGTTTCTAGAAGTTTTCACATTAAGAACTACAAGGTATACTTTGAAGACCGAAGTAAGTACAAGAATTTCGTGAGAGTTCTTACTTTTCCTAAACCATTGTTGATACTTTTAGATTACTTATCTTCATTCATTGGTCAAGTGCTCCCCAGTCATGAGCAGCATGCATAACTCCAGCGGGCTCTGATCTTTTCACTGCAACCTTGGCTCTTTTTAGGTCTGGGAACTCCGATGTAAACGGGCTTGATTTTTAACAATATTTGGTCGGAATTTCGCATTTTTGAGCACACGAGTTTTTAAGTCTGTAGATGTGAATTATTTGGGCTCACTAGTGGTCATCTCTTATGCAGGCAAACGCGTTTTGTGATTGTTGAGTTTTCTGGTTATTTGTACGTGTCCAAAGGCTCTTTGTTTAAATGTTCGCGAGTATTTGCACAGAAAAATATAAATTGGGTTTGGAATGATTATAGGTGAAGTTGGCTGTCATTTACAGTATGTTTAGGCCTCCGTTATATCGGTTAATTATTAGTTGACTCACATTTTACCATCATGATCGATGCTGATCTCTTAATTCACTGTATTATTTTTACTCAATTAGATGTGGTAGAATTGACCTGAATAAACTCTTCGTCAGCGCAGAGGAGATTGGCAATCTCTATGACAACCAAGAGGCACCTGAAGGCTCGTCATCGAATCGGCCCAAGTGGCAGGATAGGAAGCGTAGCCAGCCGACATCCAGAAAAACGAAACGGGGACAAGCGTCATTCGCTCTGAAGAGGCAGAAGTTCCAGCGAAAGCGAGGCGTTATTCCATCGGCAACTAAAAAACCGCGACGACGTTAATTCCATCACCGCTTATTGTACAGTGTCGAATTCTACTCCTCTTTTTTGTATCTATTTGTCTTTTTAAATGAAAATCGGCGACTCTTAACAGACTTGGACACACACGCGGGTATCGGAGTCGACTTCTGCTTCGAGAATGAAGCAGGTGATTGCTTTACAGGCGTGCAACCCGTGGCATCAAGCGTTATTTGGGTCCTTTTACTGCTAGTGGGCTTGCACATAATAGGCCAATCCGGTCATCAGCCGTCGACTAGTCTCCGCACGGGGGCAACTGGGTAGCAAGTAAAGTTTCCTGCGTACCCAGGAGTCCCCACTTCGAATTGGAACTTAATTGCGAAAGGTGCAGAGGTCTAGTCTTTGCCTTAGTCTTTTCGTCCCACTCTTGAAAATAATCCTGCACTAGGTCAGTAAAGTTCGAGTTGGGTTGTTTAAGGGGACCATCAACTTCTATCTTGTATTTATTATAAATTGGATAAAAAGGCACACGCTTGCTCTCATATTTCTGTTTATAAAAATGCCCCCTAGCCTATATGAATTCCCTAGAGTTCTAGCCCGCAAATGGATAGTAGTAAAATACTTCCACAAGCCAAATATTTGCATTAGCTGCTGTTAAAATTTATAAATTATTTGGTAATATTCTAGCTCTGTCGTTAACGTGATTACGGAATACAAACCGGGCGCGGAAAGTAGCTCAGCCTGAGTTATTTAAGTGGGCTCCACTACATCACTGGTATTTCACCTTTTGATACAGCGAAGCGCACAAAAATTAAAATAAAAAGCTGTATTAATTTTCTGCGTAGTAACCAATGGTTTTAAAACAATATCTTCTTTCGATGCAAAAACCTCCGCAAATTTAAAATAAGCTGCCAAATAATAGTGTAACAAAACACTAATAGTTATGGAGGCAAAATAGTTTAAATATATTTTACATAGCAACCAGACATTGCTATATAAATATCTCTTATGTTAAACCTGCGATAGTAAAGCATGCGAGGCGAAATGTGATGCATAGGTTCTATACCACAAGTGGAATTGTTTCCACGGATCGTTAATGTTCCCACAATAAATTCACGTAGGATGAGCCAAGTCATGCGCATCTTCAGGATTTGCGCTGTTTTGTGTCAGCTTCTTTTAAACATGGTGCTACTCCTAAAATTATGCTTGTATTACCATTGAACCATTCTTTTCAAGTCGTGTACACTTTAGTCTGGAAATCGGTAACATTTCAGAAGGGTGTTTAATCCGTTTTATAGGGCACGATCACCTTTAAAAGTTCCACATTGGTAGGATTTCTTTTAAAGTGCATTTTAAATGCTACAGTTAAAATTTAGGCCTTAATTTGAGAAAAAACCAGCAAACCAATTTAGATTAGCCAAGGCACGTATCATGTAGTAAAAGTAGGTTCAGTCTATTTGGGAAGTTAAGTTGAAGCATTGTTACGACAAATTTTTCATAATGACAATAATCAAAATACTTCTGCCTAATGTCATCACGACCTCATGTCAATCGTTTCGTTTTCAGCTACGATTTTCCATATTATCAATTTGACAGTGGTCTGCTCTTTGCAGTTTGTCACAGTGAGTTAAGAGAATTGTTTCGTCCTTAGTTGCTGCGTGATAGAGATCATACTTAACGGCACACTGGCATGACCACAGAGCCGAGAAGTCTCGTGCCCTCTCTCTGTGAGATTTGTTTTGTTCATTTCTTTACGGCTATAGCATAGCTTTTGCAAATTTTACCGTAAGCTCTTGTAATAAATATGGCAAACCTTTTAATTGCTCCAGTGTTTCCCAAAGAATTGGATGACTTAAGTGCATTTGTAAGAGCCTTGACTACTGACAGTTTAACGCCCACTGCGTTCTGTGACTACTTTGCTTGAAATTTACGAACTGAAGTTGATTGCGCCAATTACTTTCCATTGCGTCACCGATGACTAGACAGCTCTAGTAAATTGCTCTTTGTCCACAGAATCTCTGACAATTGCCATTAAAAGAAACAAACGTTGATTTACCAGCCAAATGCAATGAGCAAAAGAACTCTTTAGGTATCAATAGGAAAGACGTGTTTTTTCCTGTGAGTTGACTCTATCGTGATGTCGCATTATGCACCTTAATTAAACCCAAGAACTATTTCAAGATAACTGCATAGGTCTGCTTTTAATGGCGATATGAAAAGTTGATGTCACCTACTCGTTAACTGAGCTAACAGCCAACTTGTCAAGAGCCTGTGCGTTAAAGAGGATGTTGTAAGCGTTGTTAAAAGACCACTTCTCCGAACTAACTTTAACGTCACCTATCCACTTTTTCTCGCACAAAGCTGTAAGGAAGCGGGATCAAGTTTTGGGTCATGTGAAATTGGTTATTATTTCCAACTAAAGCTGTTCAAAAAGACAATGACACCACAAAAGTTAGCGAAAAGCTCATGGCAGTTTTTAAAAAAGTCGCACAAAAATCTCCTTTAACTAAAGCATCATTTGACGACACGATTCGTTCATTTGCATTGCTTGATCTCAAATTGTTTCACTTTTTGCAACAGTCTTTTGTTGGATAAATGAGGCGCGCTAGTGGCGATGCTAGCTGCATTAAATGAACTCATAATACATTGCCGGTCGAAAGTACCGGTCATATTATATTTCTCCCTATAGGTACCAACTTAGCAAATCGTTTCTCTTTTTCACCTCTGATTTCATATTCTTGGAAAGATAGCGAATGTATGGAAGACATCTTTTATTTGAGGAGCATGATGAGAGTTCGCAGTTGGTCAAGATTAAAAAGGCACCGGAGTTCGTTCCCTTGGCAAGGGACCTTAGCCCCCTTTGTCGCGTCGTTGGCGTAAATTTACCACTTGCCAAACAAACACGCATTGCAACAATTCACTATCGTCTGTGCTTGACCTAAAAAACTGCTTCGCATTTCATGTGAATCTAGTCATTTTAAATCAACTGCAAGTACGGATTTGCTTTAAAAATGCAAAGTACAATCCTGAAAAAAGCCTTTACGTCATTTTGAGACAGGGCATCGTAAAGGAAACATTCAGATTAGTCAAGCCACTTTCAGTTTAAAGTAAAAAAACGAAAATTAAATTCGACTGCACGGTGCTATCGATGTGTTTATGCGTTGGTTCAAGGTCAAAAGATCACCCCATCTCTAAACGGAAAAATAGGTGCCATAAATTTTCTTTACGCAAATGTGACGCATGAAGTTACTTCAGGGGAGAATGTTTAGGCTCTCAGTTCATACTTGGCAATACAATACAACACTATGCCGCAAACCTTTCCAGAAAACCTTACCATAGTGTATAGTCTTCTAAAATCCAGAGACGTACAAACGCATATTAAGAAGTACGGGTATTGCATGAGATTTTTTCAAATGAAAATGTATCTACATCGCCTTCAGTAATGCAGCTCCCCGGAACTTCCCTGAAGACTAAAGAAGACAATACTTAGCCAGAATAGATATATTCTACATACTAAATGGCTGGGAGCTACGAGCATGACCCAAAGGCCAGCCCACTTGGCGAAGGTGTAATGTCTTACCACCTGAGTAGCTCCTTTATCAGAAACGAGTGTTAAACGACCAACATATTATATGGACCCTCTCCTGTTTAGCGCGTCATTGGTCATCCCCCGCATCAGCCATCACAACGTAATCAGTGCTGTAAGGAAGCGCCCACGGGCCAACCGTGCTATCCGTCGAATTTCCATGAAACTGAGAAGCTACTTGATCGCAACCACAATGATCCCTCTTGGCAAATCTACTGCATCTGGAGTTTCGTCCTGTTTGGGAACCGGATTCAGGGGCGAAGAAATGTGCTGGTCATTGCGCGTGTCCATAGCTAGTCGAAGGAACACTAGTCCAAAAGCACGGTCATGTAACAAAGAATGGGATTTAGCATAGTTCCTCTGGAGTGAAGTTCCACTTCTATTTCGTTTGCTACGTTGTTCGCACTTCACCGCTGTCCTGCCATACCTATCTGGGTTCGCTCCAACCAGCGAAAAAGTGGGGGAGATTATCACCTATCCACTTCATTGACATCTTCATAGGGGTGAGGTTGAAAGCTCTGTAAGTAGCTTTTTCTGATGGTTTTGGCTAGTGTCGCTTTAATCGTTAAGAGCTTTGCTGCAGACCATAGGACTGTAGGCGTTGTCACCGATTCTCCCATCCACAGCATATGCAGTTGAAATCAGGATAGACGTCCTTTTAGGTCGGGTGCGCTTTCACGTGCCACCCATGTGACTCCACGAGACTTTTCAAAAGGCGAAAGGGGACATAGTGAGGGGGGCTACTGGCTTGACCCGGAGGCCAGCCTACCTGGCGAAAATACAGTGGTGGAACACCTAAGTGGCTCCTTTACCAAAACCGAGGATTAAACAAATAACCAACGTATTGCAGTAGTGCTTGAATTATCTCAGAAATAAACTGGCTTATTCTTTCATTTGGAAACGTCTCTTGGATGCATTTAGAATGATCTGTTACTGGTGAGGCAAAATCAAGATACATAAACCACTCCAAATGATGATGATTCAAGCCCGAATAAATACTCACCACTAACAGGTTTCTCATTCACACTTTATGTTTAGAAATGTACATTCGAAGAAAACTCATTGTTGTTCGCATGACCACATTACAGATCAAAATATAATCCTGTTTTCTAGTAAACAACAGCAGTATGAATTAAACTCCCTATCTGAGTCAAGAATAACTACAAAAAGCTTTTTTCTATTCAAGGAGCTTAACACTCGCAAAAACCTTCACCGTTTCCGTGACATCTTGTTTTTTTTTTTCTATTTTCATCACGGCATAAAGTAGCTGCCTCTAAGGCAGCAGACTGATATAAAGGACTTTTGTAATCAAAAAATAATTTACTTTGTAGTTGCTAAGTTGCTTTGATAGACTATTCAGAGATATTCATCATCAGCGTATAGACTGAGAGCATGGGTGGCACGACCGTAGGTACATGCCACCAACGTGTAGCCGAAGCGTGGGAGACCGCAAAAGTCTACGTTGCTAGACATGTAATTAAAGCAAACATATTTTCGTTGCACCAAGATATAAACCAAGTCATGGTAATGATGAACTCCCAAAGATCATCAATTAAAAGCGGATTTAACAGCATTAGCATGCTCCAGCGCTGGAATGGAAGCGGAAGTGAAGTACTTTGTTACGGAGCTTTTAGGTGTTTGCTATCTTTACAGTTGTCTGCTTTGTTATTAGATAATTTTAGGGGTTGAATTCTGCATAAAACACAAAACACAAAAACAGTAGTCAATCGAGTTAAAACGAGTGTATCTGCGCACTAGAATAAATCAGAAGGCAAATTACCTCGATTTTGGTGCCAAAAAAGAGCCAGTTGATCAGACTTCTGTTTAACAAAAATATATCACCAGCTCAGTTTTTAAGAAAGAAATTTCTAAAAACTGACACTTTATCAATAACGAGGAAAAATATGCACACAAGAGTTAATCGTCAACATTGCAGATTTACAATCATCAAGGTTCTAACTAACTATTCACACGGAAAATAGTAACGAAAAATAATTTTGTAAGCATAAGGAGTCTTCCACAATGTACAAGACGGGCCTCAGTAATTTCATTGTGTGGCTCAGTCAAAATCCGCAGGGATCTAGATTCGGATCTTGGTAACGGCCTACATAGGGCCCTGTCACTGTACCTCAGCTGGGCGGCCTGGCTTCCAAGCCATGCCAGTAGCCCCCCAGACCTGTGCGTTGACAGTACATTAGTACTTGTCCGAGCATTGTGTCTTCTTTCGCATTCAGGGAAGTCTCGTTGGGCTAAAAATATTAAGGCAAATCACTTCAACTAAACTCCGTCAGTTGCAAAGCCGACCACTGTTGCAAATTTTCACCATAACTGTTGTCTTTATTTATTAGCTGATAAGAAATAACTGAAATCAAAAAAATGTCATCACTCACATGAACGGCCCTTCCCCTCAGACAGAATCGTAAACATCGAAGAATGCACTTAGTGAGAGACCGAGTAAATGCATTTACCGACTGGAGTGAATCGGAGATAGAACTGGCCTCTACTTATGCACAAATTGGAACAATTAAATGAGCAGTTGTCTAACAAACAACAATGCATTACGGTAAAATTGATCCCACTGAGATGTAAATTCCGAACAGTCAAAAATCGATTTGCAAAAGATTATTGCGATTTGACAATAAAATTATACCAGCCTTACTGAGTTTCACCCCAATGTAACTTTGCTTAAAAATGAATTCTTGGAATTTGATCACCAGACAAAGTACTACATCCAACATTCACAATCCTCCTCCCGCAAAACCAATAACCAGTGAAGTGAGTGAATGTATTTGCGCAAAAATAAATATTGAAATTAAATAATCTCCACGAAAGAGGCAATGGAAATGGGCAAATCGGTCAACCATTCAATGGGGTTGATTGAACGGCTTTTTTGTCGACTAGGATCACACCCCGCCACGGAAGAGGCGTGCAATCATGTCGCTGCAGTGCATGGTGGCACGGCGGTAGTCGGCGTTGAGGAAACTGAAGTTGAGAAAGGCGTGCGGCATTCCACTAGCCACGTGCAGCTCCACGGATACCCCCAACGCTTCCGCGCGCTTGGCAAGCTCTAGGGCGTCGTCCAAGAAGGGGTCGTACTGGCAGGCCTGTCCGAGAAGAGCATAAACTACAGACAATTGCAACTATGGATTTAACTACGCGAACTCTTCAGTCTCCATAAACTTCGATAGCTATCTTGACATTCCGTTTTCAACATCTTTGTTGACGGCTTACCACTTCCGCAGATTAGTACACCTTATAGCGTCTTCATAAAGAACTCAGACACTAAAACATCATGCTTGGTGACGGAATATTATTTGGAACGTCATTGATGAGAATAGGAACACCAATGTTATCAAGGCTATCATGAGCACAGAAGGAATCCGTAGCTGCTGTTTTCCAGAATGGCAAACATTAATCAAGTTTATGTGAAGACAAAAATTTCGTGATTGCATCCTCCTTAAACATTGAGAGATCTCTTGCGTCATAAATATGAAACAGGCTTCTAATGTCCCTTGAAAGATAACGTGGATGCAGAAGAAAAAGTATTCAGACCGACCAAATACTTTTAGAATAGCTAAGTTTGGCAATTACCAAATGACAAAACAATAAACAGAATACGTCCGATTTTTGGGCTCAAAAACAGAAGCAGTGAATGAAATGTGGATAAAACAATGTCTTTCTGCATTCAAAACCCCCTTTCCAGTGGTGTGAAGAAAAAAAGCAATGTTGACGATTAGATAATATTAAAAATGTCAAGTCCTTTTAAAGTTCAGTGTAAAGGCTACGAATCCAACACCGGCTATAAGGTGCATGACCTTATTGTTGCCTTAGTGGTTAACTACAGGGGCCCTGAGAATGTTGTCGTCATAATTTATGTGTATACAACCATAAGAGGACGCCTAAATCCCCTATGATTAGTTACCCCGCAATAAGGATGAAAAAGAATACTTCGACGACCAGACACTGTCAATAACGTCAAATTTGATTAAGGAATCTGAGAAACTATTGGGAGGAATCAAACTTATCCACACGAATGTCAGTGTGGTCAAGACTATCATCAGCGCAAGGCAAATCTGCGCTTATTGTTTCCCCAAAATAATAAGCAGTGTATCAAATGCTTGATAAAACTGCTTTGAATTCGAGTGTAAACCAAACGGCAGGAAGATGTGGCTTTCTAATACTATCGACCATCGACGTGAGTTCTGGATTACATCTTAGGTAAATAACACTAGAACATTCTTGCTTAAAACGGTGAAAGGGCACTATTGTGTGTGCAGAGGGCATCGTCGGTTAAAGTTGTGCAAAATCTATGAGAGACGTCACGTTACCTAATTTCCTCTGGTAAGGCCCTAGAAAGACGGCTAGCAAGTCCGGGATCGAGAAAGTTGCTCAGTGGAGACCTTAGATGGGTCAACAATTCGGCGTAGCTCTCTATCCAACCTCCACTACTCAAGAATGAATGGTGGAAAAATTCTATGGTTTAGTTCTTCGTTAAAAATCATCCCTTTTGAAGCATTATGTTTGAAGAATGATTCACAAAATAATATAATAGAGGCTTTGTGACTTACGACAATGAAGACCACCTGGAAACGTATGTAGCCTTTTTTGAAATCAAATCAGAGTAGAATTTGGAGCTGATGTCAGCTTTATATTAAATTCCTAGAGCACAATGTTGTCAATAGTACAAGAGACTGATGTTTTGATTATAACTAGTGTGACGTACGATCCACCACGTCACACTTTCTCATCAGCTTTTATGAAAAAATTTAACCTTTTACGAATGACCTCAGAGTGACGTACCACAATAGCAAGAGGTGGCAGCAAGCGGAAAAGCTCATCGGAGGCGAGATAAGGTGAAAGAAAGGGATCTTGTGGGATGGGACACTTGCGAATACGTTGGAGTTTTGAGTCTACGCCATAAATTGTCTCATCACACGATTCGTCGGTCCCCCGCACTTTCGTTAGCGGTTCCCACTTCTTGCTGTTCTCTAAAGGGTAAACGCCAAACATAGAAGCCTCCTCCATTCTCAGTTTCAAACAAACAGACAGTTTGAAAACAGAAAGAATTGAAGGTCCATTTTCATCAAGAAGCAAGGGAAAATCCGAGAAGACTGAAGAGTAAGGAGCTGACCTACCATGGTCCTCTTTTTTGGCATTTTCGTTGTCAGTGTAGGCGTCTTGAACTTCCAGTGAACCTGTAGGGGAGGACGGAAAAGAAGGAGTGGAGGCACTAAATGAGATCCCTGGGGAAAGATCGTTTTTTTCGGCCTCGAAGAGGTCACCGGAAGCGGTGACACGACGTGAGATGACGCTCAGACGGTTGATCAAGGGGGTTGCAGGCGAAACGGAAGAGAAGGAAGGAGGGAACCAGGTAGACCAGAGGCGTGACCACAGAGGCACCGAGGTCGACCGGGGTAGTTGCTGCTGTTGTTTGGATTGGTGTGTTTTGCTTTCTGACATCGATGCTGGCATTGAAACCTTACGCTCGAAGGATGCCTCGTCTATGCCGCTGTATGCTGCGGTAATATATCAAATCAACTTGTCAGGAATTTTGATACAACAAAAAGTAATGAACCATCTTAGATGTGTGAAGACAGAAATGCATGGCAGTGAAGTTTACTTATTCATAACAAGTGCTAGCCGTTTTTTTCCACAACTTCGCCATCGAATCCCCCATTAACTTAGCACTTTCTCAACCAATCCATCCATTTATTAACCTGTTTAACAATCCAATCAACTTATCATCCATAACACCTTCAAGTAATTCCTTGAACAATTTATACACCCATTCATAAAACCCTTTATTCATTTACCCGTTGAGGATCCACTCAATAATTTATCCATTCATCTAACTACCTCCCCACACAATAATTTACTAGCATACCTCAAAAATAATTTATTGTCATCCACTCGTCAATCTATCAGTCCGTGTATCCACTAATTTAGGAATTGGTCAAAACATCCAAACACCTATTCGTTCACCTTAAAAGCTTAGTAATCGATCAAACGTATACCTATTCAAACTCATTCATTTTCAAGACACTCAAATATCCAACTTCTCAAAGAAATAATTGTCTACCCATTTAAATTGTCTGTTAAGCAAACCTCACACTTATTTGCTGAACCATTTATTCAGTCATCCGACAAATAATCTATGAAATAACTCATCCACCCAGCAACTCAGCCATCAATTCAAAAGCTAACTTATTCGAAAATCCATCGATTCATTAGCCAGTCCAACAATCTACTTGTGTGACCATCCATCCTTCCAGTCGAAAACCCATAAAGTCATTCACTCATTTACATACTCTCCCATTCATTGAAACATCTGTCCATCGACCTAGGTATCCATCCAATAATTTATTCCCAAAGGGGAGTCATACCCATGATGCAGCGCGAGATAACGCCGATGGGCAGGAGAGGATCGCAGATAGAGAGCATGCGCGAGGGCGAGGGCACGTAAGCGACGACGGCAGGTGCGTAAGCAATGAGGGCGCCCACGGGGCGTGCGATGCCGGCGTGCAGCCCAAGGGCGGCTGCACGAAGGCACACACCGAGGGTCAGATTCCCACCAGCAGAGTCGCCGCACACCACTACCCGTGCGTCCGGCCTAGCTCCCAACCGCACCCGGTTGGCCATCACCCAACACACCGCGTGGAAACACTCGTCCAGCGCCCGCGGGTATGGCGACTCCGGTGCCAGCGAGTAGTTCAATGAAATTATCGGACAGTCAAGCTTCTCTGCCCAGGGACGAACATAAACCTACAAATCAGGACACAGGTAAAATACGTAAGTGGGTCAATTGCTGTGATGAACTAAAAAAGTAGCCAGTGTCCACTTTTCCGCCTCAGGCAAATTTGCACCTAGCAATCACAAGAACACAAATTAGACACCTGCAAGAGTGAAAGAATCCCTCAGATCAAATACTATTAAGTGAGTTAAGAACAGGAATTAGCCACTCCCAATGACTCAATTGAACTATTGGACAGTCCGATGCCATTTATTGGCGCTTGTCAGCAATGATGCAAATCGTATCTGGATAAGTTGATAAGATAGACTGGCCTCAGATATGCTAGAAACCACATTGATTCCTTAACACCGCAATGTTACCTGACTTCACATTATATGGAGACTGCATAATAATAGCACAGCTGCAATCCTTTACAAGCCATCACTATGGCCAACTTCTAAGTAAAATTCACCGGCAACTACGGATTGGAGCATCAAAGCATTAGGTCGCTAATCCAGTCCAAATATCACTGTCTTCAGAGATGTAAACCTGAATACTAGTAGATTTTAAAATATTAGTGGAATATTTCAAGACCATTATGAAAGTGCATAGTTACGCTAACTGATGGAATTACTCTAGTACCTGATATAACAACAACTACCATGCAGGAAGAATTAGTCCTCTAAGAGCATAAAGGATCAAAGGCAGCTCATCCATATAAAAAGGGTGTGCTTTATTTATTTAATAAAGGATGACTTAATTATTGCGAACCATAATCCCGCTACCACAGGTAATGGAATAGATAAATAACCCAAATTTTCATAAACAGTCACACAAAACTAGAAACAATATTACAAACTCCATGCCAGACCCCAATTATTTGTGGCATTCATCAATCACTTCGCCATACTTTCATGGCAAATTTTCAGGTATCATTACCGATTTACAAAACAGTTCCATTCAGGTGGTTCATTCGATTAGTGTAAATTCTGCGTCTATCCATAGAATGACAACATGACTCAAAATAACACATTACTGGGAAGAACTCGCTAATATTAGGAAGACCGTGTACACTCATTTTTCAGTAGATGATAAATTTAACATTAGGTTGTCAAACAACCTTGATATAGGGTAGAGATTGTATTACAGTTAATAGAGAAAACAAGCTTATGTTTTCGGTTTAACATACACATCGAAAAGGTACGAAAGATAATAACCAAAACTACGGACCTGGAGAAGACGTAAAACCAGTGGACGGTGGTAATAAAAGCGAGAGGACGAGGCAGAAAGATGAGTGGTATGAACACCAGTGGAAATAAGCCATTAGTATCCACGCGTTGAGGTAAGTAAAGCAGGAGCGCTAGATTCACGTGTGATTGTTGGTCTCGGCGTGTTCAACCACAACAGGATGTTTGCGGAACGCGTGACAAAGGAGTGATGCTACAATTATGCATATCATTTGTAGTAATGCAAAAAAAGTTCACCTCTTCCCTCGTAGAAGTGTACCCTTTGCCAATGAATATCACTTTGAAGGAAACCTCTAGCAGTCAAGGTGACTGTGCGTTTAGGCATCAGTTAGAAAAATAAATGAGGTAAAATAAACAGGAGAAAGGCAATATGTCGGAAAAGGAGAAAAAAATGTTTACATTACCACAAGGACACCACTGCGATCAAGGGTAACACAAATATGTAAGCGAAATGAAAATAAGATGGTTACGAAATGTAGGAAATTCAAACTTTAAATTCTGTCCTTGTTTTGCATCCAAATAGGTAAGTTTCAAAATTAACATGGAGGATGCAAAGTAGCATAGTTGTCAACACCTTCAATACTGGCAACGGACATTCTTCAGGCGATTTTTGGGCAAATGCATTCTTCTAAAATGTAGTAATAGTTTTATTGTAAAATGTCTGTTTTAAGTAACATTTTTACCCTAGGTTACAATCCTGTTCTCAACGAGTAGATGACTCCTCCATTCGGAGGGGACTAGCAATATACAAAGCCATGATAGCATAAAATTTCTACACAGAAAAGAAGCCTTTGTTCACGGAAAACAATAAAAATGACACAAGGATTACCATTAGATGTTAGCGAAGCCACTGCTAAGCCATGAAAAAAGAGCATAGCCAATGGTTTTCAAATAACAGAATATCACTTTATGAAGGGAGATGAATTTACTACCTCTTTATTGAATAAGAGATCGATCTGGCTCAAAGGAAGTTGAGTTACACAACAAAGGAAAGCTGAGTGACTGAAGCCGTGCGCGCGCCTACACAGGAGTCACCACAAATATGGTTTTTCGTGTTTTTGGTTGACTTGAATTTCTCACAGTCAGAACTACAAAGCACGAGGGCTAAGCATAGATGAAACGGCAGTTGAGAAAAGTCACAGGGATTGTAAATGCATACAATAACACACCGAGTTGCTCCAGCATGTCAAGAAGTGGTAACCATATTATTACCTTACGGCTGTGATCATAGGCTTAGGAGGAATGACCTAACGTAGGCCAAAATACTTGACCGAATGATGTAAGTTAAGCCAAAATCCCAGTGAAATTCAAATCAACTTTTGAAAAATAGTGGAAACAACTGAGGAAAAATTGGAAGTAGTAAAGGTGAAACCACCACTGACATCAGGAACTCGTAATCATGCACAGGTAAATCAGTGTTGCGTTAAGGTGGCCTAGAAAAACCCAAAGAAAGGTGCAATTGCACGCAGTGTTTTGCTACAGATCAAGTGTCGCCGTGGGGTGAGTATCACAAGCCTGCGTGATGCGAGAGAACAGAAGAAGTGCGGAAATAGAGAGGACTAAGTGATTTGCTAACTAAATAACACATTCAAATTTTGCGCAAAGTGAAGGTGTCATTTTAGAGGCCCTGAGCCATGGAGGGTACTCGATTCTGAAGCGGATGTATACCGCAAAGTTTGCCATTTGGTACTGTTGCTACAACATTAGACAATTGGAAACGGGCTTTCATGCCAACAAAAAGTACTTGTAACTATTTGGAAAATCCAAAATGTTTGATAGAATGCCCTAGTAAAGCCGGGAAAGTTTTAAATTGAATATTTACCAAAAGGTAATCTTCTTTTACTTAGAAGGCCTTCAGGCCTGCACTATTTAGCACATCTCTATGCTAATTGCTCAAGCTATCACAGTAGGCAAATGTCTACTGTAGCAAAATTTTTGGGCCGAACGACATGGGTGTTTTCAAGGTACCATTCAAGCACACGGTGCCTGGAAAACGAACTTTGAAATTACGTCCGTCACTGATTGTCATGTCCTCAAAATATTTGCCCACTACTTGGGAACTGCAAAATCCCTCCGCCCTCTTCGATTGAGTAATCTTTAAGATGGCACAAATATCACTAGTTTGGACACGTAATCTTATCTATTGCACCTCTCTTTCATTCTCACATAAATATATTTAGCTTACTAAAATGATCTTTTATAGGGGAATAGCAACTGGTGATATTCGTAACATATGGTCGGTTACTTTTAGAGCTTTTAATGGATGGACCGGGGTTGGTAGGGATGAACTCGTAATTAGGAAGTATTTCAGATATGCACATATAGTACCCCACTTTGGTGTAATTTTACTTGGGGTAGAATTGTCCCAGTAATCATGGAAATTTGATGCTCAGATATCCCTAACATTGATACATACACATCGTGCTTAAACACGTACACAGAGTTAGTCACCCTATGAAGGTAGATATTACATAACAATATAATGGTAACTTAGTCCTTAAAAACTTCTTAATAAATAGGCAGAAAAGTTCAGAATCTGTATTCCTTTCATAGGAGTTCTGAAAAGAAAACACGAAAATTGCCATAAGTGTCGATGAGTAAGTGTAAAACCGCTTTATTAAATTCTCAAAACTTGCTTGGCCCTGTTAAAGGTGATAAACAAACTGACACTTGTTGAGCATCAAGTCCAAACATGACCTTAAATGTGACTAAACGTTTACTAACCTAAGAAAATTGACATCTATACATTCTGAAAAGGCCGAAAAAACCCAACCAAGCCTCTGCACACCTTAAACAGTGAGGATATGAAGTACTAGCAACTCCCCACTCACGTCGTGTGTCTCCGAGGAGAGGGCAATAAATCCACCACCGTGGATGTGAACAAGAATATAGGGGGAGGGATCCGTCTCCAGATGGGCGTTGGAGGCTGCTGCAAATGCTGAAGACAACGACCCCAACGATAATTTCTTTAAAGACCCCTTATTGGTCTTTCCACCCTCTTGTCCCTGATCCAGAGGCCAGACCATACCTCTGCGCCAAAATTTGCTGATCACACGCACTGAAATGCCCTTATCGCCACTGGGCGGGTTAATAGTTACCGTGGAAGGCCCACCATTACCTTAAAAGAAAGAGATATATAACTATCAACCATACTTGTGCGAAATAGGACAATTATCCCTGATCAGTGCCTACTTGGTTCAGTTTCTAAGGTCACAGCTACGTTTGGTAAGATGAATGTGTGACAAACGGCCATCTGAGGAAGAAGGAGCCTGGGTACGTCGATGAGGAAACGATTCTGGGCGAGATTCCAAAAACGCTTGCAAAATTGAACGTCTGCCGAGCGAGTAATATGGGCTATTCGACAACCACGTTCCTCGGGCGAGAGGAACGATGTAACGCTGTGGAAAACGGCATTCACAAAACCCGATATTCCATCCATTGCACACTAGGAATGTAAAGGATACCACACATTGACAAATCAACAATTAAATGGCTACATTTATGGGCGAGCTGAACATCTACGAAGATAATTGAGGTGGGCTAACTGTCACACAAATAATCGATAACCAGACAAGAACCAAATGACTCTGTGACAAAAGATTCACCTGGTAGCTATCAGCAAATCCAGCCATAATACTGCCAAGCATTTTAAAGAAATTTTGAGCGGGAATATCCAAGTAGAATGCAATTGCTCGACCGTAAAAGACATCTTGGTGAATTAGATCAAAGTAGTCAATGAGATCATTGTAGTGAGCAAGCGAGATACTTGACGAGGCGGAAAAATTTGCACAGGAAATGTCTCTCATGCACTTTGAGATGCGCATTGGAGGACCAAGATTGTCGTGCGTTCGAAATGGAGCGATTGACAGGTTGGCATAGTGCAGATGGGGAAATAGGGTATTCGATGAAGCGGAAAATTTGGGAAACTCGCAGATTAGGAGAATGCAGAAGGCAAGCTCTTCGAGACACCGCAAGTAGGCGATTAGAGACTCTTTAATAGCGTTTGGCCTGTACATAATGAAAATGACATACCAGCATGAAAAATTTATCGTTTTTGCACGAATTTGAGTAAAAGGCCTACCATACAGACAAAGTACGGCGGTCTAGGTTACGAAGGTGAGTGAGAATCTTGATCAGACAACTCGACACAACGGAAAGAAAGGTCCGAAAGCCATTCGCACGAATATTTTGATAGTCATATTTCCCAACGAAAGAATAAATGTACTTCAGTTGTTCAATGAACCCAGTTTCACTCAGTAATTCATGCACCTCTAATAAGTGCTGATGTAGTTGCTCAGCGATATTTGATACACGGTAGTAGTTCGGACTCTTAGTAAGTTCTGCAGCCTGATAACACACATAACACTAAAATACGGAGTATTATGGTGGAATAAAGCACTTACTTCCTGTTTAACTTCCAAACACAATTGAACCAGTCTCTCGCAATCACTCCTATCAAGAGACTCTTTAGACAAAGCAGCTACACAAGAAGAATAAAAAGGAAAAAGACATACGGTCGGATTCGTTTTCTGGTACCGGAACAACCATCCTTGTTTCAAATAGCATCTTCTAAAATGAGCCTATTCCGCCTCAAAACTAGTACAAACGTACACTGCATTTTGAACTGCTGTACACCCCTTTCAGTGCCTTCAACTGAAGAGAAACATATTCCTTCAAAATTAAAGTTTTAACGAGATGAGAAGAAAACATATGCACGAAGTAAAAGCCAACACACGTCTTTTGTTAGGTCAAAAGACTTACAAGAGTTGGTAGGTCTTCTAAGGGTAATTTCAGTGCGGTAAAACAATGCCAAAACTAGAAATCAGTAAAAGATGTCACACTGCAAAAGGGCTGATTTGACTTTTAACAAAAATTACTATATTCAATGCATTATATGCAGATGCTTTGCAAACTACAAAAGCAATGTATTTGCTTTGCACCTGCGCTATATAAGGTTACTAAATAATTAAATGCATTGTTTTGCAAATTATTGTCAGCACCAATTTTTAAGAAAAGTGAAACAATGCTTGCGAAGCTAAGGGATAACATCAGAATAATAGATGCTGTCTTTAAGCCATGCAAAAAATAACTTGATGATATGCTGAAATCTTGGCACTACACACAAATCCCTACTCTTGCAACGTGCATGCAGACATGACAATGAATATCAAGCCCTTACATGCGGCTACTGTGCATCAAACTTTTTTCGTACCATATTTAGCACTGACTCCAAAAACAGTACTGTGGATCTCCCCGCCCTGAGTGTCCGAAGCGGAACTGGAATACAGCCATCATAGGTGTAATACTTATATTGTTTTAGCGTTCCTTTTAGAGAGGAGGCGGGGAAACGGATCAACCCTCGTGGCAGAATCGACGTCCTGCAGGCCTGAGAGTGGTTACGGATCCTCGCCCCCCTAAACTCTGTACTAGTTTTCCCCATTCATTTCCCCCAATAAATGTCGAAATCAAGCTAACCTGGTTGTTAAGAGTACGAGGAACGGGGAAGAGGAGCCATACGAGCCTCGTCCTACATAGGAGCTCTTTGGCGAAAATCCGCACCTAACAGCACCAGGATCCCGCACCCGGCCAGACACCAATCCACTTGCATCTACTCGGTAACTCAAACGACCACAGCAGCCGACTGAAACTAGTCACTCGACCCACCCCACCGTTTACTCCAGAAAAGGAACGCCATTGTTGCCAGTAGGAAAAGCTGCCAAATGACTATTTAAATGTTCAAAGGCCTACTGAATTTCGCCTAGCACCACTTATACCATTTCATTCAGGTGAAAAGAGCCCATCCATAACCACAATAATTCCCGATCCTAGCAATTCAAATTCGCTAACCTATTTAAGTAACAGAAAAGAACAACAATGCATGAGAAGACTACATTCGAATAAGTCGGTTTTTCAAATTAACACTGCACTTAAAATCTACAATAAGTTCACTACTTTGCACTTTCCGTAGGTGTTTTCTTGAAAAGTGCTTGCTGAATCTACAAAAATTCAAGTAAAATTACTCAATTTGTGCAAGTAAAAAGACAAGACGGTTAAAGATAAGCAAGGTTACCTCCACCGACTGTTTTGTGGCATCGCGTAAGAGTCGCAGGGTTGAGGGTTGACAGTACTCCTTCAACTCAGCAGGCGCTTCTTCTAAGGCCGCCTTCACCAAATCTACGACGGTTTCTGCCGATGTGATGGAGCGTGCAGACATTACTGGAGAAGGAAAGAGTTGAAAATTAATTGTCCTTTGAACAAGAATGCAGGAATAATAGAGTAGTTGAACAAACCAGCATTACGTAGACTGGCGTCAACAAAAGCGGGTACATGCTCGAGGTCCAGTTTCTTAAGGTACTGGAAGGAATTGTGGAAAGCTGATTTACTGAGTGGATGACTAAAACTTCCTGCCAAGTAGTTGAATGGAAGGGGACCGGTCGCCTGAAGCGGAGAACGGCCAGTTAGTGTGCCCTGTTTCTTTAACGTTATAAAAAGAAGAATTCGAGGAAACCATTACCTCAATAATGGGGGTGGCTTTATCCGTCAGACCGCGATGGATCAGGGCTGCAGCCAACTGCAATCGTAGAAGCGGTTGAGAGCGGCCCAAAGTGTTATCGATGATCTTGAGAGCTTTGGTAAGAGAGCAAAAGAGCCAATGGTCAGTAAACCTGTACAAAGATCTTATTGATAAACACAGAGCAGGAGGTAACATGCCCTCATTGACGCAAGATTCGGGCCACGCGGCGAACAGTGCAGCGACATGGGGACCGTTCATACAAAGTGTCAGACTCTGAGGAGGACAAGTTGTCAACACACCCACTGCTTCACTGAACTGTTCTTTGTTGAAAGCATCACCGGCGGCGCTAATTCTAAAACAAATCACATTAAATCAGCCAGTGTCCCAAATGGGCCACCGGGACTATCAAGGCCACACGAGAATCAGACACGCATGCACATGCACATCCGCTACGTAGTGGGGAGAATGGATTTTTGTCGAAAATAAGACTCACTGTACAAGACGGGAGAGGATTTTGAAAGGTAGACGCCTCTCACGCAATTCAGGAGGCAGGCTCTCAATAACCTGATCCACCAATTCCTTGGCTTGCATTTCCACAAGATGGCAAAGGAGAAGGTCAATTCCTACGTAGAAAGCAAAAAAGTAGCTAACGGAATAAAATATGAAGCAATTCGTTCATCCTGCAGTTAACTGTTTATCAACCGATGCAACAATACAAAAACAGGAATGGACTGGCTTTGAAGGAGGAAGGCATGGGAGATTTAAAACTCACGACCAGGACCCCAGAGCTTTCGAACTACGTCAACGAGGATACGAGCATTTTCAGCTGAGAGTTTATTGCTGAAATTGAAGAAAAATGAAGGTTACATTATAACAATGATATCAAACAGTTAAAAACAGTTGTCACCCAAACATGCCTTGCAAGAGTGTCAGCCAAGTGGTTAATCGATTCCTTCGCTAGACGAACCTGGAAGAAAATAAATCAAACGAATGATTGACCAAGTTAATAAAGAAAGTGTCATTTTTATATTTTAAAAAAAACTTACAGGATCGGAAATATCAGCATCGATAGGTTTGTCAAATTTTAAAGAGAGAGATTCAATTTTTGGTGTGTCACGAAATTGAGCTAAATAGGAAAAAAAGGAATTCAGATAAACGAAGAAGCTTTGAATCCTTCGGGAAAAAAACGAGTTTGGGAACACACCAACAGGTACTGTGAATTCACCGAGACGATGAAAGCTAATAGCTTCGTGAATCACTGGATCCACCTCATTTTGCCTAAAAAAGTGAAGAGATATCCGCATTATTCATAAATCAATCCTATTAATGATCTATTCAAACCAGGATCCGTTATTTAAGCATGTCAGGATACTCACAAACCCACAAATTTCTCACACATGTCGTTTAATCATCTATCAATCCATTCATACGCCTACGTATCAAACAGTCCAGTATTCCCTTCAACAACTTATCCGTACATCCATCGACATCAGCACTCAGTTATGAATTTTACCGATAAATCTCTACCAGGCCCTTGAATGCTACACCCAAAGCGTTGCGGAGGAATGGTAGAGCCGCACTGGCGCAAGCGTCCAGTAACTCGGCATTTCGCTGATGTGCAGCCGAGAAAAGAATTGCTACGGCATCTATGACAAAAAAAAAACAAACATGGAATGAATCAGATCAAAGCTTACACACAGAATTCAAACAAAGGAGGCTACGATGCAAACTCACTTCGATAGCCAGACGTGAGGAACTGGGAAAGTATCACAGATTCCGCCGCAGCTCGTAACTTCGAGGGGTGGGACTTCTGAATCCTAACAACGAGCGTCAATGAAAGGCGAAGCATCTTACGAAAGCAGTGTCTCGTAGAGCACTTGACTTTTGCCCAGTTTTGTAGCCTTGACTACCGAGTCGCGTAAAGCAGTATGGACAGTGCCCGGGAAAATCGACTCGAAGTACTGCGTTCCAGTTGCATAACCCGCCTGAAATACGTAAAGGACGCCAGACGGTTGAATCAAGAGAAATGGTCTCTCATAGAAAGATAAAAACTGCACTTAAAAAAGAAACGAACCGTTATGACACGATTGATAGTGTGTAATTTCAAGAAGGTGCGGAGGAAGACCTGATTGGAGATGGACAGTCGGTCTTTGAGGCAGTCATAATCCGGGCTCTCTTCCTCCTGCATATTTGGTTTTGCAGCCACCTCGAGAAGGCTGAAGACCAGGCGTATCGGTGCTTTGTAGGTTTCTACAAAAAATATTTCCAATAAATCCAATAAGCAATGGCCTCCTAGAGTTCGAAGAAAGGTAGGCCCAGGTAATAACTTACTTGCTACGTCAAGAATTTCGTTCACCAAAGCAATCTTTGCCTCCAATGGCTTCGCCTTCATAACTTCGACAATCAAAGGAATGTAGCTGAGCTGTATAAAAAAGAGACGAAAAAAAGTTAGTAAAGTCTACCTGACTAAGCATTTGTGAGCAATGGAAGAACGATCACTTACCTGAGTGTTGACGAAATTAGCGAAAATGGGGACAGCTTCGTCCCCAAGTTTACCAATAATGAACTGCACAGTAAAAAGGAATTTGAATTAATCTTTTCAAGAAATTGTTGTTAGTACAAGCACCTATAAGTGCATAAAATAAGCATACGTGTGCTTGTTCAAAATTTCGGTTGGAAAGAGCGAGCGCGAGAGTAGGAAGGTAGGGCCGTTCAAGAACACAAAAGGTCTTCGCAACTGGAGAACAGGATGGACGATTAAAAATGTCGATCTCATAACGGAGGAAAAATATCTGACCAGAATATGGCATTACCTGTGTCTTTCTGTTCCGAGGTCATGGACGTCAGAGCTGGACTCGTCGCAACGGCATATTGCAAGTCAGGACGACGGTGAAGTAGTTCAACGAACTTTGCGCTGGATCTACAGCCAAAAAATGCCACATTTCGATTAAAGCAAACATTGCTGATAAACGCTATTGACATCATTGTATTTACCGTTTGTCCTACACTCAAAGCTGACATGAATAGCAGGAACAAAAAAGCTTAAACTCACTGGTCGCAAACGTTGTGCATACTTGTGAAATTACAATATTCACAATGTGATACCGTAAATTCCAACTATTATCAAACAAAATCGGACATCAAATTTAGGAAATGTATCAGACCCATTAGAGAATGGGAAAACGAAACAAATTCAACAAAAATAAGCTCTTTCACGGACACTGAAAATAGTGGGGCAAAATAAGCCATTTAAGTAATACTCGTGCATGCGTTTGAAATAAAAGCTTAAAACAAAACAGAATATGGCCCTTCTAAAGAAATTAGAAATAAGAGCTCACTTGGGAGACGCAAGACCACCACAACAGAGAGCAGCAATCGTATCCTTTCGTAGGAGACAGGAGATCCACTCCAAGACAGCAGTTTCATGTCCTGCTGCGACCAGTCTGCCAGCCAGAAGAGCCAAGTTTTCGGGCATGGAGAGTCGACTACCGGGTGATTCAATGACCTGATGTACCGCCGACCAGAAGACGAATTGAGTCTTCTTAAACACACTTGGACGCAGAGACTGCGCCACCGCGCTAGGGTCTGTGATGAATGGATGCTCTGCAATTACATCTGCAGCGGTATCGATTGCCGCGATCACAGAAGCTGTAGCCGCGTCTTCCGTCGCAGAATTGACTGATGCAATAACCTCCTGAAGTCGAGGAATCAGGGGATTGAGGGAGATGCCTCCGCGCAGGATCAGACGATCGGGAGTAAGGAGGTCGGCAGGAATACGGGGAACAGAGTCACCAAAGACTTTGGATGCAAGAAGGATCTCGGTAGTTTGAGGCAGTATTGTCAGACCTATCTGACAGGCCCAGTCACGAAGCGCGTAAGCAGCGAAGATTTGGTGATTTTGGCCTTAAAAATGCGAGGGTATGAATAGTTCCTCTCACCAAATCTGGGTTATTTCTATAGTTAATCAGTCTTACATAATTCCTCAACCGCAAGGTGGACGATGCGCATCTTCCGTAAATGATTAAAGGGTTCCAGACGTTTTAACAACAACTGAAAAGCAGAAAACATGTTCGTATTAAGGCGGAACATTTACTGTAAGAGTGGAGAAAGTAAATAAGCTGACCTTAGCGCCCAGAGCGAGTGTTGACGCGTTCTCTTCATTTGCACTTGTTTGAACCAATTCATATGCATAGGCGCCGAGGGCCATTGTTGAAAGAGTCACATTGTTCTTTTGTAGGACTAAGTGAAAAGTAGCAAATAATCTGCAGGTTCTCTTAAAGAAATAGCAATCAATATTCAGTCGAGACTCACTTTCTTCCATGACCTGTCGAGCCCTAATAGCATCCAACTGGACGACCTTATTAATGAACCAACGTGAGAGGATGATGGAGAGGTGTTGCGGATAACGATCTGCCATCTTGTTCAAGAAAACCACAACACCGTCCATATCGGAGCTAGAAGAGAAGCAGTGCGAATAAGAACCAAGTTTCAAATCTTGAGGAAATAAGGGCAAAGTAACATACGCGTTGAGATACTGTTCACCGACCTTCGTGGCGGAAACGGCAGGACTTTTAAGACCAGCAACCTTAATAAGAGCCCAAAATAGGTCTTCCAACTGTTTTGGCGTAAAACGAGGTGTTGAGAGTGCGCCTTCAACGGCATCTGTGCCAAGAGGAGCACTCGAAACGGCCAAAGCTTCGCCGAGGAGATCCGTATTATATTGGGAAAGGAGCCCAAGAGGGCTAGTCTCTTGGGCTATCGACTTTTGCATCTGCTTTAACTCTATTGTCACTTCTAAGGCAAGGAAATTAAAAGATAAATCCAGCGTTTTTGAGCAGATTCGAGTTTTTCCTCACTAACTAACCGGTTAATTTACATGGCACGAAACGGTACTGAGAACATATCATTATTATGCAAAACATTCAGAATTTAGTACACAAAAATGAAATCCGAAATCAAAATGAGCACGATAGAGTAAATCAGAAATGGGGATGCTAATCACTAACCTTCTATCTCTCCAGCTTTAATTCGATCGGTAAGTATGCTATGTTTGGAGCTGAATAATTAAGAAAATAGAATAGAATGGCAAGATACAGTAAACCAAATGAATGCTTGTAAAGAACTACTTGGAACACAGAAGAAATTACTGACTTACGCGCTACCAGCGGGAATCAATGCCGCAATGAACTCCTAGAGGATGGGGAAGATAAATGAATACAGAATCAAAAAACTAGTTTGAAAGGCCTGTTTAAACGTACATTTGACAACTCCAGCTCCTTCAAAATCTTTTTGATGGTATCTAGATAAGAGATTGGTACCTTCTGAAATAGAGGGAAACAAACTTGATGAAATGAGAAAATGAAAGGAACTTTTCAAGTCGATCACGATGGGAACAAAACAACCATTAATTAAGGAATTTTAGACAAAAGCACTGCTACTGACGCATGATCCCCGTCGAACTAAGAACTAAAAGAGCTTATTAGCTAAACTCATATTTAAACGTTCCTATTCAAACTCATTACAACTTCGGGAAGCTTTAGATGTCTTTTTAGAAGCATATGAGCTCAAAAAATTTACAAATTTCCAAAGTAGGCCCTGAACGAAAGCTCACAACAAACGAACCATTTTTGCGTGACCATTGTACAAATATACCTGCAATTGCGGTAATGTAATTCATTCCATCTTCAAGTGTGAAAATGGTCTTATGAAATTCAACCTGTACTAGTTATGTACGTGGTCGTGAATGGCTCAGAAGCGAAAAATTGTTAGCTATAAATAATTCAAACCTCCTACGTTTTTATCATTCAACAATGTTAAAAGTTCATACATCCGTTTCTAGCATTGCAGTGTTGGGGAAAACGCCCGTGTGACTGCTTCAGACGTTCGTTTTTAATTTGGTCCCAAAGCACTACCAATACAACAAATGAAGTGTCACAAATGTGACGAAGAATGTTAGTTAGTTGCGTTCATGGATTTTCTGATCCCAAAGATTCAATCATCAAAGACCACAGGAAGTAACTGCTGCACCCTTAACGATGCTGAAATAGCCCAGAGAGGCCTGTTTAGAAAAGCATCTATCAAACCACTCACCTGCCTATTAAAGTAGGCCACAAAGGCATTGGCAAGCGCCCGCCTCGTCTGCCTGTCTAAATTGGCAAAACGAGGGATGGTAGAATCCGTCACATCGACTGTGCTTTGGCCACAGAAGCGAAGCAAAGTACTGGCGAGTAGGGGGTAGCGATCAGCCCCAAAACAGGCGAAAAGTGCACTCGTCCAGGCCTCCAACTTCGCCCGATCCACTCCACCATCACTACCACTTTGGATTACGTATCTGACGCAGCCTCGCAGCTGAAAGTAAAAAGCATAACCAGTGAATCCTCGTTAATAGAAATCGGAGAGAAGGCTATTTATTACCAGAAGGTGAATGAAATTGTTGTTGACGGAGAGGTAAGAAGTAAAGGGGAGAAGCTTTTCGTCCTGGAATTGGACGATGAGTTTCTCTGCATTTTTCAGGCTGCTACCAGGCATGGGAGGATTCAGAAAGCTCGGCAGAGCGCAGAGTTCGTTGAGGACGATACCCAGAGCCACACAAGACTTCAGCAGAGGGCTCTTTGGGAAAGAGGAAAAGGAGAATGGGCTAAATAAACGCGAATTCGAGAACAAGAAAGACGTCGAAGTGAGCGAAGGGGCTACCTCGAATTTAGCTAGAGCTTCTGCTGGTGCGAGTCCTAGCGAAAGAAGACGAGGAATGACAATGAGATAAAGAAGATGGGAACGCTGATGACCAAGAATCCTTCCGAGTTCTACCACCACTATGAGAAAAGAGGTTTAGTTGAGTTACTGAACCGCAACGAAAGGTTTGAGATGGACTCCGACAATTCTAGTGCCACTGTTTTATTTTTCAATTACTACTATCACTAACGTACAATCTCAATAAAACCTGGGAAAAAAAGTAAACCGTAAGTAAAAGTGGAACAAACTTCCTTTTAATAACTACATAATGAATAAACAATCTGCTACAATCTCAGTTTCTTGTATTTTCAAATGACACCTATCAATCATATGCATGACAGACTTCAAAATGAATGAGGCGAAATACAGCACTACCTCAATAATTCAACAGCACTTAATTGACAAACGTTACCCCTATCGATCATTATGTTATTGATCCTTGAGCTATAATAAAAACTTTCAAATTAAAGGATAAGTAAAAAGGGGCTCACAGTCAACATCTTTATCCTTGACAGCTTTCAAGACAACCGCGTTGGCAACTGAGTTATATAATTCTGTTCGCAAAGGAAGATTGGCTCCCAGAGTCCGAAGTGCAGTTTCTAAAGTCATTTTATTTCTTTTTAAATGTCAATCTAACTAATATGCATCAGAGTTAGACATTCAGCTTATCTTGAAAGTATTAATGCCCTTAAAATGCATGACTCGCTACTACAGTTTGGTAGGATCAAACCAAACCAAGCTCCATTTTGTTCACGTCAATCTAAGAATAAAGTACCTTTCGACATGTTGCGGATAACTTCAGGTAATCGGCCAATAGCTCCAGACGACAACCAAAAGTCGTTTAATACTTTCGAGTCCTAAAAAAATAACGAGATCTTTTAAGGTATGCAAGAACCCTGGACCGATGAATGAGATGAAATACCTGTTCCGCCAGCAATTCTGGAATTTTGGAGAGGAATAAGACGGAAAAAGTGTGAGGACGCGTGTCCCTTAAAAATTGAAAAGCTGCATCAAAGTGGCCGGCCCTAAGAAGACGAGTGAGAGCAATGCCAAGTCGGAGGTCGTCAAAGTATGGGGGCCTTTTCTTCAATAGACTGAGTATCTGGAAAGGACGGAGTAAACAGGATCGCTCTACCACTTTTCAGTTTTAGAGAAAGAACAGACAGGACTTTACCATCGAGGCGGCCTGTTCGTTAGTGTCAAAGTGGGGCGCCATGGCGAGGCGTGCGTATAGATCAGCAAGGAAGCGAGGTGAGAAAACAGGGCGATTAAGCAATGATTCTGACCTGTTGAGAGTCTCTTGGAGCAGCTCAATAACCCCATTTCCGTCACCTAAATCAGCGTATGCCGAAAGCATATCCTCGGTAGCCATCATCGAGGGCCAATAGCTCAGCTTCGACATAACATCTTGCGTTGTTGCGACTTCATCTGGCAGTCTAGGAAGCAAAGTTGTTCAAATTCTTAAACAGGCCAGATCTACTTCAACGCTAAAGAATCACGATTGCAGTTTCCAACTAACCCACACTTAACGTAGCCATGGAGAATTTTGGAGAATATATAATCGTTAGGAACAGCACCTTCCTGATGCATGGCTTTAAGGTAAAAGCTTGTTTCCTCCATGTCACCCCTTTCACAGGACCTTCGGATAAAAACCGAGAAGAACATCTGCATTAAATGAGATATGTGCAAGTGCAATCATACCGCATCGGGTTTCAGCCCGAGAAGTTTGAGATCAGCTAGCGTACTTTCATAGGAAAATTCTTGATCAAATTCGTATTTTAAATGCAAAAATCGCGCGATTGTAGATACTTTAACAGCCTTATCTGTGAAGAAAATCGTCAGCAAATTCGCACAACAAACCTGCAAGAACCTTGTTCCAAATATCACTAAAATAGGTTCTTTGTTGAGCTGCGTCCATTATCCTTATGTTCAAACGATTACGCTCAGCCACTTGTAATTGCACAAAGGCACTGCTCACGTCATCTCCGTTAAATAAAGGTCTTTCTTCGCGATTACCTAATGTCGAGAAGACAGTATAGCGCACACTGGTCAGCGCGGGAATGGGAAAGGGTAAACTTGGTTGGTTTCCAGAAAATCGAAAGATTCTGGATTGGACGACATGAGATACAAATGTAAGGACAGGACGATGACGCAAGGAGTGCATACTTCACCGACGACGAAGCGTGCTCTACCAGATCCAAATTAGAGAGCAAACGACTACAGCACTTAAAGAATATTTAAAGCCATTTAGAAGAAACCACAGGAATTAGGGGAATTAAGATAAATAATAGTGCTGTTTTTGTGATAAATTCCAATGGCACTTGTAAATGCAAATAGTCTGCCTGACAATAGTAAAATTCTGAAATTCAAAATATGATATAAAATATCAGTGGGACAAATCCTGTCGAATGACAGATAGGCCAAAAGTTAGGCGTATAAGCACATGGAGAAATTTTGCCATTTCGCATGATGCATAATTACCAAATCACATACGTCTATGGCTCATTATTTCCTAGTAAACTTATTGCAGCTGGTATCCAAAAGATGTCATATAAAAACCGTGCGGTTAGCTTGCTCAGTTTGACACCATACCAGCCATGTGCATCTGCAAAATGTACGTCGAAAACAAACTGAAAGTCTCCAATTTTTATTACGGAAAATTTCGGGATTCACAATTAGTACAAGTTGTCTAACTCTTCTGTAATACGATGGTGGTTTATCCCTCGGTTCCGGTGAGGCGCCACTTCTGCACTTTGAATGAGCCCCCTTGTACCCGGCTGGGTGGGCTGGCCTTTTGGGACATGCCAATAGCCCGGGCACCTTCTCCGTGCTGAATATATATTCTGCCCGAGCATTTCGTCTTCTTTCGTCTTTAGGGAGTCTCGGGACGCTACACTTCTGTCAACCAAATATATGAAAGCTATTGAAGTGGGTTTTGGATAGTAAAATGGCACTCAATCAGCTTTTTAAATAAATAATAGATGAATACGCTTTGAATTGGAGTACCTTGGCTTTCCCAAATTGAGTTATAATCTCTCCTTAATGCTCTAAGAATTTTATTGTATAAGCTAATTTTAGATACTGAAGGATTGTGTTATGGTTCTCTACTCCAAGGTCTATCATCCTAGGTATATCCTATTTGAAGGTACTGTATTGATTTTATCCCTTGTTTGATTAGGGTTATTTACTCGAGCGCTTCAGTCTCTACAGGAAGCGTCCTTTCCCTCATATGTGAATCTCGGACCGTACCAGTAGCCTTCCAGCCCTTTTGCGCTCTAGTGTAATACGACAGTGGTTTATCCCTCGGTATTGGTGAGGCGCCACTTTGTACTTTGTAATTTGAATTAGGCTGTCCTTTCGGGCCATGCCAATAGCCCAGACACCTCTGCGCTGAATATATATTCTGCCCAAGTACTGTGTCTTCTTTCGCCTTCAGGGAGTCTCGCGAAACTGCACTGGTGTACTGCCTTGACTTATTACATCCACAGCGAAGACCGGGCTCGCTTGTTGACCCTCCACTAATAGAGCTTTTCAGGTTCACATGTAGATGTCGTTCTTTTTTAGAATTACTACCACTCGAAAAAGAAGTTTTAGAGTTTCGCCATGTTAATCGACCGTTAAATGCGAAGTCCATCGCTAACCTGTTTGCTACTGTAAGATTGAATAGCACTGTTTCCAGCAAACTAGTAGTTAAATTACTTTCAAGGCAATTCCAACTTTTATTGAGACTGGTGTTAATACTATGCTAGTAATGTGCATCGAGTTCCAGCATGAACGCTGCCTAATCCTACTGATGAGTGTGCATGCGCCTCAGACCTGGAGGGCTGTTATTCTGTCTTGCAGCAACCTGTAGCTTCATAGTATATCTTACTACTCCGAACGTTGGACTGGTGACAGCATGAGGGGAACCTGGTCCTGACTTTATTGACTGGATTTCAAGATGTAACATTTAAGGAGGGTATCTGCCGCGGGCTACTAAATCCTCGATTCCCAGCAGAAAAGTTAGGGAATTCTACCCTTATCAATTGCCTCAACCTCACGTTTCCTAAGAGGGCCATCGAGTCCTAAGGCAGACTTGGTCGAATGCCATAAGAAATTCAATCGTGAAGCCCTGTGCAGTAACTATATGATTGTTTTAGTTGAACGAAGTGTACCTCTTTAGAAGATAGAGGTAACTCAGATAAATGGTCTGTTAGTACCAACAGTGATGACACAGGGCCTAAGATGGGTCGATGTAAGATAATAGCGCCTCAAAGTTGCCTCGAATTCGCTCTCTCGTCACCCGACTCTGCTTTTGGACACACGTTCCAAGGGGTAGTCAGTGGCGCACACGTGTTCGTTATATGCAGCATTGCCCAGCCCTGAGCAGTACAAGGCCAAAAGATCCTTCTTCCATTAACCCGGTTCAAAAATAGGTCTGGTCTCCAGACTTGATGGAAGTGTCGAGGTGCATTGGTAACGTTGAGAATAATCATATTTTCACACAAAAAATTTAGTGACTGGCGTTTCTGGCCTGTGCGCCGGCTACGGTGTAGTGGCCGATGCGGTAAATTGACCAAGATGGGCGTCCAGAATGACCCTTAAAACCAAAAGTGGTTAATGTAGTGGTTTAATATGTTGGTTAAGTGTATTTCTGCTTTGTGACGTGGTTATCAGGCCATGTCTGTAGCAGCTAAATCCTTTTGATGGCTAATGGTAGATCTTCCTCCGTACTAGTTTCCTTACCACGACTTCAGAGAAGGTTCAGGAAGTCTCAAAGGTTTCTATTACGTGTAAAGGTTTACTAGATGCATAAAATAATTTACCAAACAAAACTTAAATATTAACCTTTTCTCGCTGTGGCATATTAGGGCGACTTCCTGACCGTCCAAACCATTGGGCTTTAGTATAGGCGAAACTGGTTCTGCATACATATTCGTGTCCCTTGTTTGAGTTTTGTACGACGTCGTGTCTTTCATATACTACCACTCTTTAACTTTACTCAGAGTAACCAAGTACGACATTACGTTGTCCTTAGTTGACAGTAAATTAGTCCAAATTACTGGAAACTTTGATAGAGGTAGGCTAGATGGTCTCATACTTATAACCGACCACTGCCGTAAATCCGTTTGCGTACCGGGATATAGAGCTTTAAACGAGTGATGGAAAACCTATTTAAAGCTCTGAAATGCACTGACGGTCGCCGCTCTTGCTTCATAAACTCTAAGAACGGGTACTTGAATTTATTTCAACATGGTAATTCTCCCATGAACTCATCCAAGTTATGAGAATACTGTGCTCTGGAGAAAATGGAAAATCGTCTTACAGCGTTATAATCAGAAAGTAGAAGGCAATTTCGCTAAAACTATCCATTAAGTACTTCTGATAAAGTGTTTTTTGACAAAAGGCTCGGGTCCAAAGGCAGGTACAGCACCTTAAGATGTAAGTTTCAGCAAATTATCATGCATTGGTGGTCAACCAGTTAAAATGATTAACTCTTCGTTATGAGCTCGCGGACACTTAAGGCGCCGCCTTTTCCGCTGGGAGGCATGGCCTCCATACTATGCCAGTAGCCCTATTTCTTCCCTAGTATTATGTCTCTAAGGCGAGGCGTTACAACACCTCATATGTGTAAGATTTTGTCAACACTGTTGCCTATTCGAAGCCTTTTAAAAATAATAAAAAATAAAGAATAGAAGATAAATGCTCGGCATGCCTCTGAACCGGTAAAAAATAAAACTGAATTGCGATGTTAATAAAGCCCGCTTCTAAAAACATTTTTTTCTGCTAGTGCATTTTAAGGAGAAGCGAAATTGCATCTGCATGCAAAAAATAGTCCGTCGTTTTCGCTCGAAATAAATATCATCACTCACTTTTGCATTCCTCAAATAGATTTTCCTACATTTTTGTAAAGCGAACAACCAGGTACAGTGTGTGTGAAAAAAAAGAAGCCTTTATGGCAATTCCAGGATTTTGCGAGTGATTTAGTCGGCCTCCTTTTTAGCTCAAAAATAAAAAGGGTGTATGTGTTTATATTAGCATACTTAACATAAAAGCACGCATTTGTTAAAAAATTGATCTAGAGAAGCATTAAATACCCTACACCTGTCAATCGCTTTCAGATTATCGACCGTGATTTGATATTTTGCTTAATTGTATGCTGAACTGAGGTGTACCTCAGTCCTCGCAGGTTGCGCTTTGGCTCCGCAGCATGATCTTCAAGCCATGCGAATCACCTCCCAACCCTTCTGTACTTAAGCAATATTGCAAAGCTCCGAGTCTTCCCTGAAATTAAAATAAAATATAATACTCGGACGAAATATGTATTGCCGACGTGCAGAAGGGCTAGGGGACGAAAGCACAAAAGCGGATCCTTAAGTGCCCGTAAAACCTATGCGAAGAGCCAAGCAAGTTATCAAGGTACTACAATGTATATTCTTCCACATTTTGGCTTTTTACGATTTCAGGGAAGACTTCACTTAATTTATTTGCAGTAAGATAATAAAAATGATAGATTTTAGAGCAATTATTGGGTAAACAATAAACTGCATTCTGTGATTATTATGCGCAAAATTCCTCCAATTTGTTAAAGACATCAGTGCAGTGCCTAAAAAGGCTATTGTACGGATTACAACAAATAACAATGTGAAACCAGAAATTAAATTTTCTTTAACGGTTAAGGGTGTTGCCCCAGTTACCAGATCCATCGAACTCCGGCTTCCTGTGACTTATGTGATTTAGTTGGACAAACGCGATTTATACAATATCTGCGTAATTTGGAGTACAAGTATTGACGTTTGCTAAATAATGATGCCCAAAGTTTGTAGGTTGTGGGATTGCTTGAACTTTTTGAAGGTGAAGTTCATCTAACTACTTTTCAATCCATTGTCGCATTTGCATAAATTATGTCCTAAAGAGTGTTATCAAAACCTGACTTGCGAACTTAAAATGTGATGAAATTAACTGTATTATGATTAGGCTTCTTCGTCATTCAAACACAATGGCAGATGATCAGCTTGAAGTCTTTCTTAAATGTTGTTGACTTCCCAACAAATAAGTAGAAATATCTCGAAAAGTTACTTCCTTTGAACTTCTTCTTAGGTATACTAAATTCCCTTGGTAATATGGCAATCTCATAGCCCTCTAAGGATAGAGGCAGGTTCTCAAAAGATACTTATGGAAGGGTTGCCTTCATTAATTTGTTGCTTGGTTTTCTTAGGGAAAGCAAATGCCATCCATACGGTTTTCATTTAAAGTAGATGGAGACCATTTAACATTGAGCTCGTTACAATTTATCAACTTAATTGGAGTTTACCACGATTATCACCCCCTAAATCTGAAATGTTTTTATAGTAACCTTTAATCACCTGTTCTGATGTAAACATGAACGACATGTGTATGGCTCTCTACATCGTGATAAGTTCGTGGGGTTCGTTACAAAAAATAACCGACTTTAGGAAGCTACTTGGAGGACGGGATTGGTTAGTTGAGTACTATACTTCCATACAACCTATGATTCAACCCTTACGAAAGGTTACGCCACTATCAACAAAAAGCTCAACCCTGACCAAGGCCCTTTCCTTTTATTTTTAACCTTCCATTTCACGTCGTATGCAATTATGCGATTATCTAGCGCGAATTTCAAGGAAAGATGATAAAAACTAAAAGAAATATGAGCTTAGTACAAAGGGTGAGGATGAAGGTGAGGCGGTATCGCCTTCCAATTTTGACTAAAGTGAAAGTATTCTCAAGGGTCATCCTTCCAGTATGAGACTTTGCGTGGTGTTGTCGTGAATATTAGGATGCTCTACCAACCAACTGGAAGTTTTTTTACCCACGTCAGAATCGTATCATATAAGTATGTAGATATCACCAAGATTACATGCACAAATACAGGAAAATCGAGCATGGTTTCCGGAGTATGAAATCATGTCTTGGAAATGTAGAGTGGGTGGTGAATCTTATGGGTCTAATTAACTGTATAGATGTTCGCATAAAGCTTTAATGCAAAAGCAATTACCTATCACAATTCAGTTGGTTAGCAAAAAAATCTCAAAAACGAAGCAATTAAAGATACGGGAATGAGGCAAAGAACAAATTGGCACTTACTGAATTATGTTATCCTCTGTTAATATAAATGGAATGCAAATACTGGAGGCGTCAACAGATTGTTTTATCAACTACGCTGAATATGTAATGGAACAATGCAACTTTGAATGAAACATCACTAGAGTTAAATCGATGAAGACCTTGGCTTCTTAAAAGACCTTTCGGCTCTTGCACCTACTCCAAGTGCTGGACTTCAATTTTAAAGCGAAACCTCTTCAAATTTTGAACTAAGTTGAAATCCGTAAAGTGAAGACGTTTCAATTACATCAGATTTAACAGGCATTTTATGGCACGAAAAAATAAGAGTAAAAAAATGCCGAACTGAATAAGCGGTACTGTGAACTCACGCACCTTTCGCTTTCTAATATATGGGTATAAAATTGGCATTAATCTAGCAGGTCTCTACAAGTTGAGACAAACCACAATAGCTGTCTAAACTGCAACACTTCAACTACTTTTAAATTCTATGTTTTGGTTACAAGGGCACTTGGGTCTCCGCCAATGTACAATAGCCGGGCAATCTGGCCTCCGGGCCATCCCAGTAACCCAAAGCCATTCTTTGCGTCAACAATACATATTCTGCCAAGTACTATGCCTTTTTCCTTTTTCAAAAGGGTTTTTGGGCGCTATAAAACCTTTCAATAGCACCTCAAGTCTTTTTTTGAATAGTCAGGCTTTGCATAATTTAGCGGAACTTAGATCTGTTACAGCTATCGAAAAGTCGTTGGAAAATCCCTTCCCGACCCATTAGAATTATTTCCAAATAAATGTTTCCCTTCAAAGTACCACGAGAAATACTTTTGACCATTAACTGATTTTGAGAAGTCATTTTATGCGATCATTTATTTGCAATGAACAATCTCTTTTCATCTTTACCTATAAAATGCCGACAACGTTTGCTTAAATTTTTACAATTTGAAATTTCTCCCTAAAAACATATGCAGTTAATCATAAAATATTCTGTTTAAATTTTTGTATTTCGTTTAATTTGTTTTAATCAACGCTGAGAATAACGGCAGTCAAGGTGTCGCTTTAAACTTAAATACGAGTTTATTTTCTCAGCTAAACAGGCAGTTGATAAATTCCGAGGACTGCAGGAAAAGGGAATAAGAAGAGGCACAATTGGGTAAAATAGTAGCAATTTAACAGGCAAAACCCTTGAAGAATGCCGCATCAATACTCCGCACAAGCTTGCAGCTGCAAAAGAGGTAGAATGATCTGGCTAGGGGTAGAAGGACAGTAAAGTCATGTATTTGCTTCAGGTTTACTTTATTTTGAGTAGGATTAAAAACCCTGCAGAAATATACCTTTGTCTTCACGCTTTGCCACAATCAAGACAATGCGTACAATTTGTGCCAATGTTAAGGGTTTTCACACATCCCGGTCTTTCACTTCCCATTTACCCGTTTTCTTTTCTATACTATTTTAATTGCATATTGCATACCATGAGCAAAGTGGGATGGAGTTCATGTGCTTGCACAAGGTTTAATGTAATAAATGGACGGTTTCATTTGCAAATTTTTGCGGGTCGCACGGTTGGTTTAAAGTACGGCAGAAGCCAGTCACAAATGTGCCTATAACTTCACAGTGTTGAGGAGAGGAAGTACCACTTTCAGGGTCAAAGGAGGTCAAGCAGGTCATCAACTAAATCAGTAGGGTTTTTGGTATATTCTTTTTGAATCTGATTAGGTAATGTACGAAAATTTTACATTTCTACTTTGCGTAGAGACAAGCCGAAGGCTTTTAATAAAAGGTGAAGTCTTTAATTAGACGATCAGCAATGTGCTAAAATGCATAGCATGTGGTCGAAGGTAAGTTGTCCCAAGCCACATAAGTGTAGTACTTTGGTTGCTTGTTTAACGCTCGCTGTTGGTAAAGGGGCCACTTAGGTGCTCTGACATTGTACTTTTGTCGGGTGGGCTGGTCTCCGAGCCGTGTCAGTAGCCCCAAGCCCTACTGTGTGTCGAATATATGCATTCTGCCCTGGTATTGTCTTCTTTTGTCTTCATGGAAGTCTTAATACGCTACCAATGTCCTCAAGTGGTATATAGGTGTAGAGATGCCACAGAAATTCGGAAGAAGCCATTTGATTAGCTTAATTAATGTTGCCTAAATAGAAGAACTTAGTAAAATTGTCCTCCAGAATTGTTTTTTTTTTCATGTGGTGACTAATTAAACGAAAAAGACCAGTAAACCATATGGGCATAAAGGTTAAAAGTATAACCATTAAAGTTAATAATAAAGTCGAGTGGCTTACTTGTTTTTAGATGGCAGTGTATCGGTGGTCGTTCAAGTGCTCAAAGTCATAGCGGACCGCAAATTCATGCAGTAGGTTGCGTGAGGCACGAATTGGAAGGCGGTGATTAATTTGGTCGGCCAAAAATTGACATGAATCAATCGAAATTTCATCAAAAACCGTTTTAGATTCGAAGAAGTCAGCACTAAGCCATACCTGATTCGCCTCAACGTAATGGGCCAAGGGGTTGAACGAATCGTTCGCCCCCTTCTGAGGAGGTATCATAATATTTTTACCGCCTGAAGACGGCTTTTCTGTTACATTTTAAAATTAATTTAGTGTGGGCGGATTTGAGGTTGATGATTGGCCAAAGCACTCGTTTAAAGTTGAGTTTTCTGTCACCTTGGCTGTATTCGAGGCGGTGCTTCCAACAGTGGATACAAGCTAATTTGATGATTTGCTTGTAAGCATAACTTCATGCCTTTCGGTAGAAAATGATGTATTCCTTTTTAAATGTTCCCCCTTCATTGTTGCTGGAGAGACAGTCGTTGCGACCGACTCGGTCACCAGTCCAGAACTTGTCAAGTTACTGACAGATTTATTTTGTATTGACTTTGACGAATCAGAGTTTTCCTTTTCAGGATGCATTTCAAGAGTCGAAGAAACATTGGTTTCATTAGAAGCCTCAGTAAAAAACTCAGTTCGTGCTTGTTCATCTGAATACTGTGTTGATAAAAATTCACTTCTTTTTTCCCAAGGAAGCTCAACAGCGGACAAAGTTTTTACAAAGTTGGCATCTAAATAAGTGCACTCTAGTATTATAGAGCCAACTATTCCAAGCCAGTATTCTGCTATTCAGGCACATCCAGTCCATATGATCTAATTTTGAACCTTAATTATGGCTGTATATGCATTCATTACGATTTCGCATTATCTGACAATTGCATATGAGTGCTTACGTGCAAGGCTGATTGCAGACTGCGCAGTTGCTTTAAAACGTCATACCAAAAAGCAAAATATAAACCAGTCCTTCTTTTTTAGAAACGTAGACATTAATCATAAGAAGATTATAAAGTTGCCTCAAGCTTGGTATAAAGGGCTGAGGTACATTTCAGTAAGCATAATCGGGTTATTTAAAATAAGTAACAGATAGAGACGATTGTGATTTCTTACTTTAAATCAAGAGGCAAACTCTAGTTGGCTTTAATATTGCCCCAAAAGAGTCCATTTAAACATCATCATACTAGACCCAAAGAAGAGTGTCACTACAACAACGCTCGTTAAAGCATTCGACCAAAAAATAATGCACATTTTAATCTGTTTTATTTAAAACTGTGATAAGAGATCTTCATTGCAAACTTATCAGCACTATTTTGGAAAAAGAATATGTTAGAAACGAGACAGTGTTGGATAGAGGTGGAGGCAGCAGCAGTAGTTGGGTAGGCTAGAAGAGACGGGTTAAATTTTAAAAGCTCTCAGAAATGTCCAATAACGGTGGAAAAGTATAAAGACGAATGCTAAACTGATAAAGTCGCTTTGTAATATTTGGGTTTTGTTTTAGCTCTCAGTTTTGGTAAGGTGCCACATGGGGGCTCCCCCGAGCAACATAGTCTCCGGGCCATGTCAGCAGCCTCCAAGCCCTTCTGTAGGTTGACATTACATGTCATGTCCGAGTATTATGACCCCTTTCGTTTTCAGGGACGACCCGGGGCTCTACATTGGTGCCAGCGGAAAGTGAACCTGATCTTACATAACAACTCTCCTGATTTCCACCTCGGGGTGATACACCTTAGCGTGACGGAAAAGTGCTTGTGCTACGGATGGGAGAATCTGTGTGCAGCCCCACCAAGAGGGGATGGGGGCTCTTGGCATGGCCCAGGGTCGAGGGCGAGTAGAGAAGGTACAATGGCGGAGCTCTCAAGTGGCGCGTTACTAAAACCGAGAGTTAAAACAGGCAACTAGTGTATTACAACTATGCACTTGAGGTATCAAAATTGGCTTTATTACATAACAACCAAATAAATGAAATATGCCATCTCCCATATTCACATCTGATTTACGAAACACTGACCCATTTTACGTGTACTTTACGCTATCTAAATTTTAGTAAAACCCAAAAATTAACGCTTTCACATACCAATGACGAAGAGAATAACGATGGGTGATGCGATCATTGTGGGTGGAACAAATTTTCCACTAACGACAGGGGAAGGCTGTTAATCTGGGTGCGTTTATATACTCTCACTTTGTGCGATATTCGGGAAAATGTAAAGTATACGGGCATTTTGATATGCAAGTATTCCAAAAGGTGAATGTGATTTATGCGCTCAGGAAAAAACAGCAAAACTAGTAAAAATTTACCGGCTTTAAACAAGACTCCGTGTGTCATGATTTGTTTTTCAAGTGATTTCTCAAGAAAAGACTCTAGGTTTGTTTTTTTTCTTATTAAACATATTAATAACGGCCTCGTGTCTTACAGTGGAAATCTAACAAATTGCCGCACAAGCAGTATTTTTTTCCTGCAAAATTTTTACTTTCCTCAAAATCCTCATTTTAAGAATAAACGTGCTTGAAACACTCTACGTATTTCTCGAAATGAATTCGCCACAAGTACATTAGTTATAAAGTTCAAAGTAAATCAGTCAGCAATTATTCGGCTACGTCTAAAAGTACTATCTAAAATCTTGGGCCTCGTTGATATTAGTCTGGTTCCCTATAAGATTAAAACAGGCCAAGATTAATCTAAATAACTTAACAACACTTTTACCAGTTATTCATCTGTATTAAAGGATAAAATGCAAACATTCCCATAATTATCTGCATAAGATAACATGTGTCAGACTAGGTGAACCCCTCAATTTCATAATAATTGCAATCATTGCTGTTCAAAGGTTATTCCTTAAAAAAGGTAAAATGTGCTATCACGTCTCGTAAATATTGTGGAATAGGCTCGGTGTTTCTCGTTTCCACCACAGCCTTCATAGCCTTGGAACAGGCAGAGGAGTTGGAAGAGGGCATGCTTTATGGAGTAGTGGTAAATGAAGTGGGAGGCAATGGCGTCCGATCCATCACATGGTTCGTATTTACCGACTGCCTCTAGCCTAAAAGGTACATTAAACCAAACATGTATTGCAGCTCTTATGCTGGTAAATTTTATGCATCTAAACTTAGCTAAGCACAGAGTTACTGAACTTTGAGGCGCAGTGTCTATCCCAATCTATTTTCAAAGAGAAAAATCTTCTGCAAAGTTGGTAAGGAATCTGTCATTATATTACTTAGCGTATTTTTTTAATGCCAGCAATTTTTTTACTTTCCATCCTAAAAAATCAGCACATGGTACATATAATCTCTCATCTACATTGTTTTATAAGGAAAACAATAACCTGTTTCCAGATTTCCAAAATTTCCTGCATTTTAAAACTGTTGAATCATGAGAAAAATAGCTTTGCCCGCGATCTAAGACTCCTTTTTATAACACGCCCACTTACTTAATGGACTTTAAATACTTATTCAAATCACCGAATCAAAGGAAGTTGTGATGACATCGTTCCGTAACAAATAATGACAATTAGAGATCGACTAAGATTGGTTTCAGGTGAGCACTAGGATCTATCACTGTAGGCGTACTTGAGGTAGGACTTCAGAGTATGTGAATGGCATCATCTGGTCGCCATCTGTGGGAAGGGCGTCATAAACTTCCACCTACTTGACAATAAAATTCGTTAAGGTTTGTCTACAAGTTGTTCAGATTGCTACCCATGGCCATTTCGTGATATGCTGGAGGACACAAACATGCATGCAAGCCCCGAATAGAGTTAATTGTTGCACTAGTATGACTAGACATAGTGAACACTAAGCTTTACACTGTACGGGTATATAAAGAGCCAACTCTGAAGATAAAGGAGGTCTACGTAGGTCAGCCAAGTTAGGTTTGCACTGAGGCTCCTTAATCCATTCCAAACTATTAATATAATTAAACCCGCATTTCTCCTATCCTGATCGGCTGACCATACCCAAGGATTGTGATGGTTAATTGGAGCATAAGCCACCTACTTTAAAGCTTACTTTGTAAGGGGATTTTTAAGCCATTTCTCAATAATCCCATTGGATGCAAATTTCTTCTGCTGATCAAACATTTAGTCGAGGAACCGGAGTTCCAGAACTCAGTGGTTTAGCAAATGAATTGTAAAATTATTAGACAGTATTGCTCAATCGAATATTTGTGGCCAACATTTGCGTGTTTTGCAAGATTAGTCTAATGCAAACCGTGCTAAGTAATAGAACAAAAGGCTTTTTAGCCGTTTGACCTATCAGTGGTAATGTTTGACGCACAACACACTAAGAAACATGCAAAAGCCATACATGTTCGGGGGAAGACTTTAGTTACATGGCGAGTGTAGGTTTCGTAAAATAAATGAATAAGGACATAAGTTATGGCAGGAAGTCGATAAAAGCTTTACCACTCAGCCGTAAACAGCAACATTACTGCTCGGACATATTAAGCATAGCTGGTTAGTCATGGATATCCATTGATAGCAGGAATACCTCCATGAGAATTTCCGGAAAATCTTTCAATGTGGAACTCAAATGCGAGTAAGCATGAGCATCACTGATTGTAATCAGTGAAGGAACATAATGCTTTCTCCATTCAAGAACTGCAATCATAAAAAATTCTTTATGGCAATTACATTTCAAGTGATTTTTTTGTTCTACGATCCTTGGACACTTTGACTTTGTGCAGCATGTATTTTACTGATTAAATAACTTCTCGGTTCTTCTTTGTTGATAGTGAAATTTTTGAAGATTAGCATTAAGTGTATTTGATCGTTACGGAGAGTAATCATTAACTAGCATTGTTTACAGTCATCTGCACAGTTGAGACTGATCAGATACGAGATATACCTTTGGGCGGAGAAAACTTTAATGCAATGAATGCTAAAATGGTAATTTACAAAGTACAGTCTCATTTTTTTTCTTCCTCTTTAGCTGAATTTAAAGCCCCACTAAACTGACCCTTCATTATATCCGCTTCTGTAATAATTTTATTATTCTTTTAACTCTTTATTTTGGTTTAAAGGGGTACTCATAGCGCCGTCTTTGTACTTGCACTGGGTGGCATATCCGTCAAACCATGTCAGTAGCTCAACAGCCCCTCTGTACGTCGTCAATGCACTTACTGTTCTGGTATTATGACCTCTTCCAACTTCTGGAAAGACTCTGGGGGCTGCATCGCTGGCAACGGAAAATGAGCCCGATCCTAATGGACAACCCCTAGGATTTTCATTCCTGAATGCTAAACCTTACCTAAAAGGAAGCAGAGTATATACTACCGATAAGAGAAACTGTCATGACCCCTACTAGAATGGCTAAAAACGACATCGACCTCCGGTAATTACCTCAGTCCCGCTTTTTGTAGGAAAGTTAGCAAAAACTAAAGCGACACTAGCCGAGAGCCATCTGAAAGGTTTGGTACATAACTGTCTGGGGTACCTGGGTGAAGATGTCAATTAAGTGAACATGCGATACCTCGTCCACCTTTCTACTATCCGCATAGAACCCAAGTAGGTATAGCTAGGCAGCACTGAGGTGAAAACCAAGTAGCACGGACTAATAGACTCAAAACCTTATCCCCCCAAAACTATTTTTAACTCCATTCCTTATTAAACGACTCTATTTAAACCAATGTTCTTACGACTAGCAATAGGCACACTAGATAGCCAGCATATTCCCCTTTCCCAATACAGTTCCCAAAGAGGACGGAACTTAAGATCCAGTGGAACCGTCAGGATGAATCACTGGCGTTGCAATCAAATATCCTCTTAATTGCAGGCAAATTTGATGGTGACGGGTGTTTTTTCCACAGTGCCGATTACGTTAAGATGGCTGAAGCGGGAGGTTAACAAAGAAGTGTCGGGGACGACTTTTTAAAGAAAAGAAGGTCTATAGAATACTCTGATTGTTTGTCCTACTCTTTGTTTTAATCTTGCGGACAGCTAAGGCTCCACCTTTGTACTTTTGCTGGGCGGCATGTCCTCTGAGCCATGTTAGTAGCCGGCCAGCCCTCCTGTACGCCGGGAACCACATAGTCTGTTCTAGTGTCAAATCTTCCTTCCTCCTTAGGAAAGACTCGGGGCGCTAAGCTTCAAAAACGCAAAAATAGGCCAATCATTTAAATATATTCTAGGATTTTCTTAATTCAACGCTAATGGGTAAAGAGATCGACGTTTGTATGCGCAAACGTTAGGTTTGGTTTATTTGAATCTATAGATTGAATTTTTTCTTCAGACTGTTTCTAAGACGTGAATAAAAAAGGAAGTTTAAGGGTATCTCAATTGTTACGTAATCAAAGGACCTTGAAGGTTGTTGTTCACTGTCCCTTTTAACAATGCAGCCACCGTATAAATCGTTTGTCATAGATCCTGGCCAATGGAATTGCTAATTACAAAAGAGCTTAATCAGAAAATATTATACGGAAATGTCGTTGCTTTTTGCAATTATGGCTCATTTAAAGAGTACCTTATTTTTAATGAACGAACTTCTTGCCTTAAAATCCTGACTTCTTGGATTTTTTCCTCGTTAATTTAAATTCCGTAAAACAGACAGTTTGTGACTTTGCGGTTTGTCCGCTTGGAAGGGCATGCGAATTTGTATAAGGGGATAATGGCGAATAATTAATTAAAATATATCTGACACTGCCGACATAATAATCAGTAGAGCGATTTCGAAAAGCCGGTATTCTTTCATTCAATGAAATTTAATAAAAGATGTCAATCTCTGTGTATCATTTTGTTAAATGGTGTTCAGTTGTCCTGCCCATTATCCTAGGCTTCGATTAGACTGTAATTATTCCCATAATTCCACTTTTAATAAAGTTCTATTATAAATAAATGACCAAACCTGAGGGACGAAACCGAACATAGATAACACTCGAAGTAGTTTTTGAAGTGCAAAACTTGTTATGTTTAATTTATTCCACCTTCTGAATTGATATAAGAATCCTAAGGGCAAAAAACTGTTTGCCGAGGGAAATGACATTGCTATTTAGTAGCACTTAGCTTCTTATCAGGTTAATTGAGTAAAATGAAGCCTGAGCCAATTTCGCCTTCCACATTTCGTCGCAAGAACTATCGAGGAGGAGAAACTTGCCAATTCATATTAAAAATCCAGTTTAAAACAAGCAGAATCCCGGTCTAAAGGTAGGCAAACTAAAAAAACATGTACAATAGCCTGACCGCTTACTAAATACTCCCAATTTTTTACTTTAGCACAATATGTGCGATTCGAGTAAATCCCATCAACCGACCACTATTTACACAGACCTCAAAGATCCACTTGAAGATATTCAATTAATTGAAAGTCAGGCGATATTTCCAGAGGTGTTATAAAACGTCGATACAGCACAGAACTTTGGTAGAGCCAGGTTTACACAACGATACAAAAAAAACTTCAATGTTCACTCTTCTTGAGATCATTTTGCACCCCCAGGTCAGATCGACCTGTCTCCTGCAATTGAATATACGGAAGAACTTCCATTTCTCCATCACCAGAACATGTTTGAGACTCTATGTTTTTACGTGCCAAGTCGATATCGTTTACGCCGCTTGTTCTTAGCACCGCTTCTGCGGCAGCATCAACAGCAGTAGCGGCATCAAGGGCACCAACAGCACCCGATTTTACACGCCATTGTGGCACGAGGGTTCTCAGGTTGCGTCGGAAGGTCTCACTAAGCCAGGCGTAAAGCAGAGGATTATAGACGGCCGAGCTCATTGCGATAATATGGCAGGTCACGAAGATTGCGTTGAAATAGGGCAATGTGAAATTAGGGTCGTTGGTCTTGATATCACTGTATATCGACAGCGCATTCAGTGGAATCCAACACACCACGAACACAACCACCATGGCTATGAGCATCCTAGGCGAAGAGGAATGGATGGTCATTAGTCGAGTCAAAGGCAAACTTGGTTCATTTCTTGACTACCAGGTCTATATTTATTATATCCAAGCTAGGTCTTTAGTGGCAATGTTTTGGGAAGTTCTTTTGCCTATGTACGTAAAGGCCACCCCTGTAAGATATTTTTTGTGACTGTTTCCCATTGTATCAAATTTCATTGACATGCGATAGTAACTCATATAAGATGGTTTCTTTACACAAAAAACAACGTTTCTCTGTGTGAAATATTGTTACGGTAATACCGCTGGCACTCTGATCGACGTAGCATCTTTGATCACGTGGATCATCTAATTGGCCGAACTATCAACGATGAACTCCGTTATGCAATGCTTTATAAATTTTACAAAATATAAACTATATTTCCAAATAATGTGGGCCTGTAAGTATTCATTGAGTCAATTTATATCAATGATTAAATACGTAATATTTCGATGCAGGAAATATGAGGAATTAAATAGTCAAAATAAATTTTATTTCATAATTCCGAAAGCCATTGGTCGCTTTGACGATATTTAAGAGTGGTTTATTACCATATGGTACCGTTGGATGTTCCCATAAAATAAACAAAATTCTAAACATTTTCAGCAAATTGCTTCGTGAATGACCTTTGGAAAGATTAGTTCCCTCCGCGGAGTTGGTAATGAGAATATTAGAATACCTAATTGACCAAGTATATATCAAGTCCTACAAATCTCTTGCGATGCTTACTATTCAAGACCGAGTTAGGCTAACACAGAAGTGCATTTTTTACCGTTGATTCTAAATCAACAGTTGTTTCCCAGCAGCTTTTAATCTGCCATAATAAAATGCCTTTTGCGGAAACAACTTTATAGAAGGCAACTTTCCGCATTTCATTACAAGTACGTTGTAGCAATTAAGGAGAGGGGCTTTTGATCTCAACAAAAAAAGAATGTACAAACTTTGTTCGGGTTTCTTCTGTAGGACCCTTGCAATTACTACAGGGATACACCGATTCGCTTGAAATAGGCGGAGAGTGATTGATGATGAGAGCAGCTAAAAAGGCAACACTGCCTTCTGATTGCGGAAAGTGAATTTTGCTTTAATATAAGTTGTAGTAGTATTTAAGGGTAGAGATGGAATTTTATCTTGACTTTGCCACCCCATGTGCATCTGGTGATATTTTGATAACCGCGACCATTTATTATCGAAGCAACAATTGATTTTATTGAGTAGAAGAGGAAATTTCCCCCATCGCTAGTTGGGTTGGTAGGTG
>NW_020170389.1:1481503-1504657 GCF_000524195.1 Echinococcus granulosus | reverse complement strand
TCGCATGTCTTTTAGATTCACGCTTTGTAAGATAGATCAGTATGTTAAAGTGTTAAAAGAATTTTAAGAACTATTACACTACCAATCGGTGAAGAAGACGGATACAAAATTTTAACACGACAAGGGCCTTAGTGTAAAGTATGGAAGTAACTAATGCCAAATTTGTTGGTATTATTTTCCAATACTTCATGATTGTCACTTCGTAGACAAAACTTTGCCAATGGCGGTGATGTATACAAAATTGAAAATGTTTCTAACTTGATTAAATTCAGGAATGTGAAGGATATACTAATAAATGTCAAACAGTGAAAGGCCTCTTTATCATTTTCTTGTGTTTTTTTTACCGGATTTAATACTTTTTATCCGCACAGCCGAACATCACAGATGCTTTGAATGTGGTAACTGCTTTAGATATTGGCATCACTTGATTAGATTGTATTTCAAAACAATGCTTGTAAACAAGAAATTGAACTCACTAATAAAAGACGAATTTGAATTTGCAGTAATTATCAGTTGAGTGTTTTTACTTGACAGTAATGCAAGGGCATGCAGAGTCCCTAATTTGTGGATCGTAAAAATGGAATTATAAATTTTTATGCTCGAATTATGACAAACCAGTGAATGTAGGCGTTACATTAACAAATGCCTTATGAAAGCATTAAAGGCATATTATGATGCATTAGTGAAGAGTGTAGGCACCTGTTAGTTTTATTGTGCCTTCGTGCTTCAAGGTCCTGTTTTTGAGTGCTGCGCAATCGAGACCCCAGCTTTTGTTGGCGGCGATTCCTCAAAAGTCGACTTACGTAGAAGTAGCAAAAGGATATCACCACAGAGGGCGCCACAAATTGAAATACAAAACTGAGGATTGAAAATATCTGTGATAGAAAGCAAAACCAGCATCCACGTTGCTCGATTGCAGGTGGTTTGACGGACGAAAAAAATTAAAATTGAATAGACTTAGGCAAAATTGAGTTATTTTCTTCCACAAAAGTAGCTCTGGCGCCTGTTAAAACTTATTTTTTCAGTTAAGAACAAGTTTTTTAAAATTAGGCGACGTCGTCTTGTTTTTTATGCTAAATTTCTAGTCACCTTTTCAACAAATCCCAAGAAATAACATTGTGGCATCCCACTCCCACAAAGTCATGTCTACTGAAGGAAAGGCAGCTGCTGTAATAAAGCTGTTGCAGGCTTCAGCTTGCTAATGACATTTTACTTCCCTCAACAAAACTTCAATGATAGTCACCTTGAGGATGAATGGTGCTACTGAAGTACATACCACAAAGTAAGACAAGAGTCTTTAGGTGATTTACTATGTCCTGCTTATCTGCCGAGTGTCCATCAACTTAACAACATTACAAACATAAATCTTATTAAAAGATAGCAAAACCCTGTTACTAAATTTTGTAACGCCAAAATAAGCTTAAATATTAGCGATCTTTATCCGCTTGCCTCGGGGTTGATTTAAAAATCTGTTTCATTGCAATTTCTGTTATTTATTTGTCAAAGGGAAACTTTCTCTGCTACCCTTAATTAACCCACTTGTGTCAACGCGTTCCGCATATTTACGGTGTCCCGGGTACGTTTCAATAAAGTTCAAATATGCTGGGCGTGTATATTTTCCACGTTTGGTGATGGATGCCATTCCTAAAAATATTGAAATACACTGGTCATGTGTGATCATGGCTGCGCATACTCAAACCTTAAAGCATCCCAATTACTAAGCATAGGGCCGAATTAAAGTAAGATTACTATCTGTCGGTGTTGGGGGCCTGTTTAGCAGGATATAAAATATGCAATACACTCAAGTGCTAGCGTGTTCATGCTTCAATAAAAGCAACGTTATAGTTATAACATGTGCACACATTCCGCCAAGGCATAGCTAAAGATCAAGTTGGTAATAAATTTACTCACGGCTATGTAAATCTCGCCACATGTTTCTTATTGTAAGAATATAAGTATATTTTAACCTTTAAATAGTTTTGCTTTAGTTCAAGAGACTGTATTGAAGCCTAAGACTAGTACTTACCTGCAATCAGAAGATGTGATGACTTATAAAAGACTGCTCAAATTTCTACTTAAAGTTCATTTAGCTGATCACGGATTTATAAGTATAATAACCAGTTATTGGCACTAAAGTGTAAGTTATGAATCAGGCTCAAGACTGCATTTTAAATTGCGTCTATTAGAGGTACGATGCGCCAGAATGACACCCATTTTTATGTACACCAATAAAATTTAGCAGCTAGGATGTATAAAGCAGCAGTCTACCGCCTTGTAAAATAACCTCTTTTGGTAAATAAGGCATTAAATTGAAAAAATAAAACCATTTAAATAGACAGTTTCAGTTTTCGCTATCTTAACTTGTGAACTTACGATCTCATTGTTTTAGATTGACACTTTTTCTTGGTCTTAGTAAGGATTTTCAATAGAATTTTGGGTTCATTCGCTACACTTCACTATGAGTCGTGAACTGCAAAATCTCTTGAAAACATGCATTTCAAATTTAGTTTTGATTTTCATTGGACTCTGCCACTCATATTAGGAAATCAGTGCGATTTTTTTACTCCCACTTGCTTTTTAGCTTTCGTTGTTTTCCCAACACTTTCAGCCTTATTTTTTTGCAATCTTGAATGAGCCAACATCTCAACCTTGCTCTCTGCAATTATTCATCAATGAGAATTGACGATCGGTACAATTAAAAGGTTTCTAACTAATGTTTATGCACTCAGTGAGCATCTATTAGATTTGTCAATTCACGCATGGCTTATTCAAATTACAAATGTCACCCGCAAGCCGTATATGAGGGCGTTGCCAATTTAATTAAGATAACAAACCTTTAAGAAGGATACTGGTACTTGTAAACATGGTTAAAACAATTTGTACCACTCAAAACCTCCTATTTACTCCTAAAATGTAGGTCAGTGGTATTCTTTTAGACCTTAGCCACGTTTTAAGAATTATCAGGAGATGCTTATCTCTGGGAAAGTGCATGATGGCATTACTTTGGAATCACTATATGTCCTTCCATTGATACTATTTGTATTTAATACCTCCTTTGTGAGCCTATATAAGTTAATGAGTAGTGAAAATAGGTTCTTGATAAATCGTCAAGGTAGAAAAATGATGTGATGCGTATTTACGCAAATAAACTAATCACTAAACCTGATGTTAGTGCCACAAACATTAAACCGCATTTGTGGCAAATTGCGCTAAATTATAAGGCTGGTGGAAGGAATCGTGGCTCCTTAACATTATAGTAAAACAATTGTTAAGGAACACAAACTGATTAACAATTGATAGCGTACTTAATCGCTACCGAATACCAAGCCGAAATAATGGGCCCTCTAACAAGGAATTTAGGCCTGACTATATATCAACAGTTTTTTTTAATGAAGTGGGAATTTTGATGCAGATGCTGAAGCCCCATTCAAATGGCCCTCTCTGTAGCTTGACCGAAATTTTAAAATTCGATAAAAGTGGAGATTTCAAAAAAGGTGTTCTGAGTTGACTATTAAAAGCTTTACCCGTCTAGACTCCCCAGGAGGCCAGAATTCCGTACAAATTGTTACATTTAGGATGGGATCGACGGTAGTGGTTTGATGGATGGCGAGCGGTAGGCAGATGAGCGTGGCGATCGCCCAGATCGTAGCTATTATGGTTCCGCACATCCATTTGCGCATTTTTGAGAAGAAGGGATGCACAATGACCAGATATCGATCCACCGCAATGGCTGTAGACGTTAGTGTAGAGACATACACAGAAACACCCATGGTGAAGCTGAGGAGCTTGCAGAGAAGCTGAGGTAGCACCCATGTGTCAGAGAACACAGCAATGGGTGTGAATGGCGCCGCAACCAGACTCATGAGTAGGTCGGAGACAGCAAGGTTGGTGATGAAGAGGTTCGTTATTGATTGCATCGACTTGCAGCGAAGAATGACGAGGATGACAATGGTGTTACCCAACAGACTGAGTATCATAATGACGCCGTAAATGATGAAAACTACTGTATGAATTAGAGGACCCCATTCAAAGGTAGACACCTCGCCTGGAGGAGCTCCGATATTCGGCATTCTGTGGGAGACGTGCTGTTGGTGAAGTGCGCTCCTTACCAGCGCGGTTGGGAATGCTCAGACTATTGCAACGTTGCATGATGATTGGACGGGGGTAAGGAAATAGTTTTAAAAGCCTCCGACTAATCAGAAATGAGGCTGATGCAGTCTGTTTAGCACACTAACAGGACGGATCATTATGGGCTTACGGACACATTCCGTTTAATGCACGGGAATTGCTGCACTTTGGAAACCAAACCTGAGCTAAAATAACCAGCACATCTGTGGAAAGTGGGATAATTCACCTTTTATTAGATCAATTAGAAGTATTGCTTGCATATTTGTAAATTTGTACAATAATTTTGGGCATTGGAGATTTTAAATGCTTGAATTAGCAGTAACGGTTGATTTTCGGTTTGGTCTTTACTCAGCAGAAAGGCAAAAAATGTTTGGTTGAAATTATATATTCAGCACCTAATCCGGTACAGTTTCCTAAAATCTTAATTATAATCCCAGATTATCCCTTGTTCGATATTTAGATAAAAGTTCGTTTCTGAGGTGTTATTATAAAGTTAAATTAATTTTGAGTGAATTTCCATACCACACGGTGTAGGATATGTGGAAATAAGGGGCAACGTGCTTCCCACTCTAGTTTTTCCCAGAAAAATTGCAGCACTCTACGATCCGGCGAGCGCAAATCAAGCAAAGCGATTTTGGATTTTAAAAGCCTTATTATATCGGAATTTTATTTTGCAAAGAACTTAATTAAATGCATAAAATAGTGCAAAGATTAGTCAATTTGCATTGAGTCAGAGATACAAACAACTGCTTAGTTACTGAGACTCAAATTTAGTAGATAAAAGAGTCCTTGATAGATGCTCTCGTTCTCTCATACATGAAACGAAACGCCACGGAAATTACGGTTTGTCGCACTTTCAAGACTACCCTCTCAAGATCTTTGTTTACTCGTTCAGCAATATCATGACATTTAATGATAAAATGCGTGTTCGTAACGTTCTACGACTTTCCTGAAGACGAAAGAAAGCATAATACTCGGATGGAACATGTATTGCCAACGCATAGTACGACTTGGGGCTACCGGTATGGCCCAGAGGCCATGCCACCCGGTGGAGGTACAATGACAGAGCCTTTAATTATCCTGTGACTAAAACCGAGAGTTTAACAAACAGTCGGAATATTACAAGTATCTAGCGGTTCTGAGCATGCGTTTGTTGGAGGAATTGCTTATAAAGAATATTAGATAATCGTGATAAAGTATTCCGCGATTAGTTTCGACAATGCAGGTTTTTGTAACTCAATGGTAGATTTAGTCAGCCTTCGTCCAATAGATATATTTTGGTAATTACTAGACTTATAATCCTTTAATTGGCAGTTCAACTCTCAGTTTTCGTAATGGATCACTGAGGAGCTCCACCATTGTACGTTCGTCCGGTGGGCTGGCCTAAAGGCCATGCCAATAGTTCCAGACCGTACTGTATGTCAACAATCCATATTCTGCTGGAGTATTATTGTAGCGCCCCGAGACTTCCCTGAAGACAAAAGAAGACATACCAGCAGAGCGGAATACATGTATTCGACGTACAGTAGGGCTTGGGACTTCTGACGTTTCCAGAAGGCCAGTTTACCTGGCAAAGGTACAATGGGGGAGACTCAGCGGACCCTTTACCAAAACCAAGAGTTAAACGATTAATTTATTACATTATGTCTTCTCTCACCTTCAGAGAAGTCTCGGGAAGCTATACCAATACACAATGGTTTGAACAAAGGAAATGGTAAAATCTGTTTGCTTTTTTAGTTTAACGCAAATTGCCAATGCTTCGACTGAAGAAAAATAGAAGTCGTGAAGACATTATCGAAAGCATTATTTCATCTTAATGGCTAATTTGATGTGGGCAATTTCAAACGACGGAAGGAATTTTTACTTAGTAGATAGTGACGTTGTTTATGTTCCCTGTTTCTCAAACATTACCAACATCCCGTTTTCTTCCAACCTAACTCTTTTCAACCTTCCAAGTAAAAAGGAGCCTTGTTTAAAGTATTTGGTTGTGGGCAGATTTCCTTTAGCATTTTATGCGATTTTAGGCTTCCGAAAGCGAAAGATAAGCTTTAGCACAACCTTCATTGACACAATTTGTTGTTGATTTTGTTCAACTCCTCTAAAATTCTCGGATAAGAGATGAATTTTATCCTAGTTTAGCTCGAGTTCCTGGCAAAGTTTAAAAGTTTGTACTATTAAAAGAACTTGCTAATCGACTCCATCACGTAAGTACTTAAGTCAAAGTATTTCTTCCAAGACCAAACCATCTGGCCTTAGCTAGATATTTTTTGAATAAAAACTAGGAAATGATGGATTTTTGATGCAATCCAAACTGTCCTATTGCCTACTTTTCCACTTTATCCCTGCATGTCCCGAAATGGAAGTCGCTATGTGGACTCGCGAGCCAGACAAATGCAAATTGCGAAAAACATCTACTGCTGTCTGACTTTAGGCGCCAGGGGGTCGGTCGCCTCCCTGCCTGTCTACCGTTTAAAAGTGGTCATCCGTTTTACTGCAACGATCTGCGCAAAACAATTTCGAATTTTGCTAAACTCTACGACCATCCTTCTAGAGCTTGTTATTCATCCTACCAAATAAAATCAAATACTTTCATGAATCTTCACGTGTGTAGATTACGATCGCATGAAATACTAAGGCCAAGGTTGCCATATCTGAGATACTTTTTGAGCTAAATTTCCTTATCAAAATGAGCCATCAGTGCCTTAATCAAAGGTAATGCTCGTTCCAATACGTTTAAGGTACACAACTAATCCCAAGTGATGCCACAATTCGATGGGCACCACCACTCATCAGCCAATTCAGTTCCACTCATCTGGCACAATTACGTTACGACAAAAATAACTCCATTCATGGATTTTCAACATCTTAAACAAAACCACTCCATCAGTAAAATAGATGACATTCTATACGGGTCGCATACTTTCAGCGCAGGACTTGAAACTAGCGCGTCCACCTGCTACATTGCGTACTGCGCCCAGGCTATATCAGCCTTGGAAGCTTAATGCTGCTAATTAACTCCTGCCGAGTTAGTCTACTCCGATTATCTAGATAACAGCCTCCGTCGGTTGTGACCTTGAGAACAACCCATCTGCATCCTGCTTAGAGGTCTCGATTGCCCAAGCAAATCCCCCAACCCGAGAGAATTCAGCATTGTTGAAATCCGCTTAACTGCCTACTTTGGATTCTTGAAGCCGGTTTGAAGTTGCCATTCTTTTTGTTGTAAAAAGGCGGAATTGCTGAGCGTTGCCGCATCCATATGCTTATGTGCGATACATCTACCACCCATGCAGCATCTTTGATGACTGTCCTGAATACCGCCAAAGTCGTCTCTCTTTTAGCCACTACCTCCCCCTCCCTCTGCCTCCCATTCTACAAGGCCCCACAGGTCAAAACACCCACCACTTTGCCTGGAGGACCATTCAGCGCAGGATCAAAGGGAGCCTTGATGAACGATAGACATTGCTAATTTTTGCATGCATAGATCGTAGATTGTATTTTTGTGGAAAACAAAAGAAGCAGTGTGATGGAGGAATCCATGTTGAGCCTAACCATGGCGGCGTACTTTAGAAACCATGGTCCAGTTGTTTCGTGAATTGCAGGAAACACATTCATTAGCCATTTCCCCAATCTTCTGTAGAACAAATACACCACAAGTAGACACCAATATTTTATCTGAGTAAGCTCCCTACTCTACAAAATACCATGCAAAAAGAAACAACGCTACCCATCCTATTAATTGTCGTCTTATCGGTTTCTTTGTGTCGAAATGCTCTTGTTGCTCAAAGAATGTGGAATTAATCATCGCATCTGAATCCTAATAGGGCACTACTAGCAGATAAACGTCAACCTATAGCTCCACCTTGTCATCAATGAAGTACCTCATTCACTTGGACTGATTTGAAAAATAGCAACTCTCTCAATCAAATTAACCGCCACTAGCCACTTGAGTTTAAAAAACCTCAAATTTCTAAATGTTGACTTCCAAGGTTCACAATTGTGACTGTATTACGCAAAGCACACTTGACAGTTCGTGGTCGTGTTTAAATAATTGCAGACCCATAAATTGGGAATGCGAACACGAGTTCGCTCGTAAAAACAGATCAAAAAGTACATGGAGTTGTCTGAAGAGTGCTGTGTCAATCGCTTGAGATGTCTTTCACGCAGCCGGGGAACTTCAACCACCGAAATGCGTCACGTGGCAGAGCCGAGCTGGAATCAAAGTGGACAAAAGTGATCTGTGGTAAAAGTGGATACATTCAAAACTGGGTATGAAACGGCAACATGCTTTGACTTCCACTACGATTTCTAGAATATTAAGCCATGTAAAATAATACAGCGTAGGATGGAAATTGAAAGTGCTTAGTAGAAGATCATTTCAAAACTTTCATACTTCTTACAAACTGATAAAAAACTCCAACAGAATTTCATGTCCTGTTTTCAACGATTTTTGAGGCCAGCGTAGGCAAAGAAAACACAGTTAATATCCTAAGTAAGTAGACTACATTCTGGTCCACACAACAACACCCACTCTTTAGAACTTTTCTGATTTCATACTAGCTAACACTTTCATTTGTGGGTCTAACGGGTTTTATATATGCCGTCAAGGGCGCGACAAGCTTCTCGAACTGCTTTCTATTTTAGCACTGGTGAGATACGCACTGGCTACTTTAGAGTCAACTTGTGATTTCAACCATAAGAATAAAAATCGCTCGGAGCGCCCACATGCCGAGAACAATGCCCGTATGCCAGGAGGAATTAGCTAGCGATCACGTACCCCTAGCAGAAGAAAGGAGCCGCCGCATTCATCACCACGTAGATGGAAAAGGACAAATACGTAAAACAAGGGAAGTAACTTTTGCCGACATTTGTTTACTTACGTAAAGATGAGTAAATCCAACGAAATTTTGGCTGCACCCCGCACTGAAGAAGTCAAACGGTCAAAGCGCATGTGCACACTTTAGATGTGTCCAACACCAACAAGAAAAAGGAAATTTTGAACAGATAAAATAGCCAAAACGATAGCCACCAGTAAAGTACAATAATAGCTAAAGTGCAATTTTCAACACGAAAATGTCAGTAATGGCCGAAAAATGTGCAGAACAAAAGCTGCAAAAAAAAATCAAAATTATCAGTTTGACATTAGATGTTCCTTTACCCTCCGTAGTGAAACAGCTCAGAGTGAGAAGGGAATAGATAACGAGCTTTTCTGTGATTTTCAAGCATTAAAGAATACGTGCAAAAAGAGTGAAAACAAAATTATTTGCTGTCTGGCTTGGACACACTTTCCTGTACCTCTAGCGGTGACTTCACAGGAGGAGGGTTGGAAGAGGGAGGAGCAGAGGCATTAACACCAACGCTTGGGCCAGTACCCTCGATGGTCCCACCAGCACCACCGGCGCCAACATCCGTGACACCGGCGTTGCCTATGCCCTCTCCAGGAGCGCCAGAGGCTGCAGCTGCCGCAGTTACTGAAGGCCTGGCGAGCTGTTCAACAAGAAGGGCAAGACAGCGCTGGGTCGCCGGCTCATCTACTAGCTGCGCTGCAAAAGTGTTGTTGCGCAGAGCCTCCGGCAAGCAGTTGCGCAAAGCGTCACGCGCTCTGAAATCCAATTGATAGTGAGTAGTAACAGCACTACCAGTACTGTGACCTCCAGAGCTTGCGATCAAATTTTAAACTGTAAAATCCTGAACCGCACAAGCAACCATTAGTCGAACCACAAGGAAGAATACGGGTATTGCATTTCCCTTATTCAAATCATTTGATATACATTCTACATACCATATAATCATAAAAATATATTTATTCTTCAGGAGAATGAAGTTAGAAAATAATGCCAAGTATACAACTCAGAATAAACAGTAGTGAGTATCCAAGAAAATAGCTACTGGAAACAGCGACAGTACCTTGTAAAATGGTAAAAATCGTCAAAAAACATAAGACACTTGCTAGCACCTTAATCATAGTCTATTTCCTGCCACATTTCAGGCGTTTCAAAACCATCCAGGAGCAGCAAATAGCATGAAGCTACTAGCAAATATTAACCACATGCCCATTTATCTACTGAGTGAGCTCTAGAAAAACAGAAGAAATAAAAACTTCACTGTGTGCATTACCTCAAATTAACTAGTGAGCGAATGAGATAATTAACATTCCAGTTTCCTTTGCAAAATTTTTATTTGTATAAAATAAGAAAAAGTGGGGCGATTTCACACAATGTAAAATAATGTTAATTACGCAAAAAAGGCTACCTACCTTCATCACAACTCTACCGAAAGCATAGTTGAAGATAGAGAGGAGTACTAAAAACATCGTCAAGAAAATATAACTACCCAATTTCCTTCACCATAGAAATCTTGCCAAAAACACCTCGAGAATTCGTGCCGAGATAAGACAGGAAAAAACTAGTCAAGATCATGGAGGTTAGCAAAAACAGGAAAAAAAATTACAAGTACAACATCAAATCATCAACAATGTCAGATCGGCAGGGCGGTTGGATAGTGAACAAAAAAGATCTCTCCAAATTCATCAAGACATCTCACTTGAGGAGTAAAGCCTTCAACAGCGAATGGAAAAAACTTTTTAAAGAGCTAGAAGTAAAACTTGCCTACAATGAAACGAATGGAAGATTAACACAGCAGAGTAAAAGAGCATTTGTAATGACCTCATCAGTAATTTATCAAGTCATGAAGGCTACAGTCTTTGAGAAGGATTATGGCACTTCTCATAGGCAGCAAGGAGGGTCAGAAGTAGAGACTACTTGTACGAATTTTACATATTCTGAAGACGTGGATTTCACAACAACATTAATACTAGCAAGTAACCCCAAAACACCGAGAAAAATATTGGTACAAAACACTAAATGAATCATTATAGGGGGAATAAGAAGATTGCCACTGACAGGGTTTCATATTTGATATTATACACTCAGCGTGAGAAATAACGTTCATCACGCTAAGCTAAGAGAGCTGTGGTCGATGTGACAAAGAGAAGAGGGTTGTAAATTACGGCGGTCGGTAAAGTTAGTGAACAAGGAAATGATTTATTAGAACGTATCTCGGACCATCGACAGTTTAGCATCAAATTCATATTCCTGCAAATAAAATTCTGAATGTGCCTCGAAGCGAAGAAACAGTTTCAAATAAATTTGAAGCTCATTTAATGAGCATGATACCAAAGTTTCGTTATTTTTTGCGATCTATGGAAAGACCCTCATGATTACTTAACTAGGCTTTAAAACTTGCCCTACTAAAGTGATACCATCCCTAACCGCCTCATGCGAGAGTACTCAAGATCTAAGCGAAAATCTAGTCAGCGTTAGATGTTTGAAACCCTCGTCATCTACCCAATGACAGTTTCGGGATATCTTCACCACTTTCCTTCCCGATAAACTTATTTCGCCCTCACTACAATTCACATTGGTGCTATGTAGAGGAGTAAGCACTCCCTCCGCTAGGCAACAGATAAGTTGCTCGATCCTCAGACTTAAATGACGGGTCGAAGGAGGCCATAAAGCATACATCGCAGCCTTGTGGACAATTCGTGAAATAATTAAACACGTGTATCATTTACCTAAAGGAGTCTGCTCATGGTAAGCTCGTAACACGATTTTCTAAGGTGACGAAGCGATTCGGTAAATAACCACAGAAAGGGTACTAGAAAAGGTGTCGCCATGTGCATGAAAAGTTCATTTTTTGTTATTGTCAAACGGAAAATCTGCGTTTAGAATGGAGTAATCGAGAGAGTACTTTACGCAAAACCAGAGAAAGCAGTGGGAAGATTGGAATAAGTACCTACCATCGTGCAAAAAAACAGCCGTTGGTAAAAGCACGAATCCCTTTTCAACGAACCTTGGACTCTAGGTTCAAACAAACCACCAAGGATAGAGGGGGAGAGGGGATACATTTCCTCAAAATTCTATGGAAAAATGATAAGGACGATAAACAGGAACACAGACGGTACTTACAAAGCATTAACTATCAAGTTAAAGGACAAACAGGAACCTGGCCATATTATCGAGTTGAAGCAACAGGAGCTGCAGAGTACCCTTCTGCTAATGCCTTAGATGTCATAAGAAACATACTTTTCAGTTGTGTTATGGGCTTAAAATTGTAAGTCCTATATTGCTGGCACCAAAACAATTACTCACTGGCTTAATTGGAACATTTTCACAATGAGCAGATAGGCATCGTTGCATTTACGAGGAAATGCTATGTAGGAAGATCTACTTCGTCAGTTCCACTACTGTGTCAGAAACGATGTAAAGAACACAGACTAAATGGAGATCTAAACATTTAAAACGACTAAATCTTTGCCGACTTGTCAGATGGGATAAAAAAAGACAACCCTAAAATACTTGGTTGAGCAAAATAAACTTCCCCCTTCGATCTTATTTAAGCTATTTCACGAACTACCCTTTTGGGATTAGAACAGGAGCAAAGCCAACGAGCAACACCAAAATTTTCAATAAGAGCAAATCTATTCGGCGGCGAAAGTATTTCTTACATCTATTCAGTTTTTTATCCCGTGTCCTGCCTACCTCTACCTGCTCGATACTCCAGACACAAGCAATGTGATTAGGAGTTAATTACGACAAATTATCAGGGTACCATAATTGGTGTTGCTGCCGTTGACGTATTTGGGTGAAGATTAATGACGGAACACAAATGTAAGTGGTAAAAGACCATCAACCTTCCAACAGTGAAGATAAAAATCATATCAGAAAAAATGCCAACGATGAAACAAACATTCAGTTCGTGAGAGAGAATTGCCCTGCATAAAAAACCATATTTTGTGGGACTTCAATGGAATAATAATAATTTTTAAAGATGATCCAAGCCGAGTTAACAACAGTGTGGCACAAAATTAGTCATAGAAATGCAAAATTTTGAATGATTACGAATCCAGTTCGTCCACACTAAAAACAAATGCTTTATGTTAATAAAATTTAATTTTCTTCCCATATTAATAGTACTCTTCTATTCGATGTGGATTACATGCGCTGTAGACAAGCTAGTGTCCAAAAGCGATGAATATAACTTTTATGATAGTACGGTACCTTCAGTAAAGAGGAATAATGAGGCGTATCCCATCAGATCACAAGACTTACACATAATCACAGTTATTGGTATACCCCATCTCAACAATAACATCACAAGGGTGACCCGTGCAAGACACGCATCTTCGAATTCCATGGAACCAACTTCCACATAATTCATGCTGTGTTCATAAAAACACGTTTTGCAATGAACTCAGGCAATTGAAATTATGTATTAAATGGTAAATGGATGGCATGGGTTGAGGGAGAGAAACAAGATCAATCTCACCTACCTCTCCATCCAGTGAAGCAAAACTCAATTCACTTTTGCCAGAGGCATTCATCGTGAGCCAATAACGAAAATACCTCAAGGATATGACAGGCAGAGCGGTGCCTTACATACCGACTGTTATCGCATAGGCGTTGGTAGCATCGGATGACGTGCTTTAATAGCCGAGTAGACTGTTCCTTCGCCAATTGTTCAACCATGGACGAGAGTACAGTGGCAACGTGGGCGAATCGCTCATAGGTATGGCAAATATACTCCAGTCCGTTGTTGTCTTGCAGAAGTTTCTGCATTATGAAAGTAGCCACCTAAGGATAATACATGGATAACATTCAGATGTCCGCCTCATGCGTACCTGGTCGACGTTCCAACAAACGTTAGTCATTATTATAAATCAGTTGATGATAAAGGTAGTGAGTAAATCACCCAAATTGATACTTAAAAGTAACAAGCTACTATGGGGTATCAAAACATACACCTTTACCTACGGTGCTGACTCAACTCACTTTGATGCGACCTTTTACCACCACTCACTACGATAAAGGACGTAAATTGACAAGTCCATTTAGCATTTTGGTAATGAGACAGAAATTTGAAAGATCCACAACTCCCAAAAATCCTTAAACTAAGGATGTATTAGGAACACCCATTCTGAATTCAATGCGACCAGACCTATGGCCATAATTTTCGTAAAGGTATTGATTCGACACTTCCATAACGCAAGCTCAGCTGGAAACAAACCCATAGAATAAAAGTATTCTAGTTTATTGAAACTAATTAGAGCAAAACTATTGAAGATATTCATAAACTTCTGAGTATCCGGTGGAAACGTCGGAAGCGGCACAATAATGAAGAACCGAGATTTTGTGCTTTTCAAGCAGAGCCGAAACTGGGATTCTCAACCAGCCTAATATTTATGATAGATCATTCACTCTCATACAGTTTCATGATTTTCCACCCAAACAGCATTACAAAATCGACTGACCACTTCACGTGCCTAAACCCAATATAGATTAAAGCTGATCGTAGAGAGCCCATCTAGATGGTTCAATGACCTACCCTTAACCGTCACTGATGAACGATAAGTTATTGCAGATAAGCTAGCGGTGTCCGCTTCTTATTCGTCACTTCAAGGGAAAATACCGTTGCGGATGTGCAATGTCTTGAATTTTGGTGCACTTTGGTTCCTACATCTACGCCTAAAAATAAGTTAACTTTTACTCCCCCTCCAAGTTGATTATCAATCAAAGCAAAATGGGTAAAATTGGAATTTTGATTACAAGGAAACCACTACTTAAGCAATCACTTGAGATAGAAAAGTTTCACTTATGAACATCGCAATTGATATTCCAATGAAGTAAAATCACCAAGAAAATTCATAGCTAAATAAAGAATTTTAGATGAATCAGACTGTGTTTAGTAAAGTGTACTGTCTAAAAGAAAACACCGCTACTACTGGTAGTAACAACAACGCCCTAATTGCAGTTCTGGGTTCTAAATGGAAGTGAATCCATCTTGTGAGAATCAAGGAACGGAAGTCAGATGCAAAATCTAGCTTAGCGCCTTAGTTAATCTAAATTAGATGGGAAAACTAGCTATCAGATGATTGAGAAGTGAGGACGATCAGATCAGTTAATTAGGTAAGTTCTATTATGCCATTAGTAGTACAAGAACAGAGCATAAGGCGATTTCATAAATAAGAAGCTAGGCATAAGTTCAAGATTTGCAAAGTATGTGACGTACATTACTCAAATATCATGATACCGACAATGAACTAAGAAAGCTGTTCGGCTTAACCATCTGAGTTTGTTCGCTTTCAATTAAATCACTTACAGTACACGCGAACCGTGCGTTGAGAAAGGAACTTCAAAGTAACCCATCCAGTGTGCAGAAAATAATGAGCTATGCACCTAGTCAACTGAAAATTACGCTAATGTGGAAAAGTATGCGCTTAACAAACTAATCAATGCAGAAATCAAAGACTAGTTCAAAAATCTCATTACAATGAATACCACATGAGTAACTACAAGGTCGTGACATCAGCCTCATTTCGTTCCATTTCAGCCATTTGTGCTTCTAACTTTTTAATTCCCTTTTACCAGGGATGTCTATTTATGGATATCTGCAATAATAACGCCCTAAACAGGGCTAGTCTAGAGAGCACGTTACCAATACCTGAAAAAATCATTTTAAAAGATGGCACATAGTCCAAAAAATCGCTTACTCATCAAATTATAGTAGAAAGGGGGACGATAATGGGACAACAAGGATAAGTGCTTGTGAGTATCACAGCATTTACCCCCAAACGATTTTAACAGCATATATTACAAAATATAGCAGATATAAGCATCGTAAATGCAAATGTAGAGGTAAATTATAAAACTGTACGGTTACCGTTTTACTCAGTTCGCTGCCTGTCTCCATAATATGCAAGCAGAGTGGAATTATCTCGGTGTTGAGAAGGAAACTGATTACATCCGGATCGTCAGTCTGAAAAAGACATACCATTTACACACAACTACAATTAAAGGATTCGCAAAGGCGTAAGTCTTTTGATTAGGCCAAAAAATCGTCTAATTTGAGGCACAAACCTTAGCCAGCGCTCCGATGACACCCAAACTAGTGAGTCGCAGGTACTCGAATGGTCGATTCCGACTGTTGGTGCTAAGGAAGTTATAGAGATAGAGAGGTATTTGAGCTTTGAGGAATTCAGTTCGCGTGACTGGATGTGAAGCCAGACATTGTAGAAGGGCGAGCGCATTGCACACCCGGTTTGACTGATGAGCCTGGTAATAAAGATTGGCATAAGTTGGATATGGCTAAAAATGTCATAAAAGAGAACCCGTAGGCTTCAAATATTAAGTACACGACACCATCATTGTGGGTAAACTTTTCAAAACTAAAGCGAGATAGTTTTAACCGTTAAAAGGTGTCCTAATTATGAACTTGTCTGAATATGTACGCAATAAACCCCTTCCAAGGAGTCGAATCCCATAGACTTAGACACCAGGTTAGGAAAAATGCTTTCAAAAATAGTAAGCATGAGAAAATACTCCGGAATTTGTAAGGAACAAGTGAAATAAATCGGACTTCAAGCGTAACACACAGTTAGATTCGGAGGGCTGATGTAAGGATACACAGCAGTAATCTCCTGGAGAAGTGCAGCCACAGTCCCAAACGCGTACCACAACAAAGGAGCGAAATCTGGAAGAGATTCGCGCATTTTACTGCAAAAAGTATTCAGTATGAAATACACTTACCACAGTTCTAGTAAGGCCTTCTCTCGGGTTTCAAGACTGCTTAAATTATTTACCCAAGTGTAGAATTCCACTTCAGGGTTACCACTTGAAAGTCCACCTTGAGCATAAAGGATGTTATTGAATAACAAACCTGAATCCTTAGAACTATTACCAGCCATCAGCTGCATAGCTACATCAAATAAACATTATACACCGAGGGGTCGAATTTGATATATTTAAACTCTGAATAATTTCTACCAGTGTTTAATACAAAAGTTATGGAACTCATATAATATCCATATATTGGCTTGCATCTCGTTTGTTAGAATAGTCTTATATGAATAAGGAGCAAATTTCAGTTACCTTTGCAATTTAACCAGAGGTTCAGGAGTAGCACTAGCATTTGTTACTTGTCGTGCTTCAAAATATGCTACACTTACAACACTTAATCATCATTGCTCAATTCCCTGTGTAGTTTGCATCCTATAAATAAAAGAATCTGCAGCTTATTACATAGGATTGGAATATTGCTTAAGTGTGAAGTTTATCTTACTTGTAAAGAAATTGCTTCGTTCGGTGGTTTGAAAATCACATTCGGATTAAAATGGACCAATGCATTCCTTAGGCCTACCAAGGGAAGTTCCGCCATGATTTCTGGGAAGCCGTCAGCTGGATTGCATATCCTTCAATTCACGTATTCAATCTAGATGTATTTTAGGGATCAGAAATGCTAATCTTGTCGGTGTTGCAGTGAGCAGGAAAAGTCCGAGATTGTATACGGCGAAAGGTTTAAGCTTAATTGCGTTTTAAATATTCAGTGCTGTCTTGATGTCGAATTATTGATTTGAGACCAAGGTTGTGTTTGGTACTAATTGAAGAGCTTAACCCAACAAACTCAAATTATGTTTAACTCAACCAATTTCGGCAAGTATGTATTTCAAAGAAAAATGTATGCTGATTGCATTCAGTACACAATCTTCAGTAGCGCTGCGAGATATAAATGCGGCATGCTAAGTTTTGCAGGTGGAATAACTGCTCTCCTCCTAGTCCCGACAGTCACCTTTGCCCTCCTAGGCGAAATGTCACTTATATATGTAATTGTGTTTAGAGAAAAGCGCCCATTTCGGTTTGTCTATGAAGCTGAACAATCCGTTAACAACATTGCCTTCGGCATCTATGTGTGCTGCCTTATGACGTTCCATAGTAAGGGGCTAGCCTGGCTGGGTTACAAGTCAGAATTCATAGAGAACAAGAGCGCTACCGATTGCAAAGCCTATCGCTTCCTCTACGGTTTCATCCTAACCTGCATGGCCAACACAAACTTTATGAATATGTATGACAGGGCAATCACGGTCAGATGCAAGTGTTACGCCCCCATTACCAAGTCTAGTTACATTCTCACACTGAATGTACTCACTATCAGCTCAGTCGTTCTCTCCCTTCCCATATACATAGTCAGCGGTCACTGGGTAATCGATGGCCGTATTGTCTGCAGCGCAGACCCCGGCTGGTCAAGACTCACCTTGACAATCTTAGCTGTGCACGATGTCATGTTCGTCTGCGGCCTGATGCAGTCAATTGGGACGCTCATCCTCATCTTCTCGATGGCCCGAGATCTGGGAAAAATGGACAACACTATAGACTTCCTCCAAACTGCCACCCTGTCCAACCAGGTGCGAGCTACTACCACTGATGCGGCCAGACTCCTTCGCGTGGCTCAGCGCGACTGCTGGGCCTCGCTTGCGTACAACGGCATCGCGGCCCTAATTGCCTGTCTCCGCTCCATCTGTCGTGCCAACTTCTATTACACCATCCTCTGCGACTTTGAAGACAACCGCTCACCAGTAGGAGTAGTCGAAGTCTACGCCTTCGACGCTGCCGAGGATATAACCAAGCTCATGACAATTGTACTAGCCGGACTTCACTATTCAATTTACTTTTACCATATTCCAGGCGCGCGATTGTGGGTAATTGGGGGCAAAGATGGGGAGAGCAAGGAACTGCAAGCGATGCGAGAACACCTTCCAGAAAACGTGACACTTGATAACATCATCAGTGCCTTTAATCAGTGCGTGCACCAAGCAAAGAAGAGCAATAAGTCAGCACACAAAAATCTGTCCATATTCAAGTAAGAACCCAAAAAGACGCCCTACTCGACCATTTCAAAAACGAAGCGATGATTTGCTTGCTTCTTTAAAAGAAACATTTTTTGGTCATTTTAAACCAAAAAGAGCTGAGGGGAGAGAACGAAAGACGGAAGGGATGGACGAGATGTCAAAAGGGGCACTCTCACATATACATATCTTCCCAACCAGGTGGGAGGGCGGAGTCGGGATCGGGATTATTGAAGCGACTGCCACGAGGGCCAATGCTGCGTGGGGGGATCATAGGTGGACCTATAGGATCGAAGCGCGAGCCAGGGGGCACCATGCCACCAACACCAGCGAAGCCGTCAGGACGTGGGAGTCCGAAGGGGTTGCGAGGTTGGCGCAGAGCTTGTGTAGGGTCAATAACCATTCCACCTGTACCGCCCAGTCGTCGTGTCCAGTCGTCCACTCCCAAAGGATCAAGGTCGCTGCGGCCGTAGCCTCGTAGAACTGGATCCACCCCGCTCACCGAACGATTGGGCTTAATAAAATTTATCAAGTCTGAACATAGCTCAGATTCATGAAGGAAGAAGTGTATACTAGAGTAGTGCGGTAAAAGTTGTCAGCTGATAGGAAGCATACAGGTCTCTGAAGGGACTATTCATATGCACAGCTAAAATAGCGATTTCAGGTGAAATACGTAAAATAGCATGTATTAGGCGAACAAATATTGTTGATGCGGAGTAAATTACAAACCAATAACATTAAGACAGAGCTACGTACCGGTGAGTGAAGCACATTAGGTGGCAGCGGATCAAAGGGTACACCTCGAGAACTTGACTTGGCTGGCTTTGGGAGTACCACTTTCCATAGGTTCTCGTCCATCTCGGAGAGGGTGAACTCAAGCTGTGAAAATATTTCACCAGGCTGAAGGACACCACCGGACGACGCGGCCTCAAGGCGGACGTGGGCGGGTCCTGATAGCTCCAAATGACCAAACTTATCTGTTGTTGTGTTCGTCAAATTCACAAAGACATGATCGTCGGTTTCAGTTGCAGAAAGCTGAAGCTGAATATTGTCAAAACACTACAGTTAATCTAAACAAGACTGTGGACGTAAATGTGTCGGACATTTGGTGGATTTGCATAGAGGGAACTATAGAACCTTATTTACCACTTGCTCAGGAGAATTACGGGCGGAAGTCCCAAGAGTTACATCCATTACATCCTGAAGCCGATAATTAATTCGAATAGGGTCATTCGAAGCCCACTCGTTCGGTAATATGGAAGCAGACTGCAAATGACTTGTTCCTAATAATTTGGCTCCTCTTGCAATTAAGCAAGCATGGCTCAAAAGTGCTATGAAGACAGATCTTCGGCCGTTGGCTTGAGCACCATGTAAGTTGATTACATAGTCAAGTATGCTAGACTCAACAAGACTTAACCGAACCTTTTTCTCTGCAGATGACATGGCAAGATGCTATCCCGAGATTTCGTAATGGCCGGGTTACGCCGAATTGACCAATTAGCATAAGCCAATCATTCGTTTAGTGATGCTGGGGCTTCAAACTTATGACCAATCATGAATAGGTATAATTTGTTTAATCCGATAGCAATGAAATATTTTTTAATTTTATGTGTAACCAGTGTTTAGTGTTAAAACTCGTCACATGGAAATAGTTTTGTTTAGGTTTGATTGGTTGAAACCTGATATGATCTCACCTGAGACGGCAGAAAGTTGTCGCCGCCATATTGTGGTCTTTCTCCGTTTCCTTGAGTACTTTTGGTTGGCTTTGTTGTGTCATTTCGGTTGTAGCGTTGTTACTTTCACAGTCTAGTCAACTGGAATGATTCATACGATGCACAGCGTCGCTGTCACCACTCCTCAATGACTAACACCGGGTGTGCACATTAACCTCCGTCGACAGCCTTACAGTGGCGTAACCCCCCGAAGGTTGGGCTACTATCTCAAATGTTGATTTGTGTGAACCATATGTTTACATATTATTGAATAACCTAAGTACAAGTAATACAGCTTTTTAAAAGTGCCTTTTAGAGTTCTAAGTTTGTATGCATTCACAATTGCCAAGCCAAATGGATAGAGTGCACTCGTTGATATTAGAAGGCGTCAGGATCAATGCCCAACGATAACATAAATGCTGTAAGCTATGTAGTCGGATTCGCTACCTCGTCAGAAAAGCCAGAGGTAGTTAATAAAGGAATTTCTTAATCCATGAGCGGTGCTTTTCGGCGACGGATCTCAACGCCATGACTTTCACTCGTTTCAGGTAAATTGTGTTCACAAAAACTAGCTCAAATTCATCGGAATTTTGTCCAATGGTTACTCATTCTGCTGCCTTATAGATTGCAAGTTGGCACCACGAGATGTACGTCAGGTTAGCAACTTCTGGCAGTGTTGTCTTTGAAGTCGATATAAAGGTTGCCCGACAGCCTGAAGTGATAAGCCAGATGCTAGATTGTATGTTTGCCTACACGTTTCATGAATGGTGCACGCCTTGACATGTGTTTTCTTCCCTTTTGTTTTATGTCTTATCTTTCGTTGAATGAGCCATTTTCTTGCCGGTGTTGGTACAAATTTCGTTTCATAAGGTCAGTGCGAATGCTATAGCCAAAGTTTCCTGGTCCTATGGTTTTTTCGATGTGCTCTTTGAAAAAATGAATATAAACAAAGAACACTGGAAATTGAAGTTTAGTACATCCGGGTAGCTTCAGATTTCCTCCAATGTGGGGGTTTAATGCTAGGCATGTGCCATGAACTAGCACAAATTTCTTAATGGGTTTTCAATTTGAAGTCATCCTTACTAGCTACATTTCTCTTGAACTGAGTTGTTGTTAATGTTATGATGCCAGTAAAGTTGATGATTTCCAATAACGTTATCTTAAATGTGGGTCCCGAAATTGTTCGGTGACCGGGATGCCAAGAGGTATTCTGGATAGTACATTCCTCATTTGTTTCTTCATTGCCTCTTATTTTGTTATTTTTGAATGGTTTGGCTTATCACCAAGGGTACATGCTTTTTGTCGTCTTTTTTACCGATTTTTTTGCAATATTTTGCAAGCACTGTGACAACATTTTTGAGTGTCATGCCTACGCATGGCTGTTTGTTTCTTCGCGATGGGCTTCAAGCAATGACCTTTTTAAAGGTACAATCTAAGGTGTCATCATACTTACTAGAATAATAAGCCACCCAATTAACTGAAAAAGGAACCCCAATTGTTTCCTTTTTAAATAGTGGACTCATTTGCTAAAGCGTTCACTTTTCCCTTGGCTAAAATTTTAGATGGGGAACCTGAAATAGAAGGTGAGGGTGGACCAATCCTCCTGCAAACAATGAATTCAAATATGGTCAGGAAAGTGCTGTATTGGTGTGCATATCACAGAGACCGCGATGAAAGCAAGGAACACCGGACGTGTGACGTTGCTAGCTGGGAGCGGGAGTTTTTCCGAATTAGTGAATCTTCTGTATTTGACATTCTTTTGACAGCTAGCTGCCTCGTCATCAAGAATCTTTGTGAAATGTGTTGCCAAGTTATTGCCAACTTGGCTAGGCGTGGAACACATCCAGAAATTCGTAGACTCTTCGATGTTCCCTCTCAGGTAAAACCAAATACTTCGAGTAATTAATGGGACTCTGCAATAAGTCACTGTTTTCGTTAGTAGTTCATGGATTGATATAACGCTTTTCTCTCGTATTAAAACAGCTAAAAGCTTTGTACACTATGTCTAATTTCAAGAGAGTCTTCGCAAACTTTGTTTGAAATTTACCTGGAAATCAAGGAGAGAATAGGCGTTTCCTGAAGGAAGTTGGTGCTCGGGGCAAAAATGCCTCTTTCAAATTTTCCGCAGAATGGTACTGTTTTTGACTATCTGGGCTGGCTCATGTAAATTGCTAACGTCTTCGTGATAGTCCAAAAGCAGCCGCCTAAAAACTTGGGTGAAGTTTTTCAGTGTACACCGAGATACCGAAAGTTGACGTGCGATAGTATCAGGCCTCTCGGTTGATTGGAGCAAGGGCTCATCGTTTTGTTCCAACAATACATAAATCAGTACATAATGACAATACTATCGATGCACAACTCAAATACTGAAACAACATTTAGACTTTATGCTGTCTGGACTAGGCAATGTCACCCTGATACAGGGTTGATCGAGCATACACACCCAAGTGTCGTGCACCGCTACACCCTCCCTGAAGCGATAGTCACATTTTGAGGCAACCTTACTAGTGAAGCCATGTAAACACGAAAGGTGATATTGATTGTGAGACAATGAATAACTGTAACACGCTGGTTGTTTATTTCACTCTCGGTTTTAATGTTATTTTGGATCTGCCATTGTACCTTCACCGAGCGGCCTGG
>NW_020170389.1:1470977-1481403 GCF_000524195.1 Echinococcus granulosus | reverse complement strand
TTCGTACCTTCGCCGGGTGGGCTGACGTCTGGACCATGCCCGTAACCCCAAATTATACTGCATGTAAAATATATATAACCTATCCGAGTATTACGTCTTCGTCTTCAAGGTAGTCTTGGGGCACTACATACCAACCTCTAGAATGATCATTGGTACATGCAGCCGGCGGAAAAGCGGTCACGAGCACGTGTCAATTGGCTTGCGTTTGATACGCATTATCATGGCCAAGTAGGGGAACTGACGAATTTACCTGCATTCCGATTCGTCTTTTTTTTCCTCGTAATTAGTTCAATTGCTAGGGCATAATGTTAATGGACGTCCCACCTGAGGCCGCAGATGTAGCCGCCACTGTAGATTACGAGAATGTACCTATTTTGAAGGAGGTTTTTCAGCACTGTATTTATCACAAGGATGGTCGCCTTCAAGATGATACAGAAGGCAAGAAACTTCGTACCTATGATATTCTGTGATTTCTCCGATTTGCTCGTAGCACGCTCCTTGATCTCCCAGTAATATCTATTACCTCGAAACGGAGTTTTCTAGAGGGTTGTTGTCAGACACCTCAGGAGATTATGAAGGGTAAGACAGCTGATGAGGTTCGTAAGACCGAACTCCACTCTTCAGAAGGAATAGGCAACTTAGAAAAGGTTATTTACGGTGCTGACAGGTGTATTCATTTGAATTCCTTCCCAAAAATGGCACGTTCTTCCGCTTATATTTAAGAATGGGAAGATTTTTGCAGCGTTTTACCCATCGAGTGGGATCCAAATGCACTAGCCATAACCCCTAGGCTATGCTTAAAGATTCATGGAATCTGAACAACGAGAGTGTAGAGTTCGGTTTCTAGTACAAAGGCTTTTCGTGCTGGGCCGCATTGTCCAAGAATTCCTTACTTCTTTTGAATGTTCATTTATCTGAAAATCTAACCGGGACCAAAATCAGTCATACCAAATAGCTGTCATCACCCAGATCTGTTTCAAATAGTAGCGGATGGCTGACACCACAGTCACCTTGACACATTACGCAGACCAGCTGGTTTAACTTCTTGGACACATACTCACCTGGCTTCATGACCCGAGTAACTTTGTGGATGGAAGATAGAATCGCCAAGTCATGGCAACTCAAACGCCACTTAGAAATGACGATGGATATTAGTATGTAGCAATTTCAACCTATTCTACTACTTCAATAAAAGCATTGATAAACCATCGATGGTGAAACCACCCACGATTCAGTAGCTTATGTATACTAAATGTGGAAAATAGCTATTAAGTCCACTCTAACCAATCATTAACGCAATTTGCGATCATTTGGCAAAGTGACCAATGTTCTTTAAAGAACTTAACATTCAAGCGATACGCTGAACGCAAATGAATACTCGTCCCAACGTGTTCCCATCTTATAAAGTGCAGATCCAATGCATCCTCCAACCTTTTAAAATAAGCATGAGATCCGGAAATCTGCTAAAAAACTGAACATTTCACGACTTCAATTCTTAGGTGTATCTAAACGACAAAACCCACTACAAAAGGGGTTTGCCATAATCTAGCATTCTAGGTTTCCCAATAGTGATAACTGTTTCAAATGTATGGATGGGAAGCATCGAGGAGGAATAATGCATAATGTTTAAGAGTACCACGTGGATCTCTCGCTTTGGCTTTGAGCAGGCGCGCAGTTTATGGGCCGATCGAGTGATCTGCCATGCTCGCTAGGGGGCGGGAAAACCTCCATAAAAATGCTAATTTAACCGATTGAGCACTTCAGGAAGCTGGTTTGGGATTATCACAGAATAGAGAATGCAAGGAAGTTAACACCCCTATTTACGATACGAAGTTTACCAGATATTGAGGCTTCAGCAGATACCAAAACACTCATACAGCCGAGGGAAAAGTTAAGAAGAATCACTATGATATAATGTGTCACTAAAAATTGACACTAACTATATACAATTAAAGATGCTGTTTCCCAGGCACCACCTGTACGTGTAGAGAACCACACTATTGAAAGGGTGCATAAACTTTAACATGTACTCGAATCACAAGGAGGACTGACAAGAATAAGAAATAGCAAAATCCCAAGTTTGTGGCAGTCAACATGATCACTTGTGAGTGGCGAAACACAAAGAGCATTTCGGATGTGCGACTCGACCGCATGAGCAAACTTAACAGACTAATTCAATGTACGGACACCAATTAAAGTGTGCGCAGAATAATGCACACTGAGTTTTTGAGCATATGAGCAACAGTACACCGACCTTAAATAAAATACGTAAGGAACATAAAAGGAGAGGTTAAAGCAAAGTTGTTAAAATACAATTCGCTCACTAGAATCAAGAGTGGAGATCACGGCATTTACGTCCACTGGACAATCAGCTGGTCCTGATAAATGAATAGTGTAATGTCACTTTTTTAAAGGTACGAAGGAGGACTATGGTTAGCAGTGTTCTGTTAATTTAACGCATGCACCCATCGATCGCGCACCGGTCAGTAAATCCACAGGCGGAAATCATGCGTTCTTGATTCAAGCGTTGAACAAACGGATTAAACAAACAAATAAATTGAAATTGGAAATATGTGATTAAGCCCTTTTCCCTACAGGCCACATTTTGGACGAAAGAAAGTGAGTGTTTTGGCTCCTGAGCCATAAATTAAGGTCAATGATCGCTTAACACTTGTTTCGTAGTTATTGTTACGAAATCAAGTGGTGCTTGGCAAAAAAAATTCACACGTTGGTGCACTAGTCAAGAGCCAAAAGAAAAATAGACGTAATTTAAATAAAGCTCTATTCTGGTTGAAATTTTACAATTTTAACGAATACAGTACCACCCACGAAGTGGTTGGTGCAGAGCCGCAGTCGAGCGCCTTGGTAGTGGGTGTACTTTAAGTGTGCTGTTGCGGTTATTGGATTATTTCGCTGTTAAAAGTTCAGTTAGTGCTTTGCCTTGATTGTTATTCCCATTTATATTCCTTATTGAGCAATTTGACTTGTGCATCTCAGGTCCAGTAGCAGTGTGCCGGAAAAGCACGCTGCCACATCATCTCTGAATGCACCTTTCCTCTAGGAGACTTCTAATGTTAACGACAATCTATGTACTCCCAATTTTATCATATGAAAATGCAGTAGATACTTGTTCTCTGCCTTAAAATTCAACTGAGCTATATGGAATTTGGTAAATTTCTGGAGGAATGCATTTCCGCACATTGGAATAATACATTTTGGATAGCACTCACCAGATTCACTTGAGAAGGTCCCACACTTGATAATAACCCCACCCGGCCCTTTATAGTCCATTGGTTTGATTCTTAGTGTTTGCGCACCCCTTCAACTTTAGGATAAGTTCCTTGTTGGCAAAACCCTCTTCAAAGCTACACAAAGTGGAGGGAGTGGTGCACTTACTCCTGTCGCCTTCAGGGGCAAGGCCATCTGCATTCCACCCGACCCGGTTGTGAAGGAACGCGTTTACTTAGACTTTTTCGGGCAGTTGCATCAAGAGCACGCAAGTCCTGAGTGTCGAGTAGCACAAGGATATCTGGTGGGTGCAGACAGTAGTAGCGGCGTCTGTACCTACCTTGTGAAGGTCACTGCTGTACGCGGTAAGTTCGGGCGCAGGTACGGCTTCTCCCACCGCGAAGTGCAGTACCTCTATCCCGAAGAGGCCTTCTACCTTTCCGAATGTGGCCGTCTGCAGGTCTACGATGGTGGCCTCTCTCTCAGCCTGCAACAACTTTGTAACGCCGTCTTTCGCAGTGCCTTCGAGTTCTCATGCTACACCGCCTACGCGTGGCTTGCCCGCCAGGGTTTCGTGCTTCGACGGCGTGAAGCAACCGATACTGTAGCCACCAATCCTTTTGCAAAGGAAGTGGAGCCGGAGTTCATTAATGTGTTGATGAACCCTTCCCCCATGGGTGATGCTTCAAAAGAGGCGGAGAGGCAGTACGATGACGACACTGATGCAGACTTCCTAATGGCCTCACCTTCTAACCTCACTCCAGTTGGAGAAACGGGTTTGAATGAGTGGGTCTTGCATGACCGTTCACCTTGTTCTGGGGGTAATAAGGCGAGCGCAGATACTACTAGTGCTCCCGCGGTTGTGTTCAATGTTTTTAGTGATCGAACTGTAAAATTTACGAAAGGCAGACCCACCGAACCGGATTTTGTGTTTGTTGTAGTGTCACTGGAAGATGGGGTACGTTTCCTGCCCAACAGACAATTTCGGAGAAGCTTTGGGCTTTCACCGGGAACCAAAACTATACTAGCCAAAGTTGATAACGGTGATGTATACTTGCAGTGTGCACATCCGTTTTCCATACCAACAATAAACCAGATTTGAGTCAACTGTTGCTCCTAGTTCTGCAATAGGTGGTAGTCCTATTCCTAGTGCGTCCCAAAAATCTAATGACGTTTACACATCGCAGAAGTAAACAAGCCAGGGCTAGTAGTGCTGTAATGCAACGGATGCCCCACATCATAGAGGCAAAGATAGGTTGGGTAATGACAAGGACTCGACTGTCCCATCGACAGAGGATCCCGGGAGAGCTGTCAAGAGGAGGGTTTGTTAGGGGGCTCGGGGAGGCACCAACGTCTCCAGGCCATCCTCACACGATCCCAGAGAGCGGAGAACGAATCTAGTGCAGGTCGCACGTCCAACAGAGCGAATTTGAAGTCAGGATCTACCTTCTCTGAGTCATAGTAGTCGATGATATAGCGTACATCACAACCGCAGCGATCTACTACCCAGTCGTGCCGATCGAAGGGCAATTCATGGCCCATCCAATGTCTAATGCGCGCCCGAGGAGAGTAGTTATTGGCATCACCGGCGAACCGCCGCAGTCGAGGTGTTCGGCACTTGTGGTAGTGCAACTCCTCCCATTTGAGTACCTCTGCCCACGCAGCCTCGTTGTTGGCGTTGTGGATGCGCACAATATTGTTCAAGTCCTCCGGACCGATCTCGTCGTCGCGCCAGCGCCAGCCCTTCCGCAACATTGCATTCCAGAACATCTGAGCTGAGGGGTAGACCCAGTTTGTTTCCTCGCCCTCTTTCACTTCCGCTTTCGGAATGCTGGAGACCACTCGCGTGGTTGAGAGCGGAAACGGTTGACCGGGACTGGGATCCTGGTTTTCCTTTGGCATCTGCATGGAATACCCCATCGCAATTATGCAAGGATGCGCCGCGCCGAATCAGGCGTAAAAATCACAGCTATACCATGTTGAGCAAGTTTAAAGTATCATCTGATTCACTAGCTACCGTACACGCAGTTGGATCGGACGGGTCTTCAGGACGCCTTTTGTAAGGACAGCCACTAGAGCCAGCCATTGTAGCGGGGCTAAAATGTGGAAGATACCAAAAGCATGCCGGACCACTTTGGGTAAATCATCATTAGTAAAGATAAGATACAAAGGCGATTCAATAAGTAAGACGGCACACCAGGATGTGGCCATAAACTTAAGTTATGAAACGGTGGATGTAGATCAGAACAAAGTGGCACTGCGCAGAGGATGTGTCAGAAGAAGCGTCCCTCATTTAGGGATGGAGTCAATATTTTAATTAGGAAGTATCGCGTGACCTACGGGAAGGTTGAACGATGGCACCAAAAAGGCTAGTATTGGCACAAATATCCCCAAGGCTCTGACCTTCACCAGCAAACTCCTTAAATTTAAGCAAAGCTTATGAATTATCATCCCTGAGAAGCCGCGATAATTCGCAAGACTGAAATCTGACAGAAGTTGATTTAAAAATGTCACCGTAAGTAGGACACCTAACCTCTCTGCATTGTTTGATAACAAGGAATCATATGAGATAAACAAGTAGCAGCATACAGCATTCACAAACTTGGTAACTAATGTTTTGGACCTGTGTTGTAAAATTTGAACTCACTAGTTGTTTGTAAGATAGCGAAACAGGAAAAGCGCTGCAGCCACAAGATAATCACACAAACATTTTATTCCATCAACCGATTTTAAGCACACGTCGCCAAGATGGCACAAGAAGGGATTATCTCCCAGAGCGAAATTATTGCTTCTCGTTTTTCACCGTGAGTCTTTATACGAGTGCACCTTGGCCTTAGCAAAAATAGATGCGGCATATCAGAATTTATTTGATGAAGAGTAAGGACATAATGTCAAGGGATAGCATGTTCCGTTGACGCACAGATGGGGTTAGTGTAGCGTCCCGAGACTCTCTGAAGACGAAAGAAGACACAATACTCGGGCAGAATATATGTATATTCAGCACGGAGAAGGTGTCTGGGCTGTTGGCATGGCCCAAAAGGCCAGCCCACCCAGCGAGGCACAAGGGGGCTAATTCAAAGCACAAGTGTGGCGCCTCACTAGAACCGAGGGAGAAACCACTATCATACTACAGTTAGACTAAGTGCATTGGCTGCTTCTGTAGGTACCCACAACCAAATTGAAAAGTTTGGCAATCTACAAATTTATCTTGCATGCTCAGAAATACATTCAAAATTTGTCAAAATTTGTCCTTTGTTCAAAAGTAAAGAATATTAGCAATCTGCCTTTGGCACTTAAATATTTTTTCAACCACTAGATTTTTTATATTTATTAAAAATTTCAGATGGTGAATCACTGACAATATATGCTCATAAACCTTGTAAGCCCTTTCGCAATTACACTGAAATATTTCCATTTCTGATAGGTGGATTGCTTATAGGGTTTCATTCGTAACACCAAAAGTTTTACCAATAATTACACATATTATTGTAAATGCTTCGCGAATGCACCCACTGTTTGTGATTTATTTTTAGTTATAATCGGTATAACCTAGGTTTTGCGCCTTCACTTGTTTCTTTCTTGGCACTCTGTTTTAATTGCAACTGTCCCAAATCGGCCATGTTTGTGTTTTACAGAATTGTCGTTGAACCCGCATTTGTTGTATTTTCTTCGAAGATGCCAGTTAAGCTGGTGACGTCCGACGAGGTTGCATTTGATGTGGATCTAGAGATCGCTAGACAGTCTGTGATGATTAGAGATATCTTGGATGGTGCGTATTCTCATCTGCTATGTTTGTCGTCTATGTTCCGCAATGCGTATTTCATATTTTGCATTCGTTTAATGTTAAACTTTTTTGTTCTACTCTAGTTGCTTGCTTTATCTTCCTTGTTTTTTTGCCTATTGCTAGCTTTGCTGAAATTCTCGTAATATCTTAGTGAGAATATGCCTTGGATGAATTTTGCGTTCCTGTGACCCCCGATTTCCTCCACGGTGCTTTCGTTGGAATATTCTATAGAGATTTCATCATAAACTGGAATAAATTGCCTTTTATTTGTACATTTTCCTGGTTGAATTTCGTTGATAGACGTTGGACCTGAGGTTGCAGAAGACGATGAACCGATCCCTCTGCAATACGTGAATGCTGCAATTTTTAAGAAGGTTCTTCAGTGGTGTACGTATCACAAAGACGACGTTCCCCAGCAGGATGACGATGAAAATAAGGAGCGTCGAACGGACGACATATCTAGCTGGGACCAAGAGTTTCTTCGAGTCGATCAGGGAACTCTGTTTGAACTCATTCTAGCAGCTAACTATCTCGACATCAAGGGTCTTCTTGATACGTGCTGCAAGTCTGTTGCAAACATGATCAAGGGTAAGACACCGGAAGAGATCCGCAAGACTTTCAATATCAAATCGGATTTCACCCCTCAAGAGGAAGAGCAGGTAACCTGTACGGATTGATGTTTAGTTTCGGTCGTCGTCTCAGCAAATTCTTTTGTGTGAACTTCATGAAGAGGCTTGTCACTGGTATTTTTCTTCCCATTCTAGGTTCGCAAGGAGAATGAATGGTGTGAGGAAAAGTAGATACATACGTGTTTTACCATTTACTGTCATGTGTTCAGGTACGATTTTTGTTCCACTTATCAAATATATGTAAGCGTTATTGTTATTACTTATCCTCGTAATGATTCTTGTGGGTTTCCTAAACGGAATCTGTTGTTTATTTCCGCTTCTAGTCGTCTAATGTTAATTGTTACTTGCATTTTTTGTTTAGGCTACTGTAGTCACCTACCGTAACTTATAGGGGATTGTAAAATGCTATTGTTTGGGAAAAGTATTGGTATGGGTAAACATACTGGTGTTACGTATTATTCTCCTTACTAATCTCTGGTTTGGAGCCCCCGTATCGCAAAATGTCGTTTGGGCATGATGAAGTTCGAGCTTGTTTGCTCCGCAATGTTAAGCTTGGTTATAAAACTGTGGAGAATGAGCGGTGGCGTGACGTACTGCTGATTAAGAAGTGACTTGGTTTTGATGGTGTTTCGTTACTTGCAAAACGTCCCTTGGTTGTGCAGAGTCGTCACTAAAAATACTTCGCTTATTTTATATAGTGAAAGCGAGTGACTTTTGGTGACTCGCCGGTTGGCTTGAGGTGGAAGTAATCTATGCGCCTTAGCATTCCAATGTAAAGCAGACATACTATTAGTTGTCTGGGACGAACCCGTACCTATAGCCAACTTAAGTCACCACTTTATCCACGCAATACTGACTACCCTTGATGCACCACGGACGGAGTTGATCATTGTGAATTTCTCACTAAAGGCCGAAAAATTAAGACTGGGATCTGTCTATTCTACACGGATTAATAATACAAGACAATACACTGTAAACGTTTGTGTTTTGCCGACTCATGCGAATGAACATTTGGCACTAGTACTAGGTAATAAACATGCAATCAAAGCCGGGGTGTCGAGATGAAGACTTTTCGCTTCTAAGGAAAATTGGTGTTCGAGGACTCGTGTTCCAATAAGCAAATAATCATATATCTCACAGAAATACAAATTTCATATTTTAAGTGGTCTTCTCCAGGTGGTTAGTTTGCAGTTTCAAAAAGAACAGTAAGATCTCATTTACCTACCTTGTATACACGGTGCATGGAATGAATATTTAGGAGTTCAACGAACCACTCTCGGATTACAAGTGGCTACGCACAATGCAGTGCCATTCCCTCAGCACATCATCTGGCGATTTGTCGTGCAAATTCAGATAAGGGTAGAGAAAACCATCCTCAGGACCTAGCTATTCTCTCCTGCCTCGATACATGCGTTCGGCGTCTTGGCTAGTCTCAGATCCATGACCTTGGAATTTGGGGGTCGGCTTCCGTAGCACGCACGACGATGAGTCACCACCGCGCCTACTATCACATGGATTTTAGGTCTGTCGAGTCATGGCGCCAGTCACGATTCCCCAGGTCAACTCCTCCGTTAAAATTCTTCTAAATACCTATGCTTACTTTCCAGAGGAAGTCTGATGTGACAACTCTGTTACACATTGATCCCCCCATCAACGGTGGTGCTACAGAATCTCATATTCAGTACAAAAACGCTGATAGTAGCCACTGTCTTAGCACTCACTCTAGAGTTTGCTTTCAACACGACGGCTTTACCCACTTGGTAGCCATTTTGTCGGCCATGTGAGCAACAGTTAGCATACGTGACGTGTGATCAACATCGTTCATGGTGAGCTCCAGTCGAAGGAAGTTCAACATGCGATTAGCCCCCGATGATGAGGGGACGTCGACAGCGTTGCTTAGACAGCTCAGTTAACCACGCCATCATGTTCTGGTTTGATCATATGAGCGGACTTCGCTACAAACCATTTTCATATCAATGCGAGTTTATTTGCTTCCTCTAATGAGCATTCACACTACATCTCAGCAAAGTTTAGTTTACCAGTTTCAATGGCGACACTGCCTTCGTGTTGTCCAATCACACCCCATTTGAGTCGAACCCACCCGTGATGTGTTAAATAGTAAGCTAAACCCACTTCCGCTAACAATCCATCACCAAATTTCAGCCGTTTCTTCCGAGAATTGAAAACTAACCAGGTTGAAAATAACTTGATGTACTTCCGAAGGAAATTACTGCATGTACCTTGCAATATTATTATTGATTCAAATCTGATACCCATTAGATGGCACGGCATTGCACAGTCGTAACGCAAGTTGTCCGTCTGGTATTTGGAGGTGTCATGAAAGGACATCGGAACCCAAAACGATGGGGGAAGCAGCACATTCTTACTGGCGAAAAAGATGCGTGAACGCAAGCGGCAGTCATGGTCGACGGTTGGTTCCATTTTACTTCAATTGCCCCTCCACCAATCACTCAACAAAAGTTGTCGATAGGGCAACCAGTATGCATATCGGGCTAATGGACAGAACTGTTCAGCAAGAGCTATCGAATGTCCAAACCTCACACACATACAAGTAACCACGTGAGTCAGAAGAGGCACAGTAACAATGACAAGATCCTAAATAATAAAAAATATAAAGCACAGCAAAAGCCAAGCCTCATCAGTCATCTTGCATTCAAGTAGGTCTCAACGGAAGTTAACTGCGTTTGAACCAAACGCGTCCAAAGGAGCAAATTCTGATAGTGATCCAAGTTCTCGCTTGATGCAGGTAAATGCATGGCCGCAC
>NW_020170389.1:1450532-1470877 GCF_000524195.1 Echinococcus granulosus | reverse complement strand
GCAGAGTATACAGGGCTTCGACACTACGACTGCCACTATCACTCATTCTCTTCCTGTTGCGTCGTACAGACGATTTGACAGAAGGCTGGCAAACCTTTAAATAGAGGCTGAGACAGAGGTAGTACAGTGTCTTACCCAGCTGCAAAAGTGGAGGAAGCAGTTCCTTGGACAACAATTTGGAAAGCAATTCAATCTCAGCTTTGGTAAGGTAATCATGGAGTGCATCGACAACACGACGCAATATGACGGCATCGCGGAGGATATGCTGGATGCCAGATTCAGAGAGTATGTCTAAAGAGTGGTTTAAGAGTGATCAGTATTAGCTTACCAAATTATTTGTTTCACATAGTATGACCATTAAACTACTCTCCTTGCTTAAGCTCACCTTTTTGAACACTCTGTATCAGAACCATGTCCGTGACAATGGAAATAACGAGTTTGTAGTCCTCGTACTTCAACTGAGCGTCATCGCAATCAGCATCACCACAGCCACCGCAGATGCTGAGATGTCGTTGCAGCCAGGTCAAAGAGACCTTCAGCTGTTCGGAGATGGTGGTCACGAATCGATTGGAGTAATGTGTGTTTGCGAGCTGCTTCGAGAAGACCGAAATTTTGACCATGTGGAGGCGGAAAGAGATTATCATACGAACGTCCAAGGGACCGAGATAGCCATGCAGCAGTCGGTAGCAAATGTCGCCTGAAGCGGCTTTTCGCCGCGCGCTAGAGGCACCGAGCTGCAATAGGTCGGTGGAAAGGAGATTGTTCAGCTGAAAGGGTAACAGTTTCTCCACTTTGTGCTGAACCGATGCAATATTGTTCACTAGCCAAAGGCTTGGGGTCTGCAACAAATAGAGTCAAAGGCCATAAGACTATGAAATGCTTTCTAGTGCTGTTGGATAATTTCAATGGATTTGTGATTGAGGTGATCCATCCCAATCACTTAGTTATCTAAATTGTCTTAAGGTAGTTAATCACTCGAAGCAGAAACCTGTTTCATATCAAAAGAATCTATCGGCAAATAACACCTAAAATGAAAGTGATTAAAGGAAAGAGCCAATACGTCACTAATCTCACTCTGATCTGTCGCTTGCGCTAGCGTCTTGAAAACATGATAGGATTCACGCAAACACAAACACAATCACCTATCTAAAAAGATATTAAAGATGGGCTTGGAACTCCAAACCTTCATTTACTATACTTTTGGGCGGAATCCGAATTGAAAGTACTTATGATTCAGCAAAAAAAAGGTCTAACCCATGGTTTAAATGACTGCCATTTTTCAAGCACAAATATTATTTAAAATATTGGCAGCTTAGATATTTCTGTCGCTAATCAGTAGGATAAAACCGGCGAAAACCAGAACAAGGGACAACGTAGAAGCCGATGATATGTCGATTAAAGCAACAAGGGGAAGGCAAAAAACTGATTTGTGAAGCCATTATCCACACGAGTCACTTCTGACAGTCACTGATTACTGAAGACAGCAGGGATTACAGAGGCAGGAGGGCATTTAACGAACCTCATTCGCTGCAAGTTCCTTAAGACCATAGACAAAGTACTCGTTGGCTGTTCGCAAGACGTCAAGAATGAGCTTCACGAAGGGACCCAAATCGATCTGAGAGGAGCACAGATCGGTAGCGCTGAGCACAGAGAAGCTCGGAGCAAGTGCATCGATGGCCATTCCAAGGTATTGCAAAATCGGTGGGAGAGGATGGCCTTCGGCCTCGACGAGGGCCTTCGACGGCTGCAGGATCTCCGGTGCCTTCACGGCGGCTACTTTGATCGACTGGAAGCGCAATGAGTGAATTAGCAACTGCAGCGAATGGGGCAAACGCTGAAAGCACTCCTCTAAAATGGGCGTATTAAGCAGATAAAGGAAGCGCTTTAGCCACTTTGTGAAGTGCTGCGTGACACCGGAATCCTAAATGGTGATGGTAGGGAAGAGGAAAATCAATGCAAAAATTACTGCCCATATTTGACCTATCCCTTCCATCCAAGTTATTTTTACTGCGACCAATTAAGTTGAGGAACGTGCGCATATCAAAAGCTTTTACTTTTTTTGGGTTGATGAAACGAATTCTGCCAATGCCCAGCGGCAATCTGGTCTACTACAAATTCGTCTGCGTTAATTTGGAAGAGAGCCCCTTCTTGAGGCAAAAAAGATGCCGTCTCCATGATTCAGTTCCGGCATCGCAGTAGAGTAATTTATAGTTACCCATGTCTTGTTGCGTCCTACGAGTAAAATGAGAGTCACAGTATGCATTTCAGATAGACTTCAAACGAATTCACGCGAGGTAAACATGGGGGAAAAAGTTACACAGTCCGATAAATTCATTTCGGCTTCCACAAAATCTTATCTAGTTACAATGTGTTCCTAGCAAACATCAAAGAAGGATCAAAAGTGAATCCAGAAGATAAGAAACAACTAACTTAAAACAAGTACTTTTAGGTTGAGAAGGCAGAGGGGTGTCAAATGTGGATGATGAAGCTTATGAAGCCATGATACTTGCGCTACTGATTTAATTGATTTGAATGCGTGGAATATCGTTGGGTTGAGAGCATTTAGTTTGACTATTTAAAAGGAATTGCTTATCCATAACACTACCGAAGTCAACGATATGCAGATTATAACTAAATGTAAGTGGAAGCCTTTCTACCCATCAAAAAAAAAGTGCAACGTAGTCAGTTTCAGTACTTTCTGATGATAAATTAGACGCAAGCAAAGAATAGACAATGGAAAATAGTATATCGTTATATAACAAAATCGACCTAGGAAAAAACTATGGCAACGCTACTAGCACACGAACGCTTTAAACGGCCCATACCTGGGCACTCTTGACCCCAAGTGAGAAAGCCAAAAATTAAGGGAAAATTACGACGGCGAAAAGCTGCACAGTGCCTAGTCAGATGAATGCGCAGCTAACGAAATCGTGCATGGATGTAGTAGTGCCAGAGATTGCATTGCAAGCAAAGGAATGAAAGTTCTCAAAACTTATTGATCAATGTAAAAAAAGGTGACAAAAGCTCACTGGTTCCATGTCAGGGAAATTGGAGCCATAGATACGCAACGCAAGCATGAATTCGTTGAGTGCGAATGAAAGGTAGCTTGGTAGGCGAATGTCAGGCAGGAAGCGGGAGGTGTCGTCAACGGCCACAGGAGTAGCAGCAGTGGAGAAAGCCAGGGGTATGAGCTGATTAAGGTAATCGACTACAAGATCCAACGTCCTCAACCATGTGTTCAGCATGCAGGCAGTGGGGATGGAGTACATCTAGAAGAAAAAAGATCAACCGCTTTGCCGACTCACTTGACAAGAATGAGGGAGATCAAGGGTAGTGGAAATGAGATAATTCAGGAGACCTACAAATTAAATCCAGTCGAATATCAAAAAAATGTTTTACCCAGAAAAACATATCCGAATTAAATGAGCCGTTTTGTATACTTATCGACCATATCACGACTTGGGAACTGAAATGTAAGGTGGCAAGAGGCATTGATATGCAAAGCAACCCTAAACATACACAATTATGAGACCCACTTATCGAATTATTTGATCAAAGGAGCTATTTACTTGTCATGACCATGAAAAAGTGGAGTAATTGCAGTATCAATGAAAAAAGGTAGATGAAAAAAGGTTAAATAAGCTAGTCTGATAAGTCACCCCAGAATCCGCCATTCATAAACTGGAAAATATTTTAGTAATACATTAAAATTTCAAATACGTCCATCTTCACGACAATAAAACTGCTTCAAAAAGTTAGTCAAGTCCAAACCTAGATTTTTGGAGTTAAAAGAGGATTTTACACACTCCTCAGGATCGCAGGAATTGTGATAACAGAGCCTCAAGCCTAAGTCAACTGATGAAATTGAAGCAACAAAAATGACCCCGGATTGGGGGGATTTTATCAAAATTTCAAATGAATTTGTTAAAGATTTTAGGAAAGTAGAGGGCATTCGCTGATAAAATTATTCTAAGTTTACTTTCCATAAATACTAAAGCCTCGATCAGAGACCAATTTTCGCACCTTCAACTAGGTTAATTGAACATTTTTATGACAGAGAGGAAATGTCCACAGTTATGAAAAGCTGAATGGAAAGGGACCAATATTTAGAGGGAAGTTGCGAGGAAAGGAGTTAAAGAAATTGAGCACGACACTACATAGATCTCAGCATGCAACACAATGTTGGACCCAATTTTTATAACCCTGAAAGCTTAAGCAAACAACAGACATGATAGAGCTTTTCTTCCTTTTTTTGAGTCTTTCAAGGAGTGGAGAAATAAAACAAGATCTTGAATAACTTCAGGTTATAACTATAATCTTGGACACAGTTTAGCTGACGGAACGAAACGACAAACAGCAGGTTTGAAGAAAATTCTTAGCCATTCTAAGCACAGATTGGGTAGTAGAGATAAAGCAAGTTAGAAGAGGGTCTTACACATGTGTCAGCCTCTCTACAGACGTGGAGAGAACCGCCCAGACCACTCGTCATCACTCTCAACACCGGAAGCAAAAGAAGTGAGGCCTTAGGGCAGACTCTTGCAAGAGTTAGGTTTAGGAAAGAACGCCTGGACACTTTGACCGCCGCATCTGGTATGGACTGCAGGCTCGCACCGCGACTGCGCGCCTCTTGGAGACCCAGGACAAGGTGGACGAAGAAGCGACGCGCGGATACACCGAGTTGGTAGGCGGGTGAGGCGCCATCAGGCGCAGACAGTGACTGCTGGCCGCAGAAACGACAAGACCCCTGAGGAGCAAGGTGTTCTAGAGGATATAGCAAAGATTATTCGTCTTCTCCAAAGCTGAAATATCCTTTTACAATTTCGAATGCAGCTGCATAAGCACACTTACACCCATCCACCCAATCTTCCACAGACATTATCTTCACCCACAGCACGCCGATCGAGTTTGTCATCTCCCTACTCTCTACTATTCCAAAACGTAGCATGCGCTTCTGCAAACACACCAACGTAAATGGGTGAGTCGCACAGCCTTAAGTAACAATAATAAATAGAAAGCTACGTAACTTGCCCTTGTGATAGGGCGTTGTTTAACCCATGAGCACCAAGTGAAAGATGAATCAAACAGCTAGATCCCCATGATCAATAAACGTTGAGAATGCTTCGCCCAGTCCGTTCAAGTGCATGACAAATAGACCTACCGAGGTGAAAAAGAGCAGAGACAACGAGTTGAGAACATTCATGAAGACGTCGACATTTAGCGGGGGTGACGGTGTCGGGAGAAATGCCGAGGGGAAAGACACGCGACCACAGGCGACAGGCCTGCACCACCGCCTGCTTGACAACCACAAAAGGGAGCATTTCGGTAGCCTGAGCGCGCCACCGCTTCCATCGTTCCGTCCCTTCCCCACCAGCCACCGCCACCAGCGCGGGGGCATCTGCCTTGGTACCTCCACCACTGCCGCCGAGATCAAGCCCTAGTTCCACATACGGCAGTGCCGGACGCAGAGTCTCGGTCAGCTGAGGAGCAAACCACATTCTGGTAAATCGAATTTTAGCGATAGGCCCGGTGAAGCCTTGAACTGTGGTTCACCTGGTGCCGAAGGCCCTGTTATTTGAGAAGTCATTTTTTGAAACAGTACCTTAAACTTGTGTAATTGATACTGAATGCCAAAATGCTAAATGTTTTAGTGTTTGAAGTTTACACAACTGGGGGCTTCAATAACCGCCTCTTGTTCTACCATTCTTTTCAATGAAAGTGAGTAGATACAATCTATTTACTTTGTTGAAAGTTCTCCTAGTCAGTTATAAAACCGATGAACTTGGGCAATCTGACTTTGCAGAGAGAACACGAAACGATAATGAGCGGCCTATTGAATTGTAGTTTGGGGACAGACCTAGTGAATATCGCTCCATGTCACCGCCGTGTTCCAGTGCTTTATCAGTTGCAATGGACTGTTCGCGCCGTACTTTCGAAATTTATTTATACCACATTGCTTCCTATTTCTATTCAATGGTCGTGATAAAACCCGGTTGTAAAGTGTTCTCCAAATCAAACAAACAATAAGTTAATCTTGCCAACTCGATATCCTGGATGCTAGTTCTTCCAAATAACGAGTAAAATTTAGGTTTCTGACGACTGCAAAAGTACTTCAAGGCAAGGTATGCCTAGCGATCTACCTGTGTGGTAAGGATTGACACGCGATCGGTCTGTGGAGAGCGGAAGGCTTCAATGATGGAATCGCCGAGCCGTAACGTCCGACGTTTGGAGGACTTCAATGGAGACGTCTGCACAGATCCGGGAGAGGCCTGTGGTGGTGGCGATCGTGTGGAAGTTGGTGGGTAGACAGCGTTCATTACATCTGGTGCAGCACCGCTTTCCTTCGCAAACTCTGCCACACTCACGCTCACCATCTAAATTCATGGGAATGATAAGCATACTTTTAGACTGTTGCGCATCATCCGCCATAGTTCGGAACATAGAGGATAAATATGGTCAGTCTTGTTAAATAATCAAAAATCAGCTTTCATTCTACAATTCAGGAGACAAATACAATAAATCAAGTACCGAAAAATTACGACGCATCATTTAAAAACAAATAAAAAGATGTAAGCCAATACAAAATAAGACGGATGATAATGACAGCCGAATTACATCAAAAAATGGCTAACAAAAGCAAATGAATTTTATACATAAATCTGGCCACTGAGAGTAATAAACAAAAAATTCTAGGACACAAAGTGTATTTCACAACAATAATCGATTCCAATCAGTGAAACGGCAATGCCTTCTGCACTTATTTAACTTCATCGGTTTGAAAAAAAACACGTGTCCTCAAAGTCGCCTTCATTTGGGCCATAATATTCTAAGCACAGAACCAATATTGTGATATCAACAAATGAGATGTTCGTAAAACATGTTCGCGATGATGCACTGCTGACGCCACATTATCTACACACAAAACCTCATTTCTAAGGAATACATATTCTTGAATTTAGGGCGGTTCCAGCACTCACATTCAACTTCTATTTAACTCTTTCAAATGTTATTTTAATATTTCACTAAATCATTGCTGATGTACTTTCTTTGCCTCTCTAGTTTGTGGCTTTGGATACGCCACACGAATACGGCAAGCTGTAGAAACTCTGTGGACATCAACTCCATTCCCACACTGAGCTCATATGTCGACAGAGATGAATCCGTGCTCCCGACACAACTAGTTGCAAAAAGCACGACGGAGCTCTGTTACTTGGCATATTTTATAATTTACGTCATTTTCTGGTGACAGATGGTGCTAAATTTCAATCCTAGAGAAAAAAATGGTTACACGACTAGCCGAGACATGATCAATTATTAGTTATCCTCAGAATGTAAACTGTTCTAACGTTAATAAGCGTTGAATCTTTTTGTGCCTCAACCGGATGTAAGGAGCTTACTGGTGCGTCTAGTAACATGACTATAGCGCGTGAAATTAGCAGGTCCATAACAAAAATATTGTTCTATCTTAAGGTAAAAAGCAGCATGAACAGTTTATGATTTGTTTAATCCGAAGTAATTTTTAAAATTTAATACCATGATGAATGAAGGTAACAATCAATCACTGAAGCAAAAAAATTCTACCCGCTGATTAGGGAGGTGAATAGCCATCGTAAATACCAATGGTCAGTTACGATTCGGAACACGGTTAATTATGCTTGTAAAGAAGAGCGATAACAAAATTGCCTGCATTACACCAACGGTTGCCTGACATAGCCTCGTTGTACAAGTTCATATCAGTGGTGAAGCCATCACGTGCATAACCCATCTATTGGCGCAAACGTCGGTCAACATTTCAGCTAGCCGGATGCCATTTCATCAGCCAATAACAAGCATGAACATTTAAATTTGACAAATCCCATAAAGTTCCGATCAAATTTAGAAGTTGGTCATGTATATGCATATACAAAGCAAGTTTGAAAACAACAGACTGGGGATCTGACCAGAAATTACGATATGGAGATTAGTAGAACCGTTCGTGAATGAAACAAGATTTACACAGAAATCGGCATTGGAAATCATTCCGAAATTCGTACACCTTATTCTGCCATTCACCCAGCTCGCAACGATTGTAGTTCCGTTTAAGTAAGAGTGAATGAAATAAACATGTAACGTTGATGAACTACGCACTATTTATCCTACCTACGCATTTCTGTCAGCCGGCCAACTCAAAGCTCCGGCATATCAGTCAGAACTGTGGATAACAGACCATCTTGACCCCTGGAAGCGGCACATGGATGCGTTGACATTTCGATCACTCAAAACTGTTCGCATATAGACCTACGCAAAGCCATTTTTTGCGAAACCGATTTGCAACACAATCATAAACTGAATTCTTCATCGCAATAGGTACTAATTAGCATTTTTGTCGCCCCTATGCAAGCTTATATTAGTCTACACAAATTCAGGTCGTTTTCGAGGTCAAAAAGCTTTAACTGTAAGCATCCACATTACCAACCGACCCACCTCAGGCGCAGCTGGCGTGGGCTTGAGCACCAAAGAGGCGCATACTATGATGTCCTCAGGCGGGGTGGAGAGATAGAGCCGACAGAGTAGAAGCAGAGCCCTCGACTTGAGGTCAGCATAGGGCCTTAGAGACGGTGGACGGCCAGGCGAGGAAGATCGCGAGCCGGGTAGGGCTTGACTGTGCTCGTACGCCTCACCCGCCCCCTCCTCCATAGTGCCGATGAGATTAAGACAATTTTTCAGCAGTCGTAGAACGTCGGTAAGGAAGGCACGCAGGTCGGTCAAGTAGTCGTCCATGCTCTCCTGCCGTCCAGCCCCCGAATTACGTGTTCTGACAATGACGCTGGGGTTAGTAGCTTGCTGTTTGAGGTATCGATCTCGCTGAGAAACTCGGTGCTCGGCTAGTTTAAAACAGAGGGTCGCCACCGGCAGGATAAAGGGATTAACACCTGAGATAAACAAAAACAAGGAATTACGATAAAATGAAGTATACGACGTGGTAGCATAATGCAACATCTCAGAGCAACAGAGCATAGCGCTAACGTCTTACATGGTTTCATTGTTGCTAGAATCACGAATAGAAATAGTGGTAGTCAAGGTGTGTTCAAAAATCGGGATAATTTTCGTCGACAGAAATTTATAGCACTCGCAAAATAGGTATGTTAATTTACAAAAAACTACTGCACTTTATGCGCGTATCATTAATGTATTATAAAAATAACTCAAATGCAAATTTTATCGAGGTTGGGAAAAAGCTTATTTTATGGCATTCTCTCACCTAATAACGTTTGAAATTCGATTAAAGCATAGTACTTACCACCAGAACTTCCATCCACACTCTCAATTCCCTCTTTATCACTCTCAAAGTCATGATACGCATTAGAAACATTCGACTTGTCGCAAAGCACCGTGAGATCATACAGTTTTACAACATCAAACCCAGCTTCCTTCACAAGCCAATAGGTGTGACCCTCCTGTGTGGCGTTGTTTTTGAGGAACATTGCCAAGTTACGCATAATTCGGAGGATATGATCCTTATCGAAACCCGTCAGCTTGGGTAAGTCGGTGGTATTGTACAGCTCGTACTCCTGCATCACGATCCCCTCGTTGTGGAAACACATCGCCACCTTGGGCACTTCGTTGAGAATATTCTCCAGCCACATGTCAATGCCTGTCAGTACATTTATCGGTTCGCGAAGTGAACTGGAAGGAAAGTGTTGGAATTACAGTACGGGTATTGTACGGTCAAACGTAAAATGACCAGTGTGGCGAAAGTCACTTTAGTCGCAAGCTGATGCAAGGATGATTTTTGGTTCCAAAGATGGCTAAGTCAGAACCGACAAGAAAACTGAGGTCATCGATTTTCCACTTGGCCAAGCGTAGAAAGTCATCCGCATTTCGATTGAACTCTGATGATGGGTTATCGGAGGAAGAGTTTGGCGGCACATTGCAAGCCGCCAATTCCAGTGGAGATGATGAAACAATTGCCTTGGCGCGGTTGGAAACTGGGCCATTAGAACTTCCAGAACCACTTTTAATTATATTTTGTGTCAAATCACCAACGAATGAGTTATTCGGCCCAACACTAAAGATTTCCGCTAAGAAATAGTAGAATTGTGAACATACGTGTGATAGAGGAAATTAATATAAAGGTCACGCATAGTCAGAGCGTGTCGAGTGAATTCAGCTCCATTTAGATAAATCTTGTGGCGATGAATAAATCCTTCCAGCCATGGCCAGTGACCCTATGCAATGATCAGAAACATTTGCCTACGTAAGAAGAGCTGGTTAGGATGAACGAATCAATGCCGAATTCATCAAAGAGGAACAGGTCCCCAACACGGTGTCTGACAGTAGAAGTACGGATGGAAGAATCGAAAATCATCTTCACTAGCGCTTTAAGAGACTAGATAAACGTAATAAAATTGGCAAATGCCAAATTTACGCGCGCGTCTGTAAGAACATCGAAGTCGTTTATTACAGATATGTACTTATTCGAAATTTTGAAGCTATAAATATTAATGACGGGTGAGTTCAACAAACCTAGTGTACGGCGACTTTGCTATGTCCGCTCTAACCGCATGATATATTATTTCTTCAATACTTGTCCGAAAATTCATGTAATTTTTGGGTTGATTGTGTATATTGAAACCTTTGTGCAGAACATTAATACGCATAATTTCATCAGCATTTTTGTACAAAATAATGGCCTTCTCATTGTCTTCAGACGCACTTTCATCTGTATGGCGAAGAGAATCGCTACACATTATCAGGTTTGAACACACAAGGTAACGCTGACTATATTTGCAGGCTACATCTGCCCGCAGGGCATCATCCACATTATTAATCTAAAACCCAGTAACAAATTCCTCACATAAGCACAACTAAAGTAATAAAATAAATTGCAGTTTGCAGACACATCTCATCAAACTTACTAAAGTTCACATACTTATATGAAGTAAAGCTCCCTAACATTTCCTTTAAGAACAAATACATTTTGCAACCAGCGACTCTATGTTTTAAACAAATTTGGGACACACACAAAATAGGGCTTAAATGGCTTCAAATTATATGTATTGCTTCCCCTTCTACCAGCAAGTTCTAATCGAAAAGGAAAATAGTCTAGAGTAAATACGGAGTACTGCCAAACTGTAGCGTCCTGAGACTCCCTGAAGACGAAAGAAGACACAATACTCGGGCAGATTATATATATATATATATATTCAGCACGAAGAAGGTGTCTGGGCCATTGGCATGGTCCAAAAGACTAGCCCACCCAGCGAGGCACAAGGGGCTAATTCAAAGTACAAATGTGACGCCTCACTAGAACCGAGGGATAAACCACTATCGTATTACAATACTTTTACAACTCTTAATATAAAAGGATTTAAAAGCAGACAAACCGCTCAGGTAACAATCATAAACGAGTATCATTAGACACAACTTTCGATTTACAAAGCAGTGGGGAGAACATTTTAAGTTTAAAAGGGAGAGCGACAATGCACGTGTTGGTTCTCATATCCCCATAGCACACTTTTGCAGGAAACACCAGCCTTTGTTGTATTTGGCTGAAAAAATGTCCTACAAATATGGATGCAACAAGTTCCCTAGAGTTCTGAAGGTCTGTTTCAAATACGCGGTTGATTTTAAGGTACATGATCGGGAGCCTTTTACCTCTGCTAGTACATACTTTTCTAAATAATTAACATATTTAGACCATAAAAAATCCCTTTATCTTAGTGCCAATTTATAAGAAACCCTCGGGCAGCGCAGGAACTTGGTTACTGTATTATATTATAGCGTGTCTTTGTCAAGCCTGCATCCTTACTGCAAAAGTGATTGCCAATAGCCTTTGCAAATCTTTACCTATTATAAATGTTTAATGTAGCAGTCCAAACTGCGTCCCGCAGATCAATGTGCAAAGGCATCAAAATGGTGCACTGTTACAATAATGCGATCAATTGACGTTCAACAGTTTTGCTTAAATTAATAATAGCTCATTCATTTGGACAAGAATGCCCAGTAAACTGTATTCTGCTTGGTCACTTTTAATAAATTGGTTCCCCTCTTCTGATGGTTATTCTTGCATTTCTTATCTATGCTTTTTTATTGTCATCGCCAAAGGAGATCATTCAGTTACGGCTGAAGATGGTGATACATCTCCATACAGTTAGATAATCGTTTAACGTAAATGGAACATAATTGCAAAGTTTCTATTCTACCACCTTAATAAGTACACTACCAGTGGCACGCATAGTTGGTTCTCTAGTTTTCTTATCCATGCATGTGTACTAAACATGCGTGACGCATTTGAGTAAAAGACGATGATCAAGATTGGAATGGAGAAGCGAAACAAAGACAAAAGGTGTAGTAATTGGTTTTTCCCTGACATCTCAGCAGTGAAAGTGATGATTCCTTAATCATTCTAAATTGACTCTATTTCATCCATTTTTCACTGACTATGCACCGGACCATCATAAAAGCGAGTACATTCCTGTTGCCAAATCACCCCATTCTGCTTCACACCAATCAAGCATTTCGACCTCTTTTCAGGAATTGTTTCACTTTTGGGATACTTTGATCATAGTTACACGGAAACTCGCTGATAAAGCTACCATGGGATATAATTGTTAAAGGGGATGGTGAGGACAGATGCGTATTTTAACGATCAGTGTTTGGCGACAGTTCTACCCTTCTAAGCCCGTGGTCTGACGTGGCCCTTACAGAACTGGCCTTCCAGGCCTAAGTGCAAGGTGCTTTGACTAAACAACTATCTGTAAAGTTTAGGTGTGTCAACTTTGACCTTTATGCATTCTATGTCATTATCGGTCAATTTGGATACAGTACAAGGTGCACTTTTAAATATTTGCATAAATTTAAAAGTATGTATACAAGGAGTACAAATACTGTTGCTCTCACCTACCGCTTACCCGACTTAGCAACCTCTCTTCCACACAGTACGCAAATAAAATGGTACAAGGATGTATGAAGGTAAAGTTACAAAATGGATAAATGAAATAAAATGGTCCCTCTAGTTTAAGGTGTGAAAGAGCACATAGGAGACGTGGGTAATGGGGTGTGATGTGCTTGTGCGTGGGGTGTATGGGTGTTTCCGTGCCTGTGGGTATGTGGTGATGGCCCCAAGACTAGACCATTTCCCGTGACTTCCGGGGTGTTAGCAGAAAGCCAGGTTGGTATCATTCAGAAAATTAGCGTCTCAACAGAGGAGAGGCGGTCATTTTTAGCTGGAAGCGACACCTCGGACTTGTTCTCCGTCTCGGTCTTTTTGGGATGCGTAGGCAGACAGCGCTTGTCGTACTAAAACGGAAGGACAGGAAGGACTTTTGAACATTAAACAAAAGCCATCTACAAGTGTAAAAAGTTGATTTTACCCAGGGCTTCTGGTATGTCTTTATCAGTTGAGGTTATATTTCACTTGTACACGGTCGAACTAGGGTCATTAGGCTGTTTGAAGTTGGCTATTTTTTTATGAATTTCGTCATTCCCTTATGATTTGCAACGATAGAATATTTCCCAGGTATATAAAGGCAATGTTCGGAAGGAACATTTTCATAATTTTGGAAATACCTTAAAGAGACTCCAAAAAGTGTTGCTAACTTTTAGGTTAAATATACAACCGTACACACTATAGCTATGCACAGATGGGTGGTCGAAAAATTGAATTTTTCCCAAATGAGAGATGCAGGTTTATAATCATTGAATATAAAGATTCACTCTAAGGTGTGACTTCATTATTTCGAGTTAATTAATAAACCATATGACTGACTAACTAAAGATCGGCATAAAAATATGACATAAGCCGGTACCAGTTTTGGATTTTTCTCGTAGGCCGTCTTAGGGATGTTCGTACGTGATCATAAGCTTTGGAGGCCTTGTGGAAAACTGATAATCACCTCAGTGAGCATTCAGAACATTCAAAAGTCTCCGTTCATTTTATGGCTAATAAAACGGCTCCTCTTTTGGCCTTATCTTTGCCAATTAATCTTCGTGAAATTGCCAGTGCCTATGGGCTTTAAAACCTAAGTTTATCAAATGACCCCTTGGATATGCTTTTTGTAAATGAAGTGATAGTTTCGTCTAAATTTTGGTTCCTTTGAAGTTTAAAGTTTTGTATCCACTTGCTTATGAACTGTGCGGGCCTTGGCTTTACAATGCCCTCATTGGCTGACAACGGGTAAATTTTCTCTCATTTGCAAAGACTCGCTGGATTCTCTTTGGTGTTTTAAGTCTGAAGTTGTCCTCTTGCATTTCGTCTTATTCTTTGCTCTCAAAAAAAATAATTCTTAGATCCTAAGGTTTCCATTTTATCTACCTTCGTTGTTTCGGTATTTATGAGGATTAATAAGACGACGTTGGAACTGCTTCCCACTGAACTAAAGTCCACTTAAGCTGCCAGTGCAGCCTTTATGTTAGTGTTTCAGGCTTTGTGATCTACATGCGGTGATTTGAAGCCTGTAATTAAAAAGGTAAGCGCTTTATATCTCTCTTCAAGGTAAGAAAATTGGGTGCATCATGTTTATGCCTGCAAAAGAATAATATGTGTTGAAACGGTGTGCGTAACAGTGATGAAGTCCCCCCATGTTGCCAGTTTTCTGCATCTTGAATATTTACTATAAAACGGCTTTTAAAATAACATAACACAGACATTCAATGTTACTAATTTTAAGGTTTTAGCATCCCGCTACAATGGCCTAATTATCACTAAAGGCATCGTAGGGCATGTCAGGTTCTAAATCAACGGGCGAATGAGTTCTGACACTATTAGAAGGAGTTGGATGAGTATCGTCTTCTAACCAACTAGTAACTCAGCTCTTCCGTGCCTTTAGAAAAAAGCTTTCCCAAAAGATGGTTAAAGTGGCAAGTATCCACATGGTGGGAGGAACCTTAGCGAGCGTAGGAGCCAGCCACTGCCATTTGGGGAGAAGAAATTCGCGCACAAGCCCCGAGCCAATGAGAACGAGGGGAGTAGCTAAAGTGACGTAGTTGATGTCGGTAAACTCAGCCAGAATGATGAAGACAACGAGGATAGCCAATTCGCCGAAGTTGATAGAGACGATAACGGCTAGCTGAGGTTTGGGGAGGTCGGTGAGGAACTCCCACCTACCCCAGTGCTTGCGACGGGTGAGCAGGGCCGTCAAAGTGTTTACACTGTCAAGTCCACGCAGTCCGATCAGCCCGAGGTAAAGGAACATGCCGTAGAGTGCGGCAACTGGAACTAGGTGCAAGATATCGCCGAGGTATACGGACACTGTCACTAGCACACCCACAATCAGCACACTCACTCGCTGCTCCACCAGGCTGATGATTCTGTAATAGGGAAATTGATGAAATCCACTAATGACCCACTATTCATATCGAGAAATTCCCGTCTAGGAAGGCTGAACTATCCATAGGATCAATAATCGCCCCTTCAAAATGATAATTATGCAATTAATAGGTTCGTTTTAAATAACCATTAAAGGAGTGGGGATTAATCATAGGTCAGTAGACGTTGCTAGTATTCTATGCATCGTTCCGAGGATATCTCCGAGTCTAAAAAAACACTTATCATCATTCCAGCTCGCCGCTCTTTTAAGTTGGCGATTATAAATTAGTGATTTTGGGAATGAAGGCACGAGACGATCAATCACGTGAGCCACATGCAAGATTATTCTGCTCACTAGGATTCTACAAATGCCCCAGGATCTTTCCTATGGCCTCGGGTGTATTATCCTAGAGTTATAACCAAACCATTATAGGCGTACGCTTCAGCCCTGCTTTGGAGACATAGGTACACCATAACCCATTGAACGGGAACCCTCCTGATATCGTCATCTTCAACTGACACAATCATGCCGTTCAAAAGTAGACATATGGCATTCAAGCACTTTGTGTGACTAAAAAAACTTTAATAATCATAGAGATGGAAAAGTTATTTAAGATAGAAGCAAATATTAACCATTTTAATTGCGGTGGCCAGTTTTTCTACAATATTACACGTGCGGATTGGAAACTCATTGCTACGACATCTTTGCATTTCTTGGCGGTTGGGAATTTTATAAACTGCTGTTCTGGGTAACGTTTTTGACATATTTGTGATACTTTGGTTGTTTGTTTAACCCTCGGTTTTGGTCCTTAGATGCTCTGCCATTGTACCTTCACCTGGTGATTTGGCCTTCGGACCATGCCGGTAGATCCAAGATCTCCTGGATATCGGGTATATATATTCTGCTCGAGTACTATGTCTTCTTTCGTCTTGAGGGAATTTTCAGGGCGTCACATATTATCTGGTCTTTTCCAAACCTACTTGAAAGAGTAATAGCCTTAGAGCCCCTTTCCTAATAGTTTTGAAAGTGTTTCGTAGTACTAAAACCGGGAATAGGAACAGAGATTTCATATATGTAATGCCTCCAAAACCAATTCAAGTCACTTTTAAATAATTCCCAAGACAAGCACAGCTGCTCGATTACTGCAGTGAGATTTCATCATTACAATAACTGGAACGATGGAGTAAACGATGTGTGCTGTTTTAGAAGCAGGTATGAACTGTTTGTGGATATGGCGTGTTTTTATTTTACGTACTTTCACTGTAAATTAGTGGTTTTAACTCACAAGAACGCATTAGTATTAAATTAAGATCCATATTTTCACATTTTTAAGGCAGTAATAAGTGAAGAGGTCTATTAAAAGTTTTAGATTGATTTGGAATAGTTCATTGTTTTCATCCATATCTCAAACAACTTATTAGTTCAAAATGACCAAAAACATTCTTTTAACATGAAAAAGTGTTGAACAACCTATATATAAGAACTAACCCCGTATCTGGTGAGAAATTTTTCTGAAAGACATTGAGCTTTTTTCTTACAATCCATTAACTGACGACTTGAAAAAAATCTACGTTAAATTTGAAGGTTGTCTATTAATGAAAAATATCCTCTTTTGGAATAGTCGCTAAATGGTCCTCTAGTTTATTTGGGCACACTAGAAAGTGCTAAACACCAAATTACTTGGCCTTGAGATGACCCTTATTTTTCAGCTTTCTTACCAAACAGTAGGCTTCCTTCTAAAAGCGGTTGTAAAATTGTCATGATGTTATAAAGTAAATATGAATATACTCTATAAACCATTAAATGCTCCTATTGGTTAAAAATTTCGTTCTGCCACCTTTAACACAAATCCAATCTTGATTACAAAGGTGACATAAAGAATTAGAGAATGCAAAAAACTCGTGGCATATCAAGTGTACTCCTAAAGGACCCACGCCATGGGTTCATATCGCATGATTGATGCATGTGACAGGGGGCCGAGAGGATAGATAAGGGGAGGGCGCCTGTACTGATGACTTACTCAGCAGGTTTTCCCGGTGGAGGATGAGGGTCCACTATGATAAGGGCCATTGTATTGGCGATTGTGCGCACCGGGACACCCGATACAAACGGCCAACCGAGAATGCAGGACATAAGAGGAAAAATCACAACTGTCAACACGTGGTCCATCACAAAGGGACTCGGTTTCTTTGCTTTTGGCTTCAAGGCCGTGACACTGGATGAGGGGATAAACGTGATGTTATCAAGCTTATAACGCACAATCTTCTCTCTCCAAATTCACTTGAACTCAAACTGTACATAATTCAGTTTAATCTTTCTTAACATACTATTTCAATCAGTAGATGTTACACTAAAATGCGATTCATTTACCAACAATTTATAACTTATTATTACCTGTTTAAAACTTAATTGAAAGTTTAACCAAAGTTCAAATAATATTGACGTAAAAGAAGTCTTTTGGTATCAAGAAAACATTAAGACCATGCCCAAAATGATTTATCCCCCTTCCTCGTGCTGTTTGTCACTGTACCAAATGGTTCCAAGATGATGCTTCATGTCTCTGCGTACTTCTCTCTGTGCGTTAAATTAAAACAACTAGCAAAGGTAAAGTTCTTATACCACCTGTAAGATGCAGATAAGTTGCAAAAACCAGCAATATTAAGGATGTATTCCGTTAACTGAGGCACTACGTCAAGGTAGGGTCAATAATGACGTGTCGAAGTTAGATCACTTAAGGCACTCAAAGAACTACAATGCAAATTGGAGGAAATTTGACCTTAAAAAGCATTAGATTTGGAAAGAGGTCTATAAAATTGTGTAAAATAACGTAAAAATTTCAAACTTGCATTCAAAATTGAGGTGTTATCTAAAAATAGTCTTCGAATGTTGCCGTAACCTTACATTATCATCGCATGCAAACTGAACTTCTTAAACAGGTATCTATTCAAGGTGCAGGGCCTCTATATTTACAAAATTTGGAAATAAGTTCGCACAAGTATCACGTTCATCATCAATGCCGCATACATTTGACGCCTAAAACCCACGCGATACACATATGCGACACACTTGCCTAAAAAAATTGTCAATTAGGCTGGAAAGGTAAGACAAAATAAAAATCATTAATTTTACAGTTAAAGGGTAAGACATCAGGCCCATGTTGGCCGATTTTTCTCTGAGATCTTGGTAGCAACCGTACCAACATTGGAACCATCGGTAAAAAATATATTATGTTCAGTGTATGATTGATTTTCTTTGGCACCATTTTCGATAAAATTCTCACCTATTGAGGGCAATTTCCGTGAAAATGAGAAGACAAAAGAAGAACCCGATAACCACCGCCGTGCCATGAACGAGAGCAGGAGAGCGATTAAGGGTATTCATCTTGGAGAAATCGACCAGAACGAACCAAGTGGTAGGATCGGCCTCTACTGCCGGTGGAACGCCCAGTTTGGTTATGGGGTAAGTCGAGAAGAAGATGTAATTCAGAGCGGTGACAAACACAATTCCCAAAGGCACATTAAAAGCCCCGATCCAGTAGCGGAACTAAGAGAGGCAAAACAGGTTTAATACGACGTTTCATATGAGCATAAAATGGTCCCTCGGACCTTGACCCACCGTACGTCGAAATAGGTGGCTTCTCTTTAATTTGTTAATGAGAAGCGAAAAAACCAGCATACACAGTGCCAGAAAGAGTTGAATGGCTGCCCTTGAACCGGTTTGTGAGCTATTAAGTGCTTTTTGCAACTCGTCTACGCTAGTGTTGTTGTTTGGTTGATAGATTTCTAGAGGCACAGCCTAAAGAAACGCAAAAAGTCTTTAATCACAGCATTAAACAGGGCCGTTTTTTGCAGTTGACTCAAGTAATTCACCACCGCTTACCCGAAACATGGAAAAAGTAGATTTCAAGATAAGGAAAAAGGATATGAATGCACTAAATATCTCTTCAAGAGAGCGCCTAGCATAGAGAACCATCGATGAAAGATTCATGGATATTAGAATAATGCCGAATGCAGTCATGTAGAGTCCGGTCAGAAAACGATACGCCCAATAGTCGACTCCCGCCTGCGCGGCAAACTAGAAGAGCAATTGAAATAATACACTAAGTAGAATAGTGAGTTGCAAATTAGTGACATTCACTCTTTCTCCAAGCATTGCAATATAAGTAAGTAATTTAGCATTACGGATAGACCTACAAGTGCAATAACTGTTTCGAGAAAGAAACTGGGTCCAGAAATGCCAATACTCCCCAGCGGTTGTCCGGCAAATAAGGAATAGAGGATTGTGAAGACTCCAGCGGAAAAGATGTTCAAACTTATATTGTAGGAGTCATTAACTTCATTGACTAGGAAAACCGGTAATACATATGAGAAAAAGTGCAAAAATACAGAAGATACCGTAAGCAAGCAGCTGGTCTAAAGCTCATTAACAAGATTTCTTGTGCCAAAAGGATTGTGGGATATAAAGAAAGATGACGCGTGATTTGGAAATGGCTGAGCTAAATGACAAAAAACTTTGTAGAACTAAAGGCGATTCCTTAATTATAAAAAAATATTTAAATCACAATTTTTCTTAAATAAATCCGATACCATTTAGCATTCTAATCAAAATGCCAAAGTCCTCTATGCTTTCCAAAATATAAGCAATACCTCCAGAATGCTCTACCTAATGCAAATGTTAAGATGAACTGTGGATAAAGTAGATATAGTGTGTGTGAATGACAAAAGCCTGGTGGTGAATATTAGGGATGGGAAAAAAAACACTACTTTTATAAAAATTTCTTTTTGATTTTGACAAATAAACCTATGGTCTCTGGGAGTGCTGCTCAATGTTTAAACACCTCAAGTTGCAATCTATCGAAAAGCATCACGATAATAATCTAGGAGCTTTATTCTTAAAAAATGCCATTTAAAAGAGTCTTGAGGAAACGGTAGTCTTTAGTTTACCCTAACTAATACATTTTTTGCAAGACATCATATTGTGATACGTCGGTTGTTAAACTCTCGTTTTGATAAAGGTTCAACTTCACCGAGCGGCCTGGCCCTTGGGCCGTGCCAGTAA
>NW_020170389.1:1447172-1450432 GCF_000524195.1 Echinococcus granulosus | reverse complement strand
TTTGTACCTTCGCCGGGTGGGCTGACGTCTGGACCATACCCGTAACCCCAAGTTATATTGCATGTAAAATATATATATAATTTATCTGGGTATTATGCCTTCTTTTGCCTTTGGGGAAATTTTGGAGTACTGCGATATTTCTTTATGTAGCCTAGCTTTAAAACGTCATTGATGTATCCTGCATTGCAACAAACCAACTTGATTAGTCTAACTCACCCATTTTTTATTTTGAGAAAAAAAATAAGCATGCAAATTGGAAAGTCAAGTGTGCAAGATAGTATTGGTCCCTGTTAGATTTGGAATGCCACCATTTAACCAACCTTTTTACTTCCACGTAAACTAACATTTTTAGCAGCTGTCGAATTACATGCATCAAGGCCCTCATCAACTCCCTAAAGATCCTTCAGTGAGATTTTCTTTGTAAATTGTTCTTATTTTGCTCATAATGATCTGTCATAGAAACTCTTAAGGCATGTTAATTTTTTATCCAGAACCTTGTTTGTTCGATAAGTTGTTTTCTTTTAAAAATAAACGTTTTATCAAATGCATTGAAAACAGATAATAGAAAGAATCAGACAATGGTCTAGTGATCAAGAAAGATGTTCTAGTTTTTTCATCTTTGTGCAAAGAAAAAAGCGCTATGTAAATAGGAAAATTGTATGGGTAGATATGTACTTTAGTCATGAACGAAATTAGAGTTGAAAATTAAGCCCAATTATTTATTAATAATCTTTCTTGGGAGAAAGATTTGACCTTTCACGAGCCCCACACGTACTATCAACCACTTTGCGACTTAAGCCCACTGTCATGATAATGAAACACAGCTTTTACATCTTTATGCAACTCATTTAATATCTGCTTATCCCTGATAGAGACACACAGGCTTACTTACACATTAAGGTCCCAAAAGTAACTGACGGTGCGAAAACGACGAAATATATGAAGGGGATACTGCTCAACATTGTTCCCACCTTGTTCTTGGTAAAGGCATCGATGTAGTCACTGGGCATTCGAAAAGCGAGAGCCTTGAATCCCTCCACCAGTTCGCGGAAGGGTGGACAGAGGCGCTTGAATGAGCGACTGGAACAGTGAACTTGCGGTTCTTTTTGGAGACTCAGGTTCGACGACGTCATCTCGTTGTTTAAGGCGGCATCCACGACGTCCTCGAACACTGTGAAGAGAGCATTTTATAACCATGAAGTGGATCTTAGATTTCAGTGAGCGTGTAGACATTTTCAATAAAATATGGCACAAATTCTGAATTAAAATGATTTTAAATGGATTATCAGCATCAGTAACAAGATGGGGGACTATTTCTTGCACAACGAAACTTGGCAGGCTGGGTGCATCACTGAGTAAGGAAATAGAGAATCCCTCAATAAAAGTCTATTCTTCGAATCAAATTAAGCAGTTTGTGTGGTCCTGATCACCTAAAACGCTCCCTTTAAAGTTCAGCTTCAAAAGAAGAAATCCACATACACAAGGATAGACAGGATTTAACCATATGGTTACTGCAATTTTTGTGCGCTAAGCTTATGCCATGTTTGGCCTATGCATGATTAACTCACAAGTGCCTTCAACTGGAATAAATTGTAGTAATGAAGAAGAGAGGTAGTTTAAACCCACCGAGGTCGGCTCTTTCGAACTCCACTTCATTGTCGTAGGAAGGAGGTACATCAATTCCACCACGGCAATTGAGTACCTCTGAATAACCGCCAGAGATCGCTATTATTTCCCGCCGAAAAACCAGTGCAGCCTTGTAAATATCTGCTAGTTTTTGTGATTGACGTATGACTGAGAGAAATTTCTGCCAAAGGAAATCAAATAAACAAATTTTTGACAACTAATGTACAGTTCATTTCTCTTTTGAAGCGATGGCATAGGTGAGTCATCAAAGTTTTCAATAATTATATGGCATCGACTTTTTGGAAGTTTCTTACACTTTCGTTTAGCATGGTGGCAAAGCACCGTCCAATTTGATACATAGCCCTTTCCTCATCAATTTTGGGTGTTAATGCGAGAAAAACAAAACGAATCCCAATGTCCACCTCCACTATGCCTCTCATTTTGGGCGCTGGATCCGATGTGAGTCGAATCAGGAGATACAGGTGCCTAGTGAGGTATGGCAAGTGTCCGATCATTGCACTACAAGCTTCTGCAGTTTTAGGCAGACACTCGGAGAGGTTTTTATTTGTCCATTCCATTGCATTCTCATTCTAGAAAGGAGCAAAGCCGTTTTAACTCCAAAATGAAACAGGGTAATAGTAATTTAAAATTCCCTTATCAAATACATTTTGTGCCGTTTATTTCCCTGCTACAGCGGGGCAAAAATGTTGTCTCTTAAACTCAAACGGATACCAAAGGAAGAGTACTTAGTGTGCTTCATTTACCTTTATATGAAGCAAAAATGTGAAGCTTGATTCAAAAACTAGAAAGTAATTGAACCCACTCTAGATACAAGTGAGAGACGTCTTCCGGGACCTAAAATAAGGAATCAATTTCGAACTATATTTTTAGTAAATCGTGGGTCGTAGTAACCCCCATTTAAAGAACAAAAAAACAATACCGAAATTTTATTTCCCATAATATCAACTGGAATAACCTAAGAGACATGCAGCTGCATATTTTAGTTGAGGTACTACAATCTATTGTTGTCTACAATGTTTACATTTTCTCTGATGCAGAATTAAGCGGTCTGTTTTATGACCAACTAGAGGAAAAGATATCGCCTGATTCCGTTTTGGATAAATGTAAAAGATAAATCGAAAGTATTCAAATTCACATTTTTACTGTCAACCAGCCAGTAATGACTACTTTAAAAAACTGGTGCGTTAGGATAGAGACGCTACAACAGTGAGCAAACCCGTGAGTGAAAGACGCGGGTGGCGGTGGAGGTCCTGCGGACGATTGACCTGCGGATGCCACCGGGGGGCGCTTAATGCAAGCTCCAGTTTTTCAAGATCTTCGGGACTTATTAAGTCATCCTCCGATCTCACGAATTTTGCAATTTCTTTCATCAGCTGATCACTTGTTGTTGCATTGCTCTGCAGCACCCTTAAATCTGTGCAGAAATGAGCTTTGGTTAGCGTCGTTAGCGTCTGACTAGTAACTAGTATGTACCAAATCTGAATAGTGCGCAGTTTTTTTGCCTCCTTCTCAAACAGTGGGAAAATAGCTAAATTCCGGTTTTTTCAGCCCGTAAAAAGAGTTTATAGTATTATTGGGTGTAATTGGAAGTAGATCGCATAAGTCAAGTTTGT
>NW_020170389.1:1423039-1447072 GCF_000524195.1 Echinococcus granulosus | reverse complement strand
CCATTGGAACACAAGCCTGCGTATCCCACTTACATAAACTGCTTTAAGCGTTGTTGATTCTGAGTGTTCCGAAAATGCCTATCTTATTCAAAAGGATCCAAAGGCAGGAAATCAAGCGACTCACGTCCTTACAGTGCTTAACTTACATATGGAAAACTGAAGGAAGTTCTACTGATATGGGCGCTGACTGTGAACTTAGCTGAGTTCCACATGCTCGAGATAATGGAGGATTATCATATCGGAAGACTCATACATCAAGCTCACATTCAAGCAACTCGCGGCCAGCTGCAGACTCAACAGGAATAGGTTTACCAGATCCACAACTAAAGATCTTATTAGTTTTTGATACGAATTTTCTGTCCATTCGAGCCCTAATTGAACAGCATCGGGACGTGAAGTCTGTCTTCACAGCTGAGTCAAGGTATGACTCGAAGTCGTTGGAATGTCATGAGAAGCTAAAGTTCAGAGTTGTAACTAGACGTAAAACGGCACTCGGTAGCAACAAAATTGTAGATCTTAATTCCAATAAATGATTTAAAATTGTGGAGTACGCATTTTAAAGCATCTTCTACCGACCTATCGACGTCGAATTGTAAAGCTATAATTGTAATAAAATAGGGCAATTCCAGTCGGTCTGCAGCAGTCCAAAGATCTGTGCGACCCCGACAGTAAATAAGACATAGGTCTAAGTTCAAATTTTAATCCTCTTTTGTTTACCGCTGATTTCTCTGGCCCCATAAGCCACATCATGCAAATTTATTTCGCTTTAGATAATCGTTCTTTCACAATTGACAAAGGCATCTTTAAATCTTCTACTGCCTTTAATTCTCTCAAACATCTTAAATCTTGGGTAGGTATTAGATCCTCGAGCACTTTCGAAGGTGTTGTGGGACACTCATAGATGATTTTGAGGTCCTGATAACTTCCTCACAATTTACTGCATCTCTGCTCCAAGACATCTAGCTGGACTAAGACAAGGCCCGTGTGATTTGAACGGATAGGCTCCCTGGTATTTGTGAAAGTTCCCAGTTTGGGCAACGTTCATTATGACTCTTCTCAAGGCTGATGGTATGACCCCTCGGGTTTGTGATGATCATCGATTCATGTTTAACAAGTTCCTCCTACGACACAGATGTGCTATAAATGAGCGAGATGCTATTATCCAAACTCGACTTGAAAGACGCCCATCTACAGACTCCGTCTGATGATGCTTCAAGAGATTTGACTGCGAATAATACTCCTTATGAACCGTTTTATGGTAGTTTTTCCCCTTTCGGTCAAAACCTTTCACCCGATACCTTTGGGGGTGTTACGGATGGCAGAATCGTTATTAACCGGGATGCTCGTGTTCATGCCTCCATCATGCAACATTAGATTGAAAAACTGCGTAAATTACCTGAGAAATGCCACCATTACAATATTTCATTCAGCACACCGAAGTGTATTTCTGACTCGTAGAAATTGGCCTTGCATTTCTCGTCATTGTCTGTAACTCCATTTTAAAGGCTTTCAGTGAATCGCACTCTTTTATGGACTCTCTTAGGTAGCGTTCTCATTTCGTCATCAAGTTCACTAGGTTGGCGAAATCTTCAGTTGAGCTTCAGCTCATTTGATGCCTTCAAATGGCCTGGTACATAAAAGTATATTGAGCATCTTATCCAACACTGTTCTAAAGGTATCATTACTTAAAAACGGGTAAACTTTTCATTTTATTTAGAAAGCACCAGCCAAATTGCCATAAGGACATTTTTGGATCAAAATTCGCGGAGATCTACACGCAAGTACTATAAATCGACATTACCGGTGCTTTTCATTAACTACTATCACACAAATTATTTATCATAATCGTTGACGAACCAGCTGAAAGGCTCATAAGTGAATAAAAAGTGGCCATACCCTTATGTAAGATGCTGCAGAATCGATCAAAGTAGCGAAACGAAATGGAGGGATACTGTGGGGAAGCGAATTCCCTTGATTCCTCGTCGAATACTTCCTCATAGAGTATGTAGCGAGCCAATTCTCCCCAGTGCTGATTGGAAGGCGGCCTTGTGCTGGTGACTGGAATAGCCCCTTTTGGTATTTCGCCATCCATAAGCAAACTTATCTCTGTAAACATTTGCAGCGGTTTTGAGTCATCTAGTTATATAAAATGAAAATACTAATAATTTTGAGTTTCCCGTATTCATGTTAAGTTAGTGTACTTGGCAAATAGTAGATAACGACCGAGAGGATCTTTTTTGGAGATAAAAACTAAAGCCAAACTGAGGAGCACAAGCACTGAATGTTTTAGGTGATGTGAGTGATTATGCATTGTATTTTGGTTTCTTTGGCCAGGTGATATTATTCTGATGTGTAGCTACTGGAAAATACCCCATCTTCTCTTTCACTTATATACTGTTTTAAGTTACTAGATATGTGAGCTGAGGGGTAAAGACATTTGGGCTGCTAGGTTTACCTCCTATGTTAGATTAAGTCTTGTGAAGCGCCATCGTTTTTAAATTTGAAAATCGCGTTTGCATTGAAAATACTGCTACTAGAAAGTTTATTTGTTTTGTAAAAACTGCAAACAGAAGTCGGGTTAATTTACTGCCAAATTCATTGCAGTATAATTATCACCCACGAGTTCTCGAATTTCACCAGTTGTCAGCAATGACTGACGTTGCTTCTCAGTTATTTCTTTGGACTCATGATAAGCTAAAAGTAACAGTGATTTTTGCCGGATCAGTTGATTGGTCGGAGATATTCTATCAACTGCCTATTCCTCGATGTATTTAACCACAAGTTTTTACAATGGATGAGGAGACACCATTCACATGACAAAATGTGCCGAATTTGAGTTTTCGATGCATCAATACGTAAACTAACGGAATCACCTATAAGTGATGCTCCGATCCCCTAGCCTGAGCCCCTAAGTCACACGCGTGGTCTCAAAGTGAATCACTCAGATTGGAAAGGGAAAAGAAAACAAAAACAATGGGTGACATGCTAGAACAACTAAACAAACAAGCGTTGGTGGTCAATTTTCGTCTGGGCTGTGCTAGATAAATAGTTTGAGTAACCTTTGCCATGCATAAAATCCGTGCCTTATAATTATCTTGAAAGCTGAATAAAAACCCGATTGTTCTTTATGAGATTTGCGAATAAAGCTGGGAAAATACTGATAAATGAAGCTTTAAAAATAAAATCAAGATCACAGACATAGCACTTCATTAATTTCCCCATTTGCAATTTTATACATATTTTGAAAGAGATTTCTCAATTAGACCAAATTATAAATGAAATTTTCTATGCAAATATTTGCAAATCAAACTCACGCCTAGAATCAGAATGTGGTTTTTCCCCGTAAGTCTTGTCGGTCATTTTACGGAGACCCTTTTCTCCGTTGGCTAAGTGCATTAGGCGGGATTCGGAGTGCAGTTCTTATTATATTAGTTTTTCACAAAGTGGAGCCTTCCGATTGGGTGGACAAGGTCGCTTGCAGTTATTGGTTCGTTGAGCCATGACAGTTCTCCTTTGCGAAGGTTTTGTTAGGCCTAAAGGTCTAGTAGTTCGTGAGGGAACACTTTTGCAATGTATTTTGCAGACGATTTTTGGGTATCAAACGATGAAACTTGATTGAGACGTTCTACAATGCACTCAGTTGTTTTTTGCTAGTGCAGGAACTTTACTATGAGAATAGAGGGCGTCTCTCGCTTAATTTATTTCTAATTTACTATCGTGACTTGTACTGCCTTGGTATAAAAGAGATCGTGTCAGCTATTCAAAGGCTTAGGGGAAGTACAAGCGATTTTTGAATTCCGTTGGGACCAAATTACCAAGGGGTTACCGCACATTGCACTTGTTTGTTCTTCTAGGTTATGTCTTGCTGTAGTTTTAAAAAAAATAATCCCCTTGTTTAGTTTTCTTCTTTATAACAAATTTGGTCAACTTTTCCCAGTTAGTAGTTGCGGGATATCACGTACCTCCAACAACCAATGCTCCCAATTTTTCTTAATTCTCAAACTTAAATTCTACGCAGCCAATGATCTTCCCTATTTATTGTTAAAAAACTAAAGGCTCAGGCAACCAAAGTTTAGGTTTTAATTTCCTTTTTGCACTAGGCCGAAGTGTCGGATGTCTCAAGCAAGTCAGATGCTGAAGATCGCAATAAAAAGTGCTCAACAGTATTTGGACATACTGATCTCATCACTCGTCGGTTGGCTAAGTTATTAGACGACCCCTCTTTGCGAGAAGATGTAGAATAGAATAGTTCGGGTTTTGGCATAAGCATATTAGTGCCTACACCTTCAAGACCTTTCATGTTGGAAAATCGACTGAGGCGACAATAATGACCAACCATTTGAGATGCATTTAAAAAAATTGCAAAATTTTGGGTGTATTTTAACGAGTTATTCAATTTGTTTAAAACAACTTTGAAAACACTCAAATTAGCAGCATACAGGCGGCATGCTCACGCTTTTGATGAAGCAACTGATGCTTTCTCAAGGGGTGAAGACTACACCATAAGTCGCTAATAGTATACGTGACACTGAAATTGTACACGGCAGTATTCGCCTCATTAAATTCTAAAGTGCTGAATACTTTTTGTCATACCTCTCGTCTTTTTTCCACAAATACGTAGGTTGGTAAAAAGATTAGACCGAAATTTTTAGCAAGTCCAGCCATATATAACAACTGGTCTGCGTTTAGCTTGATGTAATAACCGCATCACAACAAAAACTTCGCCTTTCAATTCCGATCACTTTTACAAAAAGCAACCTACCCATTTAAGAGAGCGTTTTGATGATTAGGCGTTTTTAATGTAAACCACGTCAGTCTTCTCTCACTTGACAATTGTACTTTTAGATGGTTACGTCAGGAGCAAAGGCCCTCTCCGTAATCGCGCAAAACCTGTTGTTGCCTTCATCATGTTAATAACCTTTCTATATCGCTGCACCTCCAAATTATGGGCTTGTGGCATAGAAATCGCCGTCTTTGTAAAAGCTCACAAAAATTAGTCGCACTATATTAATGGAATATACTATAGGTAAATTGCTAGCAATTGTTTTTTAAAGTATTATTTTTTGAAAAAATAGTTGTACTAATAAAAACCATTTAAATGGCTTTTTTGCTGAATTGTTTTACTTAGTGGGAGCTGATAATTTAACGACGCCAAATGTGTGTTGTTTACTCGGAATAAGCACTCCATTATATCCACCACGTAACATTATTTCATCCGCTTACAGCCCCGGGAACCACTTTATCAAACATCGCTACAAAAGTATAACCATTGGATTTTTTTCAAGTTTTTAATCGGTCTTAAATAATTTCACATCTCTCCAACGTTTTGGTGAGTACCTTAGGGGGGAGATTGTTAGGTGACAATTTGCTACCTTGGAATCATTTAAATTAAACTTAATTATCTTAGAAAAGAATTCTGAAATTTTGAACACACTATATTGCATTTAATAGCATGGACACTGAAATTTCTCAGTCCAGTAGTCATTACGATTATGCGGTAAACACAGCGTTACGTACCGGGAATCAGTTTTCGACAGCTGTACGCGACAGGGTACTCCTCGCTTCAATGGTAAAAGTTGTACAATTTCATCCAGTTCGTGTAAAACATTCAAGGATCTTCAGCCATTACCCAGGCAAATTTCAATGAGTAGATTTTTATGTTGACAACTCTCGCATGCACCCTTGTGTAGCCAAATGGACGAGCCTTACTAATTCCAACCCCATAGTAATTCCTCGAGATCCATTTTAAGCTCATCTGGAGACGTCTTTATCGAGCTCGCTGTCATAATTCGTGATTTTAAAGACAGCATAAGTGCCTTGCCTCCATCAAGTTTAGGGATATGTTTCATAATAATGGGATAAACACTTCAACGTTTAGCACTGTTATGTAATAGCCTAAAGATAGGGCAGTGACACCGAGGGGACGTGCGAATCCCCCAGAACGCTTATCACAGCTTGTTTGGACTAAGGAAAATACTTTTTTAGGTGATACAAATAGCTCCAGAATACGATTAGTTAAGTAAGCGGCTGTTTTAACCCCGCCACTGAGAATAAAGTATTGAGTAATTTATTGTGTTGTAGTCAAGGAACTTTGTTTGTTTCTCACATTTAAATCAAATCGGACTTTACTCGTAGTCAGCATGCATTCGTAATGAGTATGACGCAAAAGCGACTCAGAATTTCCAAGCCGATGTCATTACTTTTTATGAGTGAAAACCCAATTTCGAATTCCACTGTATGTAAAAGTTAATGGCATCTGCACAGTGGACGAAGGTCCAACCATGCGGGGATGGTTTGTATTTTATCTACGGTGGCGAAGAGAGCGAAATCTGAGGAACTTGGTTATGGCAAAATACATAAAACAGCCTAGATTTTTTAACCTATCGACTTGTTTCAAATGATTAGTCTGTTTTGCTAATTGAAAGGTCAAAATACATTCAATCTTGCTGGTAATTTACTCACAGACGCTATCATATTCTCCTCGCTAATGTCTTTATGTTCTGCAATGCAATTTTTCCTACTGCTTGACCCCTAATCCAAATTGGCACAATGTCTGATGTCGAACACACAAAATGAGATGTCCACAAACTGCAATCTGCTTTGAAATAGAGAAAGTATTAAAGCCATAGACTAATAAATTCCATACTTGATGAAATTTAATGATTAACCCTCAACGATCCAATGCTTTCGTTGTAGTGTGTGCTGACTGGGAAGACGAAAGAAGAAATAATGCTCAGGCAGAACATGTATTTGGGACGTAAAGTACAGGCCGCCCAGAGGAGGTACAGTGGCGGGGGCCCTTAGTGGTCCGTTACCAAAACTGAGAGTTAATCAAACAATTAACGTATTACACTTATCTACTTTATTGTTTCAAGCCCAACCAGTCTGCCACGTGATTAAACCCAGAGTTATCACTTGTCATATATTTTCGACCCTGATGTTGGAGAGTCAAATTGTTATCTTACATACAATCGGCGGTGGTGGAGGGCGTGCCAAAAGCAAAGCCTATATTCATGACGATAATGAATTCTTACCTTTTCATAATAATTAAAAAAAAAACTTGCCGTTAAATGCACTATAGAAGTTGATCATCCTTACTTTATTTACAGTTTAGTTTACACTGGGTCTCACCAGAATGTTATTCAGATTGTCTCAAAGCTTTATCCACGACAAACCCTTGTACTTATTAAATACTCGAAAAATGCCTTAATCGGGCCTCCCTTTATTTCATATAACAGAAGGCTTATTATATTCCAAATTAATTGTTTTATGAAGGTAGGAAACACACATTTCTCTACTAGTAAGTCTCCATTGAGTCACTTTCCAAAAGTGATGTGACAATTCTTGACAATTTCACTGAAGACTAATTGCCTACCCAATGGTAGGTATTAATTGAAAATGGGTCGCTAAATGGATCGGCTCAACAACATATCGACGATGTATGGATGAGCATTTGAACCCAGAAAGATGTCATTGCTATAGCACCACGTCATCTACGTTTCGCATTCATTACTATAATACCTAAGAAGGTTAGCAATTTATACCGCATTATATTATTACAGTCACGGTTTATCCTGATTTTGTCTAGGTTACTTACTTGTCACTCACTTTATTAGAAGGGATATTTCAGCTTTTCGCAATAAAAGGAACTGGGAGAAATATTCGACACAAAAAAGGCTAAAGTGCACACAACAAGGTTGTGAATCTGCACAAATAAAATCCAGATTTGACTATTCACTGTGAATTAATCATCAAGCATTACCAAGAAAATTGCCTTCGCTTCTAAGTATTTTGATATCGATGCATACCTACATTGAGCAAGGATTAGGAAGAAACTACCTGCTGAAATGCGGCGCAGTTTTCGATTATCTAACGCTCAGTCCAGACTATTTGAGGATAACTATAGCACATATTGAGAAGGTGGTGAGAGAAGATGTTTATGGACAAGCAACAAGCACATTCCAAGCTCCCATGACCAGAGAAGCTGGAATCGGGAATTTGGGCCTGTATCACTTGCGATTTTTAGTAACATTTTGCATTAAATATAACGAAACCACTCGGTTCCCAAGGCCCATACCTCTGTGTCGGCTAACAACGCTGGTCTTTGTGATGGCAAACAACGCTTTCAAATCAGGGTCGGGTACAGGAATTTCAAGTGACAAGTGATGAAGAGCATGCTAGCGAAATCGCCTTATATCACACCCACCTCTCATTCTACAGTGAGCTACGGGCAACTAGGCTGCCTGTCGAAAATAGTGCCTGTTTGGCTTTCTAAACACAAAGGCTTCACCGAGCGCTTTAAATAAAATTTCCATGCCTTTACTCCTTGCTGAAATCGCCCTCATTAGGGCTGGAGCACACAATTTGATGGCTACTTAAGCGCTGGATCGCAATTAACGTAACACTGCAGCCCCTTCGAGATGCGTAGAATACAATGACCTTAAAACTATCATCCCCTCTGCCTTACTGAACTTGAACCTAGCTTCTCGTCTGTGCAATTTGGACGCAGCCCGATCGACTCCCCGGTGTAGTATGCTCCAGTGTGCCATAAGCCAAATTTATTCAAACTTTCAATAAGTCCAGTACCGCTACTTAAAGTTGCGCTCATCACTACTCAACCCTATGCTCATGATCGAAAAAGAACCCTTAACGTTTAGACACCGAGGCGTACTCCACAGCGTGGAGAAGTGGCGGAATCGTAGACCAAAGCACTTACTCGACTTTAATTGAACGAGTGCAGTGCACTTTCCTAAAAAAACAATAAATTTAAAGCATTAACTCACAAAACAAACCCAGTGCCGCCACCCAATGTTGCGCGTTTCACTGCACAACCAAGTAATGAAAGAATACTCAATTTCAAGTTACTTTCGCTGACTCTCGATTCATGTTATCGAATTACTCACTAGAAAAATTTACCAGTCTGTAGGGCCTTAAAAATGAGATCAGCTTCACGCACCACGATTTCATCACTTCAGAAACGCCACTTTATGTAGCCAATCGTCCTCAGACATCAATTAATGCAACGTCCCATTTTTTTTTGCTCTAAGGTAATTGAGGCGTATTCTGACGCATGATTCAACTCGCCCTAATGCCGTGACGTCCGCAAGCGTGCTCTGAGATATAAAAAACGCACTCCCGTCTGGCAAATTGTATGTTGATTTATGGCCCTTTCCAAGGAGAAACAAATCCACAATCGCCCCTCGGGGAAAGGCAACAGCTAAACTACCGAAATTAACAGGTACCGCAGTGTCGGAAAGTGCTTAATCTAACGCACCACCCCGCCATAGTAGCTGCATTGATGGCCACTGCTCGTGACGTGTCACTTACAGTCACCTCCCTCCAAGGCGCTTGGTTTACTGGCGTCTAAGCCTTAAGGATAAAGTAAAAAACCCAAATGGCTAAAACTAGATTATTCGAGGCGAGCGCAAAGACACGTCAATTTGCCATACATGCAATCGTATTTGCAGACATATTGGAGAAAATTCTTTGGAACGCCAGCACTAAATGCGATACAAGTTCCTGGGGCACTTCTTATATCCAAGCCGAAAACTTATGAGGTGAAGGAAAAGATCAAAACTGGTACACCATTCACGAACGAAACAAGAACTCTTAACATCTAGACAGCGAGGTAAGTACTACGATGTGACGAAGTGGTAGGACTTTGCACAAAAATCACCAACTCAACCTTGATTGAATGAGTACAGCGTAGTTTAAAATCACTAAATTTAATGCATTTACTCATAAAACTAATCGCCACCGTACAAGAATCACCTACCGCTAAAACGTCAGTAATATGTATAGAAACAGAGCAGAGCGAAACGATGTTCGAAGATTAGGCCAATTACAAAATTTACCGTATTAACGCCAATGAGCTAGGACTACTGGTGAAATTGAACCAGATCAAAAATCTTGACCTAAGGTTAGAGATGCAACGGCAAATTAAACTGCGACTAGTCAAAAAATAAACCGGCATACAAAGCACATTAGGTGTGTATGAATGTTGACAACAAAGAAGAACCGGAAAGATCAAATAGCCTTCTGGCAATTATAAACTGCTTGGGTAAAAGGCGTGCAAAGCAGTGACGAAAATGGTGGACGCGGAGTAAGAAATCTATTATGGGACAATTTGGTGCATAACTACTTTGTACAGAACCGTAAAAACGCAAATTACTCTGCGTTTCACCAGTCTATTGCCCACTAAGAAATTTGGCAAGAAAATCTCTCGGTTTTTCGACCGCAGTTTCCCGGAAAACATCCATGACTTGGCAATCAGAGCGCCATAAATGAGCAACCTCCAGGAGATCGTTTTGACCCTACAAAATAAATTTGAAAAACAGGAAAATATACCCGATGTACAAGCAGATCAACTACGCGAATGTCCTTGACATCTTTGTTTTTCATAAACTCCTCCCTCAACTTTTGCTTCAACTGCGGAAGAGTAGCGGTCACATAGGTAAACCCATATTCCTTTATAATGAAGGGAAGTTGGCGATACCAAGCACGGTACAGATTCAGAACTCTCCGTTTTGCTTCCACAGGAGTTCTAGAAAGTATAGGCCTGACGACCTTAAAGCCCCCGGAGGCGGACATCGCCAAAGCACTAGATCAGCAAAACCGATTGATATAAACTACCCTCCAGGAACAAATACTAGCTTAAAGCCGATGCCAACTTGCAGACCAGTGGGTGATTTACACACATGAGCATGATTCAATATTTATGTTGAAAATTGCATTTCAATGAACATAAAATATTCATACACATAGGTGAGCAATGCGTCACTTATTCAAGGCACTATAAGTGAAGACAATGCCTTTGCTTTCATTTCCAGTATAATATAATAAATGTTGCTGTTAGATTATCTGGTGGGAAGTTCCTTGTATACAGGAGTTCAAAATGTTATACTTTAACTGGCATTTGTATCCAACGCCATCTTACAACCTTGTTATGACAGGCGAAAATATAAGTCACATCCTTCCGTTAAGTGTAAAATATTCTTCATCGTCATACTAAATACCACATATTTACTTATACCCAAATAGACTTAAAACTTTAATGCCCAGTGATCATAGCACGTTTAAACAGTATTAGCCTTCAATAATTTAGATATCTAGGAGGTTTTATAATAAACTCGAATTTTTCGCTTGGCAGGTTTTTCTGTGTTTTAATTTGCTGTGGGGGAAGGAAACCTTTGGATCTTGCGTGTCTGTTTAATAGATTGAGGCTTGTTTCTCTGTAGGTGTGGAATTGGCACTTGATATTGATGGAATTGACTGGTAACATGGTGGATGTTGTGTGTCTTGTAGCAACTAATCGGTTTCTTATGCCGGTTCATTACGTTCATTGTTCTTTGCATGTTTGACAAATGTGCACGAATATTTTTTTAGGTGATTCCTAAATTATGCTTGGTGGGGTGTCGAAATTAGCCAAATTGCTGGCTTCTGACAAAATTAAGACGCGGAAACTGGGTTACAAATACGTCCGTGAACTCCTAAGTTTGGAACCCGGTTCGGACCAATGTGGGTTTCGGGAATGCTGTTCTTACTGTCCGTTTCCCTAGTTAATATGTCTTTCAAAGACATGCTTGGTGTTTGTAAAGGTCTATATTACAGTCTGTGGATGCAAGACAAGTTGTTATTGCAGGTACTCTACTCCATCGCTATTTCGAATTTGCAATATATAGGAAGAAGCCGCTGCAAGAATTGCCAAGCTAATTTCGACTACAAAGTCCAGGGGGATTCGATCCATGTATATAAAGGCGATGTTTGAGACCTTGGCTCGTGAGTGGGACAATTTGGATACTTGGAGGGAGGATAAATTTATGATGGTATGTTCTGACAGACGCTTTCAGAATTTATTCTTGCGGATATGTGGTGGTTCAGAGAATGTCCGAGGCCTTCATCTGAGCCACCACTCATTTGCATCGATTTTCGAGTGCCGATTTAATAAATTTCCCTCATTTATAGCTGGTGAGAGTCTTCTTTGTACGCTGTATTGGATCCGTTACAAAACGTAAAGTTTCCGTAGAAACGCTTGTAAATGCTGTTTTTGGAAATGTAATAAATACCAGCACCAATTCAGCTATCGGCCTGAAGCTCCATTTATGCCTCGTTATTCAGCAAGAGCTCCTCGATGCAGGGGTATGTCGTCTCTTGATTGGGCGATCACTGTTCAGGAAATCCCCACAGTCATTCACTTGTTCTTCAAACACACCATCGAAACTCTTCAAGCCATTCCAAAGTGAGTGTATGAGTAATTTCTTATTCATCTTCCCTTCAGAGGTAGTGCCTATGCGTCGGAATTGATAAAGTTACTCCTCTTCTTAACCAGGCAAATGCGAAGATACCCTAAGGTTAGTGATTCGCTTTAATACTTATAATGTCGCCTTTTCTGTAGCTACCTCTGAACAAGATAAGTGATGAACTACTGGTTTCATCTACAGAGATTGTGACTCACAGGAAAACATTGCGAAGAATTGCACTTATGTGGGAATGTTTTAACCATTTTTGAAATGTTATACTGTTTTGACTTGGTGTAATAACGAAATTCTTCTTTGTGGCTATTTAGGTTGCACACGAAAAAGTCCAGAATCAATGACCAGCGAAGGAACTTTTATGAAAATCCGGCAGTCTCAAATGATGCAGAAGCCACTCCTGTCGTTGCTCCATCCATCAATACCACCACTCCGACAAAGAAGAGGAGGTTGCAAGATTTTCTGGAGAACTTTGTAGGTTTCGCCGGCTCGGTTACAGTAGCGTTTGTAGCAAAAGCGGTCGGTTTCCCGTTGTTTTGTGCGATTTTAGGAAGGTTCGTCCGATGTCAGCGCATGCCATCGTAAACGGAGGAAAAACGTAGATTTGGGCGATGAGGAGGGAAGTCCGTCAATTCTCCCATGCCGAGAACCGGATTCTCAAAGAACAGTATGACAAAATTGATAACCCTTTTTTTTCGCTTCAATGGCGTATTCTACCGCCCTATATTTGGAGATAATAGGCCTGTAGAATTCTTTATTCATGCAATAAATGGAAATGACTGCATTTTCATCAGTCGACAAATTTTTCGTAAAACGAGACTTACGATATCCGAGACTACTTTTGGTTTTCTTTTTTTACGGAAATGCATATTTATTTCAACCGAAATGCGAATGGCGTTTGTGATGTCTTTTTTAAATTTTATTCCTTTTGACAATTCCTGGTTAGTAAATGGATTAACCATATCAAGGCCAACTAACCAAAACTTCTTGTAAAGGCAGCCGCATTCATCAGTGGCAAAGTTGGACGAAATGGAGAAACACGGCTGAATAGTATCAAAATGTAAACCTCCTCGAACAGTCATTATACTTCGTTATTGCCATGTCGTGTTCTGGACATCCATCCATCAGTTTGGTACTTTTGTGCTGTCATCTCAGAGATGTTTGAGACACTTGATTAACTCAACCGGTCAAAGTGAGTGAATGTCTGCCGTGGTCAATGTGGATGGGCGAAATGATAGGGGTAATGAAAACCGTTCAGTAGAGTTTGCAAGTTCTTGTAAATGATTCTGTTTGAACTTAGACTTGTCGTCTCAAGTAGACTGCGCCAACTTATCGCCAATAGGTCATCTTTAACTATTTTGCTCATTTTCGCTGAATGATTGCTGGCACCTGAAGACTGCACCATCAACAGTTTGGGCGAACGCTTTAAATCCGATGTTTCACATTTGGTATCATATGGTGCGGCAAATGCACGTTATCGTAAATGTCAGCGGTTTGCCTTTTTATTGCTTGTAGCAATTCAAATCCTTAATGGTCTATTGGGTATCTGGTTCCATAACTCATTTCATTACAGGCAATAGCTGATGTTGATGTAAGAGAGGATGTTTCCGCGGCAGCTTCTTCCGCAATGAACGGGGAACCAGCCAGTGTGACAACAAAACCAGAATTTGACCTTTCAGTAATGGATCAGACTTCACCTATACGCGAGAAAAAGCGCGTTTCCTTCGGCAAGGTGGTCTGTAAAAGTAGGTTTCCTCTTGTTCAAATCATGTCTTCTATAGCATTTCCTCACCTTGCTTTACCTTCTTTCAAAGGGTTTTCGACTCGCCGAGTCTTGAGTGCCAAAAGCATCACCCAGACGGAGCCGGATCGAAGCATTCTGCGGCATTAGGACTGTGCGATGCTAAAGCAGGAAGCGATTTCTCTAATGTGTGTGCATTTCTGGGAACTTTGCATTGCGGAAATCTCTTGTTTCCGTAATCTCGTCTTCTGCCTCACTAATTCCGTTTGCATTTGATTTTGGATGCCGTGAAAAGACAAATGTAAACGATGAGTTTCTTTAGCACTGTGCCGTAATTTCATTGGCAATAGGTTGGTCCTCGAAGGTCAGTCTTGTTTAGAGTATCGAGAGTTTTATGGGAAGTGCTAAGCATAATTACCAGGATTTTGACAATAATTGTTTAGGGGTGTTTTCCATGGCTTGATGAGCAGGGAAATCCCAAGTTTCATGCCGCTTTGTTGGTGTGGTCATAGAGCATTCAAAGTACTGAAAAAAAGGTTTTTAATGGTAATCGCACTAGTTTGGCATTTTATTATGCGTCAATTGTTTGGTTAACTCTCGGTTTCGGCAGCAGATCGCTTAGGGGCGTTGCCCCTGTACCCCTTGCCAGGCAACCTGGCTTTTTGGTCATACCAGTAGTCAATAAGCCCTTCTGGAAGTCTCGAGTCGCTACATTGGAGGCAGTGGAAAATGAATCCTATCTTACAGGACGTCTCCCCTGATTTCGACTCCTGCAGTGATTGACCTTGAATGTGCTGAGGATAGGAGGATTTGTGACGACCTCAAACAGACGGGTTGAAAATGACGAATACTTACGGCAATAACCTCAGTCCTGTGAGACATTTAATTAAATTTGTTACGAAGCTGTGCGAATATATCAACAAAGCAAATACACGATATCTCCTTCACTTTCCTACTAGCTGGATGGAACCCAGGTCAAAATGGCTGGTCAGTTCTGAAGTCGTAACAATGTAGCAAGGAGGAATCGGCGCAAAACCCTACTCCACGGAACTATTCTACACTTCGTTCTTTGCCATGACTTATTTTAGGCCAGTGCTTCTACGGCTGGCGATAGACACGCGTATTGGCCAACACATTCTCCTTCCCCCCAAATACAGTTCCCATACGGGACGACACTTCAGATGCAGTTGAATTACTAAGAGAGATCAGTGACGTTGCTGTCATGTATCTCCTCAGTTACATGGAAATTCGACAGCTGGCACTGTTGGTTCATGGGTGTTTGTCATACAGCACCGACTACGTTGTGATGGCTGACGCAGAAGTTTGACGGAGGGAAGCGCCGGGCACGACGCTCAAAAGAGGAGAAAGGCGACTAAATACGTTACCTATTTGTTTACCTCTCTTTTTTGGTAAGAGACCACGTAGGAAATCTGCCATTGACCTTTGCAGGGTGGGCTAGCCTCCGGGCCATGCCAGTAGTCCCAATCCTCTCTGGAAGCCTCAGGGTGCTATAATATATTCATACAAAGATGTTTTTTTGGAAAAGTAGAAGAAAAATTGATTCGGGACAAAAGTGTGTTTACCGTCCCATTTGGTAATGGTCGCTGTTGTCACATTATGCCTACTCATGGTTATTTGGCACTGTTCCTGTTGTTTGAAATGGCGCTATTTAGGTAAAGTTTTTTTTTCTGAAGGTTAGAGTTTTATGGGAGCATTTCAAATAAATGGATTTGGAATTTCGGCGTCTACATAATCATTAATTTCTTTTCCCGAAAACAGTACCTGCCGTGTATCTCGAGAATCCACAACCAATGAGACATCTTACGAACCATATTAGTGTCTCCTTTTGATGCCAGGACTAGCAAAACACTGAACAGCATTACCTCTACAAAATCGTAGATGTGAACCAGAGATATTAAAGACGAGTTTTTCGTAAGTAGTTCAGACTATCAAGCAGAAAATTTATAAAAATTCTCCCTCAATGCATCGATTTTTTTTTAAAATAGAGACTCAATTTAAACGCTCGGTGAATTGGTTTGCTTCTCAAAAGACACTCGAAACCGCGCAAGGAAAACCGTTTCGCCAGATCGAATGGCGCACAAGGATTTTGACTCGGAAGAACGATTCACGGATATCAAGCTTGAATTTCGACCAGCAGGTTGGCCGAAAATAGATCTCCACGCAGATACAAAAGAAGACTTGTTTCGCTCTTTCAGTCTTTTCGACATGAACGGTCTTGGTGCTGTCAGCATTGACTCAGTCAAGGTAGGCGTATACCCTCTCTCACGCAGCGTTTAATTGCTTTCTACTAATAATCACTAAGTATATAAAGTATTTTACCGTAATAGATCAATCAAAACACTCGATGCTTCGTTCTCATTGGAGTAAAAGTCCACATACATGCATATAAAATTGTACATTTTCCGTGTTTTAAACTTAATCGGGTTTACTTTGTGTTTGGGACGTAATTTGCGATGCATAGGGGTAGGGTAAACTAATTTCAGGTTGCACTGCGCGCCCTGGGTCACGAAATAGACGCTAAGGAAAGTGAGGCGCTTAAGCTAATGTTCCCGGATGGAACAATCGTCTTTGGCGATTATCTCAAGCTCCTCTCGGAGTGGATTTTTAACATCGACCAGGATCTCGATGTAGAGAAGGCCTTCGCGTTATTCGACACTGATGGCAAGGGTTACATCGATTTTAATGATCTTCGAAGGGTGCGGGATCGTCTCGGCTACTCTCAGGAAATCGATGACGCAGAACTTATCGATATGCTCATTGGATCTCAGGTATCCGTTCCCGCTTTTGGTTGGTTCTTGCGTTCAATCATCAGGCATATCTACACAAGGGATATTTAGCATAGTTCATAATTCAAAGGAAATTCCAAATCCTATTTTTATATATCTTAACTTTCCAAGGAACGACTTACTTTTCACTGCAGTTTTCTTATTTATATCATAATTAACAATGTTTTAAATACAGGGTCAACCGATTTCGGCAGCTTACTACTTATTCTTACTGTGTTTACAAGTCAATTCCCTCTGTCATCCTACAGCGTTTATCAATCTTATTTAACGACAAACTGATAACAATACTTTGCTATTCTAGACATCTTGTAATTTCAAATCACTTCCTTACCGCAGGATGTTTTATTTGGTTCTGGTGATTTTGAACTTTGGGAGGCATTTCTACTTCACGGCTGATACATTTGCAGTTAGGGTATTTCTTTACTTCTCGTACAAATTGAGGAAAAAGTGTTCCATGCTGTCCGTTGTAATTGCTTGGCCTAAAACGAGACGTGACTAAGCTCTCCGTTATTCAGACGATGAACATTAAGACCTTTCCTTTAAAAGAATACATTTAGTACTTGGGGAACTATTATCTAGGCCAAAATGAAGTAATCGCATCGAATTCACAAAGGCCTTTTAGCGGAGATTTTAAGGTGTAAATAGTATGAAAATGATTCTTAACTCAAGCAGGGCTTTAGTCACTTATATTCTTCAATTACTTTAATTAATTTAGGGATTCTGTATGTTTTTTGTATAAGATCGTAACAATTATTGTCACAAGGCCTAAAGATTTTACTAATTCTTCAAAATCTCTTACCCACACATCTCTTGGTAAGTCAGGAATTAATGTACTTCACTTTTCTGGTGCATTTCGAGTCTTTGAAGATCAAGCAGCAAATTTTAAATACTTTTTAAAGCATTTCACACTTGGTGGAAGAATAAAGCCCACCTGGTGACCATTTGGTGTGATTTTACTAAGAAATCGTGGATTCTTGGGCGTTAGTTCTTCTTCTCTCTCATCCAGCAAACTGATGCGTTCTGTCAGCTTACGGACAAGTTGCTTGTGGGATCAGCAGCAGTGAAGGTTGAAGGTGTTCACGTCAACTTTTGGAGAGTTTAACATTTTATCCGAAGGCCCGGCAATCAAACAGAATATTTGGTATTTTGATGTTATAATAAGCAATGGTAGTGAGTCTTCAAATCCATCTCATGAAAACGGTTTGAGTGGATTTGCTTTTGAACCAGCGATGTTTTAGTTTTCCTCTACTAACCAATCTAGATCGCTCACTAATAGTATGTATCTATAGGCTGTAGCAGATTAACAGGTGGTACTGAAGTCGTTGTAATGGATGCTGACTGGACAAATCTAAACTAATGAACCGACATTATTGGACTTTCGGCTTCGGCGCTACCCTCCATAATCTTGTCAAAGTGATGAATTTATATGATTCGTCTTTATACAGCGACAGCGGAGAAATAAAGCTTTGGGACCCTTTCTTTTATTTTATGCAATAGAACCCATCTTCCATTTATTCTACTTGGTCTCACACTGTTTACTTAAGTAGTAACGTAAACATGGTCCCACTGCTGTTACCCGTTCGGTTTTACATGAATATATCTGTTGGTTCTACTACGGCTTCAAATTCATTATTATTCACCTTGGTGGTAGCTTGAGTCTCAAATTCAGCTTTTTCAAACTGTTGACGAACTGGAGAGTTTCAAGCAACCCTCAGTGTATTTTTTTCAGTCCATGATGGAACTCTTATTCAAGTATGACGCCTGCTTTACAAATGGAGGTAGATTCACTGTCGATGCACAAGAAAGTTGGGAGAAAAGAAGAATAAGCGCATCTGTACATCTCCAGAGCTGAAACCAAGCCGCAAGACATTTGGAAGGTCCCTCGTCGACAATTATAAAAGCAAAATAGACTTAAATCCTAAACATAAAACTAATACGCCCCCTTATATAACAATAGTTTTACGAAAAAAGCTCAAAAAGGACCAGATTGGTTTAAAAACCCAGCATGCGTAGGATCACCTAATTAATGGTTTCCTGATTCGCCAAAGGTAAACGATGCCGCACAGGAATTGAAGGAGATCTACGAGGACCGGCAGGATAAGACACGTCTGAGAAAGGGTCAGGGCTACGCCACCTCGGTGGGGGTGGGGGATGCGGTTGGCGGGGCGGAGACCGGCCCACTGGTGGTTCTGCCGGCTATCGGCATGCACCGACGCACCTCCTCCAAAAATGCCTATGATCCCACTGGACTCACTGTCGACTTCGACAAGTTCAAACGCGTTCTTCAACTTGAAGCCGCGCCTCCTGAACCCATCTAACTCTGACACTACATGTATAAACAAAAATAATAGTAATGCATTAGCAATAGACGTATGCCCTATTTCTACTATTCTCTTTTTTACCACAAACACCAATGATTTTTCATGCGTATGGAATTTAAAATGAATATATGAACTTTCTTATTAATGGTTGATAAGATTTCGTTATTACTAGCACGATGTAAATGAACCTCCATCAGAATTCAATTCATAAACTCTCTAATATTATATATATTTCCACTTCTCATTTTACGACATGAACAACTTGGAATTTTCCTTTCCAGTTCCTATTATCTCTGTGACAAAAGGTTTCGAGGGCTGGTAGTTGAAGTATGAGGTCATCACTCACCTCGCAGACAAGGTTATGAAACTGGGGGGGGGAATAAACCCCTAAGGTCTTAAAGAGACAAACATCTCAGTAGAACCGCAGCTTACTCATTCAGACGGTAGATGAAAGAGATCGGCACGCACGTCCACCCTCCTGCCCACCCGCACAGACAGGACAGTCAAAATACGATTTTTTTTCCGAGGATTTTCCCTGAACAACATATGCGCAAAATCAGTCACTACGCTTCTTTTTCATCAACAAATCAGTCCCTCCTTATTTTACCTCCATTGGAGTGGTCGAAAATTGTCGGTAAGTTTGTATGTTTGTACGTCTAGTCGTCTACCCGAGAGGAAAACGCGAAAAGAAAGGGAGTTAAGGGTGAAAGAGAAATGATTTATATCCGATGGTGCCAACGCCAAGGCCCTCCTCTATGAGGTAGTGTCCAAAATGGATTAGCTTCCTTGGGGCCACCCCGCTACTCTAATTATTTTTTTGTGGGCAGAGCGGCAAACATGAAAAAAAGGGCGCGATGTATGTATCCCTACTTGCGGTTTGTTTGTGTGTGTGCCTGATGTCTTTGATACCTGAAAAGGGGGAAGTGTAATTTGCTGCGCTTGGTCTTAATTCCTTGTTTTGGCAGCCTAAAAACCATCCTTTTGGACAGTCCTTTTCTTGTTTTGAGCATATTTGAGAGCGCTACCTATCCATTGGTTGTCATAACCGAGTGGAGATGGGTTGAAATTATCCACGAGACCCGAACAAAAGTTGAGTGTCAAATTTTAGCATTTGGAGAAAGCTTTTGAGCCTAAATGTAGCGCTGCAATTTGTAAATTTAGGCGGTCGATCTGCCTGATATTTAAAAGATTTAATAGAATTTATAAGGTCCAGTTTGTAGTCTTACTGAATCCATTTTTAACAAGTAAATTTCTCTGAAACTGGTTATTGCGATTCAATTTCTAAGTAATTTTTGCTGTCATTGGAATTTGGGAAACGTAAACTTTTCTTAGATTTTAACAGTTGTTTTTATCGGAAGATCTTAGATTGTTATTTTTTGGTTGTGAGTGAACCTGACTCGCTCAAGCTAAGCCTCACTCCATTGATTAACACGCTGCAGACAGCGAGGGGTTTTAGTATTTGCAATGTTCTAGTAAGCCTTTCTTCACTCTTCTCCTTTGAGTCTTTCAGATTCTACCATTGTTAACAGATTTTGAAAGGACATAGACCCTTTAAGGGGTTGAGCACGTCTTATTACTGCTATCAGTATGGCGACCACGCTAAACCAGAGAACGTTTTTGAGGCATCAGTCAGTAACTTGTTGTGTCAGACATCCATGTCATTGAGTTGGAAGACGAGCAACGAAAGCTTGAGGAGTTCCACTTTGTGTTTACACGTGCAGAACCGCCATCATATTGCTGAACAGTATAAGAAGGTCCTAATTGACCTTGTAGTTAGTGTAGAAGATATTTCGTGATTCAAGCAGAACAGTAGGTGGTCTTGGTTAGATGTTATGTCCTGAAAATCGGCCAAACAATAGCTAAATGAAAGCTAGCAGCATAGCTGACTGAAAAAAACTTCCTAAAATCAACCAATCATTATACCACAAACAAGAATATATCTACATGAAATCTTACCAAAAAACACATTGAGACTAAGATCAAAACTTTTGAAAGGGTCTGATAAAATTTTATGTTTAATAAGTTTAAAGACATTGGAGGCATTCCTGTTAAAGGCAACAATGATCTTCCGAATCTCGAGTTGGCTGGTTGCATGGCAGACTCAACAAAGTTTGTTTTAACACTGGTAAGAACGTTTTGGGAATGCCTTTGTTGGATACCCCTCCAGTAGGATGTTATTGATATTCCTAGTTATCCGTATCTTTATAAGAGTCACTGCCGCTTCATAAACAGTATATTTTCTGATTTTTATATCGCTTCCACACAGGAATGTCTATTTTGGGTGTGATTACGCCACTTCTAAATAGTTTTTACGTCGAAAAATGCAAACAATGTGTACGCAACCATACCTTCGTGGCACGAATAAGTGCCGTAAGTATGCAGTGCTGAGAGGCGGGAATGCACTCGCCAAAAATGCTTGGCGATTTTAAGAATACCGTTTCACAATTCTCAACTTCCTTGTTAAGATTCTTACCTATCAGTTACAAGCATGGGTCTTTTAAGGTGATTATAATAGGAAGGATAAGCATTAGTAAGGTGTAACTACGACCGTTCATGGTCAAAGTAAACAGATTTGGAGGAAGATGGCTCAGTTATCGGAAAACGGGACGGTATAACTTTAAGTAGATCATTTATTCCAAACGATATTCCAAATGTTTAAGGGGTACAGTTTTCTAATTCACTTTGTGGCCTCGTGGCACACTCAAGACGGCTTTTGCGGCACGAATGATTAAACGCCCGCCTGGAGGAGAAATGAGTGGGGGAGAGAGGCAAAGGGAATTTTACGATTAAGGTCCAACAACAGAGCTACGCGATAAATTGCTGATGCCTGTAGCCCGTGGTTGGGACCGCCCCCCCCCCCCCCATCTACTCAATAGATGTTTGTGCGCATGTTAATGAGAGAAGAGCCTCATCACGACCTTGAACATAGCGGTAGCAGCAACAGTAGTAGTAACAGTAGCTGTTGTGCCTTTGGGCAGGATGACAAATAAGCGTAGATAAATCAGCCATTCGGATAATGCTATCGATGATAGAATAACGGTGATGGGCGGCTACACCACATCAGACCAGCTCTGTGCGTACGTGTGTGCATTTAAAAACAGCAGCACACCAAACCAATTGGGTGGGGGGGATGGGGATGGAATAGGAATGGGAAAGAGACGGGTACAATGATTAAAGCTTGCATTCGGTACACATGTGCACCAAATTTATTCACATTAGCCCGGATGAGTTGAATCAAACGATGCCGCTAAAATTAATGTCAGCATCGAGTTATGGGATGCCTTTAAGGGTTGGATAAAACTCCACCTGTTTGTCGAGAAGACAATGGTCTGACATCTACCGTTTTTGTGTGAATTATGCGGTGCATTTGGGAATTCGCACGATAACAATGGACGAGATCTTGTAGGCTGTCCTACAGCTGGTGTTGTTTCGCCCAATGACAAACAAGCCGTGGTACTTAATGAATTAGTCGCTATTTCACCAAATTTGTACCTATCAAAATCACTGATATTTTAAATCAAAATTTGTGGTTTTGGTCATTTTTCTTACGTTTTGGTCATGCAAACGATAGTTAACACATTAATTGATGTCATTTAATATTAAATGCTGCAAGACCTCAAGCAAATCGGCAGTTCTATTCTCAGTTGTTCCATTCAATCAGTAGAGTCATTGCTGCCAAATATCATAAATAGTGCCATTAAGAGCCTGCAGCCATTCGCCATGATGCTGGGATCTCCATCACAAGCTAGCAGTAATAAGTTTATTATATATGCATATTTATTAAATGTTTCTACTTTGTGTTATTTTGAGTAGAGATACATTTTGGGTTTTGTCTTTTTCCAACGTAATCACACCGAAAGCATGATAGAGTTTTGACAAAAGACTAAGTGAAAAAGTCTTTGGAATCATTTAAAAATAGGGATAATCTATGCCACGATATGGTAATTGCTTGGTTAGCTCTCGGCTGTGATAACAGGTCACTTTAAGGCACCGCCATTGTAACTTTGCCAAGCGGCCTAGCCTCCGGGTCATGCTAGTGGACCTTCACGCCTTCTGCGTGTGGCCAGTGAATATCCCGTTTAAGTACCTTTTACTCTTTCGTCTTCAGGGAGGTCTCAAGTCGCTACATTGGAGACAGTGGAAAGCGTATTCCATCTTACAGGACCTGAGTATGACGGAAAAAGCGCATAAGCCATAGATGAGAGATTCGATGACGACTCCTGGATAGAAGGGCTGAAGATGATGCCTACCTTAGTGTTCTTCGGGAAAGCTACGAACTACTGAAGTGAAACTAGCCGTGAGTATACAGAAAGGTTAGTTACGGAGCTGTCAACTGTACCTGCATGAAAATATCAATGTCAATGTCCACTTCTTTACTAGCCGGATAAAACCCAGACAGATATGACTGAGCAACACTGTAGTGAGAACAAAGTGCCAATGAGGAAAAAACGTCAATGAACTACGTCAAGTCCCATCCTTTGCTATATGACTGTGTTTTTAGGCCAGTGTTCCTACTAATAGCTGTGGACATGTGTGATGGCCGACACATTCCCTTCTTCCCTCATACAATTTGCCCACAGAACGCTACTCCAAATTCATCAAAATTGCCAAAAGACATCAGTAAAGTTGCAGTCAACTATGTCAGCTGCATAGAAATTCGCTGACTGGCGTGGTTGGCTCGTGGGTGTTTTTCTTACAGCACCGATTACGTTATGATGGATTACAAAGTAGGTTAACCAAAGCGATCGTCGAGGACTACGCACAACGAGGGACAGGAGGTATGGAATATGTTAACTGTTTACTTAACTCTCGGTTTTGGTAACGGGCTACTTAGGGGCTCTGCTTTTGCACCCTGTCCGGGCTGCCTAGGCCTCTGCGTTATACCAGTATCTTCGAGTCCTACCGCAAGTCGA